>NC_135672.1:6977478-7277478 GCF_964188315.1 Podarcis muralis | reverse complement strand
TTCCCTCACCAAACTTTATATTTAATAAGATGACTCCACAACACAACGGTGCTTCTTATTTAGGACACTTTTATGGTGCCAATACTAATATTTTTCGGAAGCTGAATGTCTGACGCGGCTTCCGATTAAGCACAGGAAGCTCCTGCAGCCAATCGGAAGCCGCGCCTTGGTTTTCAAACGGTTTCGGGAGTTGAACGGACTCCAGGAACGGATTAAGTTCGAGAACCAAGGTACAGTGGTGCCCCGCTAGACGAAAGGGTTTCCCGTTTTGGAGGCGCTTCGCAAAACGAATTTCCCTATGGGGTTGCTTCGCAAGACGAAAAAATCTTGCGAGTCCCCGCGTGTTTTTTCCGCTCCCCCCCCTTTTCCTAAAGCGCTAAGCCGCTTATCAGCTGTTCTGCTGATAAGCCGCTTAACAGCTGATCGCTGAAAGCCGCTAGACCGCTGTAGCGCTAATCCGCTAAGCTGTCAATGGGCTTGCTTTGCAAGATGAAAAAACCGCTAGACGAAGAGAATCGCGGAACGGATTCTTTTCGTCTTGCGAGGCACCACTGTACCACTGTACAGCGATATTTCCCCTACATTCCAAATAATTTGGGGTGGTGTTGGGGGAGTCAAGGACAACTTTATATTTTAAAAAACCCTTTTAACGTGAAGCAAGCAGAGACAAAGGGGAGGAAGCAAAGGCATTCTGAGTCAGCTAAAGGAGGGGGTTACGGTAGAGATGGTTGCCAGGATACCTGTTTGCCCCCTAAATCAGATTACTGCACAGCTTACCTGTCTGGGTAGCTGGTGGCGTTACCGAAACCGTTGGGAAGTCCAGAAGGCAGCCTCGTTCATCCCTCTCGTCCGGACAATCAGAATGGCCGTCGCACACAAACGCCAGCGGGAAGCACTCTGCCCCTGGTTCGCATTGAAACTCGTCCTTCGGGCAGGCTGGCGAAGTCATGTCGACCCGATGCCCGCAGGCCTCTAAGGACTCGTCGGAATTGTCCGGGCAATCGCCGTGGCCGTCACAGATCCTCTCCAAGGGCAGGCAAGGGCCGTCGCTGCCGCAACGCCTCCCGCGGGGTCCGCACGAGACGTTGGCGGCTTGACAGCCTCTCTCGTCGCTGCCGTCGCTGCAGTCCCGCTTCTCGTCGCACCGCTGGCACAGCGGAACCTGCCCGCCGTCCTTGCACCGGAAACTCCCGAGGGTGCAAAGGAAACGTTCTGAATTGTGAAGGGAAAGACACACAAACAAACACACAAGAGCGTCATTTGGGAGACCCAAAAGGATGGTCAAGAACATCGGAGCAACTCCAGCAGCTCAGCTATGAAAGAGGCAGGATTTAAAAAGGTAAAGGTCCATTAGGTCCAGTCGTGACCGACTCTGGGGTTGCGGCTCTCATCTCGCTTTACTGGCTGAGGGAGCCGGCGTACAGCTTCCGGGTCATGTGGCCAGCATGACTAAGCCGCTTCTGGCGAACCAGAGCAGCGCACGGAAACGCCGTTTACCTTCCCACTGGAGTGGTACCTATTTATCTACTTGCATTTTGACGTGCTTTCGAACTGCTAGGTTGGCAGGAGCAGGGACCGAGCAACGGGAGCTCACCCTGTCGCGGGGATTCAAACCGCCGATCTTCTGATCGGCAAGTCCTAGCCTCTGTGGTTTAACCTACAGCGCCACCCGCGTCCCTTAGGCAGGATTTACAAACACTCAAAAGCCTGCTTGAGATCACTGCATTTTTCTCAGCGCCTGCTAAGAACGCCCTTGTTTAGTTCAGCCACTTAGAAAATCTGGTGTGCATTTCAAGCTGCTTCAGCATTTTAAGCTTCTTGTTATGTTTTAATATATTGTAAATCCTTCCTGATCTTACCTTTTTTGCAATCCTTTAAAGAAAAAAACTTATCAAGTGTCGTGCAAGTTTTTATGAATTAAATAAATGAATAAATGGGTCACACTAAAGTAATTTGAGGCGACTTATGACATATAAAATGGGACGCGGGTGGCGCTGTGGGTTAAACCGCAGAGCTTAGGACTTGCCGATCAGAAGGTCGGCGGTTCGGATCCCCGCGGCGGGGTGCGCTCCCGTCGTTCGGTCCCAGTGCCTGCCAACCTAGCAGTTTGAAAGCACCTTCGGGTGCAAGTAGATAAACAGGGACCGCTTACCAGCGGGAAGGTAAACGGCGTTCCGTGTGCGGCTCTGGCTCGCCAGATGCAGCTTGTCACGCTGGCTACGTGACCCGGAAGTGTCTGCGGACAGCGCTGGCTCCCGGCCTATAGAGTGAGATGAGCGCACAACCCTAGAGTCTGGCAAGACTGGCCCGTACGGGCAGGGGTACCTTTACCTTATGACATATAAATGAATGTATCTTGAAGCTGGCATAAAAGTGGGGGAAACACCCACACAAAGAAAAATAAAAAAGGTAAAGAATGGCAATATTTCACCTAATCGAGGCGACAGATAATTAAGAGCCAACGGCCTGGCAAAAAAGATATGTTTTGGCTTAAAACCTAAAGTTATGTAATGATGGCACTAGGGAAGACTGCCTGGGGAGAGCGTTCCACAAGTGGGGAGCCACCACTGAAAAGGCCCTGGGTCATGATAAAATAAAAGCACATAGAGGTTTTACTAATCATTTGGTGAGAAAGTCCCTATTCGAAGTTTGGGAAAGAAATAAAACAATAGTAACAGCCAAAGCTCCCTGGTGACTATCGCCTATAGAGTCATCAACCATGCATAGAAATAATATGAAAGACAGTTGGCTAACATATAGGGAACTCGTAGAACTGTTCTCATGTTGCCACTCTCTGGAACTCCTAATCACAGCTTATTTTTATGGGCAAAGAAAAAATATCACATGTTATTAGAACTGGACAAAAGTTTCAACCACAGTGGGGTTGGGGTGTTGTTGTTTTTTCTGGGTACAATTAGGATTATTTTTTCCAACACCCCTTCTTGGAATTTTCTTATCGGAACAGGATTTTAACAGAGGACTTTGGCTGCACATTCGTTCATAATAGGAGCAGCAGGGGTGTTTTTTGGTTGAGCATAATAAAGGTTATATATTCAGTATCCCTAGGTGGGATTTTTATTGGAACTGGGTTTGAATAGAGGGCTTTAGCTGCGCAGAAATAAAAATAAGCTCTGAAATATCACAAGAATGAAGAAATAGCAAGGTTGTGGTTTAAGTGCCAAGTAATATTTTTTTTTTGGGCAGGACAAGAAATATCAGTAAATGAGGCCAATGAGCAGGGAAGGGTCAGGAGACCTAAAGCAAGCAGTGACCCACCCTTATGTATGTATGAATACACCGAGGGTGGGGATGGGTGTTGTCAGGTGGGCTGTACCCAGTAATTCCCAGTCAGAGTAGACCCACTGATAGACATAACTAACATGGATTCCTGCAGGGGGTTGGACTAGATGACCCTTGGGGTCCCTTCCAAATGTTACAATTTCAGTTAAAATGGACCCGCGCTGAGCAGGTGTAACATAGGACCTAGCCTAAGGAGACGTAAGACCTGGGTTCAAATCTACACTTGGCTCCCCCCCTCCACCTCTTTCCCCCTATTCTTCCTAACGTCTCAACAAATGAAGCCGATTTGTAAAAATAAATGTGTTACGTGGGGGGAAAATACGAGAGACATTGCACATACCTTTGTAAATCAAGAAAATCTTTCATACAAATACATTTTTTTTAAAAATCAACACTCGGCCATGAAACTTGCTGAGTGACCTTGAGCCAAGTCGCTCTTGCTAAGCCTAATCAGTTGTGCCAAAGAACAGAGAAGAATCGTTTATTCGGCCTTGACCTCTCCCATGAGGGATAATTGCATTCATTAAATTCAAAAGACTGGCTGCAAGTTTGCTCAGACAGCATTTGAAGCACGCAGCTTCAACCCAAAGACTCCCAGGATCTATAGCACCTCCGAAAAGGGTGAACTATAATTCCCAGTACCTCGAAAGGTGAACTACAGTTCCCTGGGTAAAAAAAAAATTGAGGAGGGGGAGCCATGTGCTATAAGATGTACAATGTTGATGTGCCCAATTACTACCTGTATAGCTTAATGGTTAATGCCTTAGGGGTGCATCTAGCTTCAGTCCTACTCTCACTGAAATTAATGGAAAATATCGATGTGTGCCTGTTGTCTTTGTCCATGGAGTTTTCTTGGCAGGGATACTGGAGTGGCTTGCCGGTTCCTGCTCCAGGTGGATCACGTTTGGACAAAACTCTCCACTATGACCTGTCCATCTTGGGTGGCCCTGCACGGCATGGCTCATAGCTTCTCTGAGTTATTCAAGCCCCTTTGCCACAAAGGATAATATGGTCTGAAGCTCAACATTAAAAAAACGAAGATCATGGCCACTGGGCCCATCACCTCCTGGCAAATAGAAGGGGAAGAAATGGAGGCAGTGAGAGATTTTACTTTCTTGGGCTCCATGATCACTGCAGATGGTGACAGCAGTCACGAAATTAAGAGACGCCTGCTTCTTGGGAGAAAAGCAATGACAAACCTGGACAGCATCTTAAAAAGCAGAGACACCACCTTGCCAACAAAGGTCTGCATAGTTAAAGCTCTGGTTTTCCCAGTAGTGATGTATGGAAGTGAGAGCTGGACCATAAAGAAGGCTGGTCGCCAAAGAATGGATGCTTTTGAATTCTGGTGCTGGAGGAGACTCTTGAGAGTCCCATGGACTGTAAGAAGATCAAACCTCTCCATTCGGAAGGAAATCAGCCCCGAGTGCTCACTGGAAGGACAGATCCTGAAGCTGAGGCTCCAAGACTTTGGCCACCTCGTGAGAAGAGAAGACTCCCTGGAAAAGACCCTGATGTTGGGAAAGATGGAGGGCACAAGGAGAAGGGGGCGACAGAGGACGAGATGGTTGGATAGTGTTTTCGAGGTTACCAGCATGAGTTTGACCAAACTGCGGGAAGTAGTGGAGGACAGGAGTGCCTGGCGTGCTCTGGTCCAGGGGGTCACGAAGAGGCGGACACGACTAAACGACTGAACAACAAATTAAAAAGACCGGCTGCAAGTTTCCTCAAACAGCATTTGAAGCATGCAGCTTCAACCCAAACACTCCCAGGATCTATAGCACCTCCAAAATGGGTGAACTACAATTCCCAGTACCTCAACAAAGGTGAACTACAGTTCCCAGGGTAATTTTTTTTGGGGGGGGGGTAAGCCATATGCTATAAGATGTACGATGCATATGTCCCCCATTACTGCGTGTACAGTGGTACCTTGGGTTAAGTACTTAATTCGTTCCGGAGGTCTGTTCTTAACCTGAAACTGTTCTTAACCTGAAGCACCACTTTAGCTAATGGGGCCTCCCGCTGCTGCCGTGCTGCTGGAGCCCAATTTCTGTTCTTATTCTGAAGCAAAGTTCTTAACCTGAAGCACTATTTCTGGGTTAGCCGAGTCTGTAACCTGAAGCGTATGTAACCCGAGATACCACTGTATAGCTTAATGGTTAATGCTTTAGAGATGCACCTAGCTTCACTCCTACTCTCGCTGAAATTAATGGAAAATACCGGCATGTGACCATTAAGTGCTCCTCTTGGTAGAACTTAAGTTGGCTAGGCCCCTGAAGGTGGGAGTTCTGTCCTCCATTCATCCATTGTGGCCCTTTTGGGCTTTACTAGCTCAATAATAATAATAATAAGAATAATAATAATTTTTTATTTATATCCTGCCCTCCCCAACCGAAGCCGGGCTCAGGGTGGCTAACAACAATAAAATATTATTATTATTATTATTATTATTATTATTATTATTATTATTATTATGTGGCCTACCTCACAGGGTTGTTGTGAGGGGGGAAAATGGGGCAGAAGCAGGAAAAGTTACCCCACCCATGGAGGGAGGGCGGGGTATAAACACATAACACGTGGCTCAAAATTATAGAATTATAATGTATTAATAACAAACACGCTTTATTCTTGTTTATTTCTCTCCTCAGCCTGAAGGTAAAGGCCCCGTCTCCATGGCAACCCCCAAGAGGCCCCGCCCACCACCCCGCAACCAATAAGAGGGCGAGGTCACAGGGAGAGGGGCGGGCTCAAGCGAGCGTCCAATCGGCGCCTTTCCGACAGCCGAGGCGCGCCTGGCCAATCGGCGCCGGCGGTGGAAGGTGGGCGGGACCTGAGTGGAGAATCCCCCCCCCCTCCCGCGTGTGCCGGCATTCCTGCCCAGAAAGGGGCTCCTCGCGCATGCGCGGGTGGTGCTCACCTGCGTCTATAGCGGCGGCTGTGAGGAGCAGCGAGAAGAGCAGCGCCCGCTCCATGCCGAGAGTCTCCTCTGCGCCTGCATTGGAGTCCGCCGGGGGAGAGAAATACCGCGTGGGGCGTGACGTCACCCAGGCGGGTCAGCTCGCTCCGCCTCCTCGCGCATGCGCACGCGGGCGGCGGACCCAGAGGGAGCGGCTAAAACTACATCTCCCGTCAGCCCCTTCGGGCAGGGACAATGCCATGGGGAGATGTTGTTGTTTAGTCGTTTAGTCGTGACCCCCTGGACCAGAGCACGCCAGGCCCTCCTGTCTTCCACTGCCTCCCGCAGTTGGGTCAAACTCATGCTGGTAGCTTCGAGAACACTGTCCCACCATCTCGTCCTCCGTCGTCCCCTTCTCCTTGTGCCCTCCATCTTTCCCAACATCAGGGTCTTTTCCAGGGAGTCTTCTCTTCTCATGAGGTGGCCAAAGTCTTGGAGCCTCAGCTTCAGGATCTGTCCTTCCAGTGAGCACTCAGGGCTGATTTCCTTCAGAATGGATGCGTTTGATCTTCTTGCAGTCCATGGGACTCTCAAGAGTCTCCTCCAGCACCAGAATTCAAAAGCATCAATTCTTCGGTGATCAGCCTTCTTTATGGTCCAGCTCTCACTTCCATACATCACTACTGGGAAAACCACGGCTTTAACTATACGGACCTTTGTTGGCAAGGTGATGTCTTTGCTTTTTAAGATGCTGTCTAGGTTTGTCACTGCTTTTCTCCCAAGAAGCTGCTGTTGTTGTTTAGTTGTTTAGTCATGTCCGACTCTTTGTGACCCCCTGGACCAGAGCACGCCAGGCACTCCTGTCTTCCACTGCCTCCCACAGTTTGGCCAAACTCATGCTGGTAGCTTCAAGAACACTGTCCCACCATCTCGTCCTCTGTCATCCCCTTCTCCTTGTGCCCTCCATCTTTCCCAACATCAGGGTCTTTTCCAGGGAGTCTTCTCTTCTCATGAGGTGGCCAAAGTCTTGGAGCCTCAGCTTCAGGATCTGTCCTTCCAGTCAGCACTCAGGGCCAGTGGCGTAGCGTGGGGGGTGCAGGGGGGGCCGGCCGCACCGGGCGCAACACCTGGGGGGGGGTGCTCGCCGCCTCCGGAGTCGCCGAAGAGCCTCGGGTGCAGGCTGTAGCAGAGCCCCATGTCTCGCGGAACCGACGAGCTGGCAGCGGCTCTCAGCGCTCGCCGCGGTCCCCGCGCATCAGGGCCGCGGAGGGCGCGCCAGGCAGCCCCTCCTCACAGCCCCGCCGCTGCAGCTGCTGTTGCAGCTGCTGGGCCATATTGCATTTTCCTCGCCTCTCTGCCCTCCTCCGGGCAAGCGGCGTCGTTTGGGTGGCAGCGCCAGCGGCAACTCGCCTCAGATCACCTGACACGGACCCGCCGCCGCCGCCGTGGCTACCTTACCGTAAATACCCCGGCCCAGGCAGCAGCAAGAAGAAGCTGGCAGCGGCGGCTGGTTAGGGGTTAGGGGGCGCAAATTACTTGCCTTGCCCCGGGTGCTGACAACCCACGCTACGCCACTGCTCAGGGCTGATTTCCTTCAGAATGGAGAGGTTTGATCTTCTTGCAGTCCATGGGACTCTCAAGAGTCTCCTTCAGCACCAGAATTCAAAAGCATCCATTCTTCGGCGATCAGCCTTCTTGATGGTCCAGCTCTCACTTCCATAACTTTTATATGCCTGTTGCCTTTGTCCATGGAGTTTTCTTGGCAGGGAAACTGGAGTGGCTTGCCGGTTCCTCCTCCAGGTGGATCACGTTTGGTCAAAACTCTCCACTATGACCTGTCCATCTTGGGTTCCCTGCTCGGCATAGCTCAGAGCTTCTCTGAGTTCTTCAAGCCCTCTTCGCCACGGCAAGGCAGTGATCCATCAAGGGGCAGTGATCCATGAAGGGGACAGTGATCCATGAAGGGGACAGTGATCCATGATGGGAAGATGGCAGTTGGCAATTGAGCCGCTTCCGGGTTCGTTTGCACGTGCTGTCGGATATTTGTTTTAGCATTCCATTTATTGATTGATTTATTTTATTTTATTTTATTGCATGTATAGATTTGATTGATCGATTATTGCGTATATATATATATATATATATATATATTCCCTCCCCATCTTTCTTTTTCCTTTCTCCTCCTGTGATGAGGCTGCATTTTAATGGTTTTAATGTTGTAATGTTGTATTTTAATCTTGTTTTTAAGTTGTATTCATTCAACTCGTTTTTATTATTGGTTGTTAGCTGCCCTGAGCCTGGCCTTGGCTGGGGAGGGCGGGGTATAAATAAAATATTATTATTATTTATTTAATTTATTTCACTAATTATTGCATTTATAACCCTACTTTTCCTGCAAGGAGTTCACGGTGGGTTGGATCAGGCATAGGCAGACTCCAGCCCTCCAGACGTTTGGGACTACAATTCCCATCATCCCTGACTGCTGGTCCTGTTAGCTAGGGATGATGGGAATTGTAGTCCGAAACATCTGGAGGGCCAGGGTTTGCTTATGCCTGGCGTGGATGGTTTATCTGCAAGCAGGTGAAGGAAAAGTGCAACCGGATGGTCGTCCCGCAGGTTTTGGGTTTTTCTTTTTCTTTTTTTATAATAATATTTATTAGTTTTCCAACAAATTGAACACAACACTACAAAAAAACCAAAAAAGAAAAAACATACAATAATGCAATACAATACAAAAAGAAAAAAAAGATACAACTAACAAAACAAAACAAAAACCATTTAAAACACAGTCCAATTTCAATATTTTGTCCTTCTTTCCCTAATTTCCACGACCTCCTCACACCTCCCTTTTTGTATTCCGCTTCTATTAATTGTTTCAGCAATTCCTTTCCATCTTCCTCTATTTTCTACCCTATAATTGTCTTAACACATTCTAACTTATTTTTCCCTTTAATGCTCTAATAATCTATTTATACTTAATTCCTTATAACATTTCTACTAAAGCCATATAACTTCATTCCAACATTTTTCTAACATTCATTAATTTTACAGTATTTCTGTAAATAGTCTTTAAACTTTTTCCAGTCTTCTTCCACCAACTCTTCTCCCTGGTCTCGGATTCTGCCAGTCATTTCCGCCAATTCCATGTAGTCCATCAACTTCATCTGGTCGGCCAATTGGTGTTAAAGAAGGATAGAACTTTTTTATGTATGCAACAACAGCAGCAAGAATACTCATCGCGAAATATTGGAAGACACAAGATTTACCCACCAGGGAAGGATGGCAGGTTTTCGGTTTTTCTTTGCGTGTGTGGGGAGTGTTGACACAGAAGTAGATCACTGTCACGGCATTCCGAAATGGAACCAGGGGGAAATATTGTTTTGTTTATTGGGTGTTGCATTCAACTTCAGACCCACTCAGAACCAGACTGACTGAAAGGAATGGACATGACTGGACTTAAATGCCACTGGTTTCAGTTAGTCCACTCCGGGACTGATTGAGTGAAAAAAAAACACAATGGAATAATCTTATGATCAAAGCCGCCTCTGTTTTTGTACTCAAGATCACTCTACCTGTTAAGTTAACCATTGTTTCCAACACAATAGCTGTATTATGATGTGAATTTCATAGGAAAAAATACAATCTGACAGGAACAAAAGCAGTAAAAAAATAAAATACACACCCCAGAATACTTGGCTGAAGGTTACAAACCAGTCTCTGAAGCCCTGTAAATGATTACAAGAAATTCAGATTACGTTTATATGTCAAATAGGAGTGGCAGGTCCCAGTGAAACATGGCTTAATTGGTGGTATTCACAATCTTTCTTTTGTATTCTCTTTGTGGCAGGTCAGTTCCGTTGCAACATCTTAATTCATTGTGTAGTCTCTTGAGAATGTATTTTATGTGAGGAACCCTTTAAATTAGACTTAGACTTGGTACACCCCCCCCTTTTTGTCATATTTTTTTCTTGTTGTTTAGCCGTTTAGTTGTGTCTGACTCTTCGTGACCCCCTGGACCAGAGCACGCCAGGCACTCCTGTCTTCCGCTGCCTCCCACAGTTGGGTCAAATTCATCCTCTGTCATCTCCTTCTCCTTGTGCCCTCCATCTTTCCCAACATCAGGGTCTTTTCCAGGGAGTCTTCTCTTCTCATGAGATGGCCAAAGTATTGGAGCCTCAGTATCAGGATCTGTCCTTCCAGTGAGCACTCAGGGCTGATTTCCTTCAGAATGGAGAGGTTTGATCTTCTTGCAGTCCATGGGACTCTCAAGAGTCTCCTCCAGCACCAGAATTCAAAAGCATCCATTCTTCGGCCATCTGCCTTCTTTATGGTCCAGCTCTCACTTCCATACATCACTACTGGGAAAGCCATAGCTTTTACTATACGGACCTTTGTCGGCAAGGTGATGTCTCTGCTTTTTAAGATGCTGTCTAGGTTTGTCATTGCTTTTCTGCTAAGAAGCAGGCGTCTCTTAATTTCGTGACTGCTGTCACCATCTGCAGTGATCATGGAGCCCAAGAAGGTAAAATCTCTCACTGCCTCCATTTCTTCCCCTTCTATTTGCCAGGAGGTGATGGGACCAGTGGCCATGATCTTCGTTTTTTTGATTTCGAGCTTCAGACCAATAGCTTAGGGGGCTTAAAGTCTGTGACTCTGGCCCCTCCCCATTTTAAAGGCCCCTTCCAGCTGAGGGGAGGGGGCGACTTGCTTCCTGGCCTCCCCTCCCCTCTGGGTTGAAATTGGTGGGGGCCCCGATGCCCTTGCTGATCCATTGGGGGGCTTATAAATGTGACCCTCCCCCCATTCTGAAATCAGGGAGGTTGTAAGCGGAGAAAAGAACGGAGGACGGACCCTGAATTTTGATCCTATGTTTTGTTCGCCGACTCTTTGCACGTGTTGCAGGCATGCACGTCTGGAGATCAAGGCCGGGCAGCGTAGCGTGCAGCGATCCCCTTCGTTTCCCCCTTTCCCCCATTCATAAAGTGCTTGACCAATCAACAAGCGCCCTTCCTGACAGCGCCCTCTTTCCTTTGGCGATCAGACGCGCGGGATCAGGAGAGGTTGCGAAACATCGCCCTCTAGCGACGACTGCGCTGGTACTGCAGTTGCCAAAGCAGGGAAGGGCGAAGAAGCCATTGACACAAACGGGCTGCATTTGAGCGACTCTCGATGTAGTAGGAATCTTTAGGAATGCACAATAAATCATTCCAGTGACGGGTTTTGATCCTGCCAAGGCTGCTTTATTCAGGGAAAAGGTGGCCATCCGAGGAGGGGCTTGGGGCCGAGCCTGTTGTTGTTGAGTCGTTTAGTCGTGTCCGCCTCTTCGTGACCCCCTGGACCAGAGCACGCCAGGCCCTCCTGTCCTCCACTGCCTCCCGCAGTTTGGTCAAACTCATGCTGGTAGCTTCGAGAACACTGTCCAACCATCTCGTCCTCTTCCGTCCCCTTCTCCTTGTGCCCTCCATCTTTCCCAACACCAGGGTCTTTTCCAGGGAGTCTTCTCTTCTCATGAGGTGGCCAAAGTCTTGGAGCCTCAGCTTCAGGATCTGTCCTTCCAGTGAGCACTCAGGGCTGATTTCCTTCAGAATGGATACATTTGATCTTCTTGCAGTCCATGGGACTCTCAAGAGTCTCCTCCAGCACCAGAATTCAAAAGCATCCATTCTTCGGCGATCAGCCTTCTTTATGGTCCAGCTCTCACTTCCATACATCACTACTGGGAAAACCATAGCTTTAACTAGACGGACCTTTGTTGGCAAGGTGATGTCTCTGCTTTTTAAGATGCTGTCCAGGTTTGCCATCGCCTTTCTCCCAAGGAGCAGGCGTCTTTTAATTTCGTGGCTGCTGTCACCATCTGCAGTGATCATGGAGCCCAAGAAAGTAAAATCTCTCACTGCCTCCATTTCTTCCCCTTCTATTTGCCAGGAGGTGATGGGACCAGTGGCCATGATCTTCGTTTTTTTGATGTTGGCCTGGCATTGCCCTAATCTCTGAAGCTTATGGTCACGTCCCCACCTGCCCTATTGCATAAGGGTCAAGCCCTCCACCCTGACTTTGGAGGGTCGGACACAAACCCATCCAGGAAACCATGTCCTCCCGGTCTCAGTGTACAGTGGTACCTCAGGTTACATATGCTTCAGGTTACAGATGCTTCAGGTTACAGACTCCGCTAACCCAGAAATAGTGCTTCAGGTTAAGAACTTTGCTTTAGGATAAGAACAGAAATCGGGCTCCGGCGGCAGCAGGAGGCCCCATGAGCTAAAGTGGTGCTTCAGGTTAAGAACAGACTCAGATTAAGAACGGACCTCTGGAACGAATTAAGTACTTAACCCGAGGTACCACTGTATTATTATTATTATTATTAATTTCATATATATATGTGTGTGTGTGTATACACACACACACACACACACACAGTGGTACCTCAGGTTACATATGCTTCAGGTTAGAGACTCTGCTAACCCAGAAATAGTGCTTCAGGTTAAGAACTTTGCTTCAGGATGAGAACAGAAATCGGGCTCCGGCGGCGCGGCGGCAGCGGGAGGCCCCATGAGCTAAAGTGGTGCTTCAGGTTAAGAACAGACTCAGGTTAAGAACAGACCTCCGGAACGAATTAAGTACTTAACCTGAGGTACCACTGTATTGGAATGCCGAGAAAGACAAAGAGGGTGGGGTACTTGACCTGGTCTGGAGGGTCTGAGATGACAGGTAATTCCTTTTGTCTTACATTTTTGATTGACACGGCATCAGTTTTCACCCCAATGCCACACCTGTTCTGTGACATGTTCATGGCATGTGTGTGATGCTTCCAACAAGGTGTTGGGGGTAACCTGGAGAAACTTTTAAAAAGGCGGAGCCCCCTTTGATCGGGGCTTCTCTCTGCATCTTCTATGTTTTATTCGGGAGTCATTGTTATCAGAAAGTTTTTCTTGATGTTGGTTTGTAATCTCCTTTCTTGTAACTTTACAATAATGTTCTGAATTTATATGCATGCAGTGCTACCTCGGGTTACAGACGCTTCAGGTTACAGACTCCTCTAACCCAGAAATAGGACCTCGGGTTAAGAACTTTGCTTCAGGATGAGAACAGAAATTGTGCAGCAGCAGTGGGAGGCCCCATTAGCTAAAGTGGTGCTTCAGGTTAAGAACAGTTTCAGGTTAAGAACGGACCCCCAGAACGAATCAAGTACAGTGGTACCTCGGGTTAAGTATTTAATTCGTTCCGGAGGTCCATACTTAACCTGAAACTGTTCTTAACCTGAAGCACCACTTTAGCCTATGGGACCTCCTGCTGCCGCCGCGCCGCCGGAGCACGATTTCTGTTCTCACCCTGAAGCAAAGTTCTTAACCTGAAGCACTATTTCTGGGTTAGCAGAGTCTGTAACCTGAAGCGTATGTAACCTGAAGCGTATGTAAGGTACCATTGTATATATAAACCAATAGCAAGAGATTCAGATGACGTTAAAGAATGAGTTTATCAATCAGGTACCAATCAGAACAAAGTGAATGCTCAGAAATAACGTCTCAACTACGAAAAGAAGAATGGTTGGTGTAAACCCGACACCAAGTTAATAATTGCATTTCAGTGGGTCTGCTTTAGGTTTCATTCCAATCAAGGTGAAGAGATAATAATAATAATAATAATAATAATAATAATAATAATAATAATGGTTTCCCTGGCCACTCTGGGCGACTCCTAACAGAATATTAAAAGCACTATAAAAATCACAGCCACAACATGCATTTAAAGCATTTTGGGAGCTCTAAATTGCAAGTAAAACAAGTGGTGGGTGGCCAACGCCATTTTGGCGACAGTTGTCCAGGGAGCTGGAGCCGTGGGACGTTGGGAAAACATGGAAGCCGTTCTAGGTGCCTCCAAGGGAATGAGGAAAAGGACGAGGTCTCTTCGCGACTTCCTTGGTTATGTGGGTTTATTAGTATAATAATTGGTTATTATCAGTTTATTAGCAGGCCAGGAGGAAGGTTGCGCAGGGCAGCCTGGGAAGGGTGAGGGAAAGGCTGTGAGGAAAAGCCTTCTCTCTTTCTCCATCGCTCTGCCCCTCCATCAAGTTTAAATGCAAGAATAAGAGAAAAATAAAATGATAAGAAACAGGATCCTTGTTTGTGAGAAGAAGGGGCAGCAAAGCATGCTGGGAAGAAGGACGTGAGGGAAATGAAATGAAACCTAATAAAGGCTAATTTATCAATGAAGCTAATGTGATGATTACTAAAATTGACAATTTGGGACAAAATTTGACTGATTTGGGACAAAAAGTGAATACTTATACAGAAACTGCTCAGGAACTGATTCAGGAATCTGTTTTGACATGGCAAGCTGTGGAGAAGATAAAGGAGGAGGTTGTTGTTGAACCTCAAGCAATTCAAGTGGAGAGAGTCTCAGCCTTGCAGAGGCAATCTGATGAACATAAGCTGTTGTCTTTTATGATCGAATCTAGAGAAAGCCAGATTTGGAGAGATGGAGTCCCACTTGGATTGGAGAAGGAAAGTTGGATAGATCCCCTTATGCAGGGATGTTCTGGCTTTTGGGACCTGGTTTTGGGCCAGGGGGAGATTGGAGTTGTGGGGGCCTCTAACTTTGGAGGGATTTTGAAACATGCTCTGAAATATCTTTGGGATATTAGTTCTGACTATGGAGAATGGGCTGACCTGTGGAGAAGGAATAAAGACATTGCTAGGTTGGAGTTTCCCCGAGATCTACTCCTCAGTGCCAAAGGAAGGAAATTAAGAATAAGATCAGCAGAAGACAAAGTAAATTGCAGGTATAAATATGAAGAAGATCTGCAGAAGGGACATGGAAAAGAGTTAAGAGCCTCGGACAGAAGATCACCAGGTTGATGGACTATATGGAATTGATAGAAAGGACTGACAGAATCCGAGACCAGGGGGAAGAGACGGTGGATGAAGATTGGAAGAAAGTTTAAAAATTTATCCAGAGAAATATTGTAAAATTAATGAGTGTTAGAAAAATGTTGGAATGAAATTATATGGCTTTAGTAGGAATGTTATAAGGAGTTAAGTGTAAATAAGTTTTAGGGTTTTTTTATGGTAAGATAAGGTTAAAATAAATTAAGACAATTAAATGACAGAAAATAGTGAAAAATGGAAAGGATTTGCTGAAATAATTAATAACTAGAATACAAAAAAGGGAGGTGTGAGGAGGTCGATGAAACAAGTTAATGAAAGATAAAGATATGGAAAAATTGGATGTGTTTTTAATTGTTTTTGCTTTTGTTTTTGTTTTAATGTATTGTGTTTTCTGTTCTTTCTTTTTTTTTCATATATGTACCGTAATGTATTGATTTGTATTGTTCACTTTTTCTCTTTTCTTTTTTCCCTACTTTTTTCCTGTAATCTTAAACTTTTAATAAATATCATTAAAAAAAAACACAAATTAATATTTCATTATGATTAATATTAGTAATAATAATGAAATAAGTCAAGCCAGAGGCTCCTCCCAGCTTTGCCTTGCCTAGTGGGCGTGACCACTCTCCACTACACCCCGCCCCACCTCTCCCCGCTTTCCACTGCTGCCTTTCGTGACCCATTGCCTTCCCCAGCTCTACTCTCCCCACCTCCTTTCACAATGACTCGCCCAGATTGGCGTAGGCGGCCTGCCACTCTCGTGAGCGCCGGAGTCCCCTCTCCCCTCTCTTCCCGGCTGCCTCGCCCGCCCCTAACCCTATTCCTTACCTTGGTCAACGCAATAAAATTCATTGTACTCCAGTCAAGGCTTGGCTAAGGTCCGTTGCTACTCTCTGGAACAGGGAGCAGAGCTTACACAATACAGAAATTAAACCAACAGACTATGGAAGATGTCTTAAATGAATTTCTCAATTTATTGATATACAAAGCTTAGGAAAACAAAATGATGTGAAGTGAGCTTATGAATGATAGCGCATAAATGCGGGAAATAGAGCATAGAAAATTGAATACATAGAACTGGCATAACCAAACAGTATTGTTGAATATTACAATTGATATGGTTAATAGGTAGTCATGACAAAACAAACAGACTCAAAAACCTAACTCCTCTCCCTCCAGCCTATCTTGTTGTGAGATAAATATAAGTTCCCAAAACACAATTTTTTAAAAAGATAATAGTTTACAAACTAAGGGCAGTAGACCAGGACTCATTGTAGTTCTTGGCAAAGCAAGGTAGCAAAACATTTCCTCCCATCTTACTGTTCATGTCAACAGGACTACACAAAACCAGGGCTAAGAATGAACACAATCTCTTTCAGAGGTGGAGAAGGAGCAACATGGATGAGTAGCTGTGTTTCCTTTATGCACTTCTAGACATCATGAACATGGGCTATTTTAAGAATCAGATGTCCCCTTAATTTCTGGTTGTCAGGTGCTCCTTTGTGTTCAGATCAGGCCTCAGCACAATAATGTAGCACTTGGGAAGGAAGATGCAGCCCAGAAGCCCAGCACTGGAGGCCAACATAGAGAAGATCTGCACGGCCACCATGTACTTGCCCTTGGTGCTCAGGTAGGTGGGCACAAAAGACACCCAAACACTGCAGAAGACCAGCATGCTGAAGGTGATCAGCTTGGCTTCGTTGAAGGAGCCAGGCAGCTTCCTGGCTAGGAAAGCCACCGTGAAGCAGGTGGCAGCCAAGAAGCCCAGGTAGCCGAGGGCAACATAAAACATGGCCACAGACCCTTCGTTGCATTGCAGGATGATCTCTTCCACCTGGGAATGCATGTCGGGCTCTGGGAATGGGGGAGAAGAGCCCAGCCATATGGTGCAGATGAGAACTTGCCCCCCAGAACAGGAGATGACAATGGAGTTGGCCAGACTCTTGCCCAGCCATCTCCTCACCCTGTTCCCGGGCTTTGTGGACAGGAAGGCCAGCACCACCGTGATGGTCTTTGCCAAGACAGAAGAAACAGCAACAGAGAAGATGATGCTGAAGGCCGTTTGTCGGAGAAGGCAGGTCTCTTTCCTTGGGCGCCCGATGAAGAGGAAGGGGGACAGAAAGGAAAGCAGGAGGGAGACGAGCAGGATGTAGGAGAGGTCCCGGTTGTTGGCTTTGACTATGGGAGTTTCCTTGTATTTAATGAAGATTCCCAACACAATGCCTGCTGTTATAGATAAGAAAAGGGCAATGGAAGCCAAAACAATTCCCAAATATTCTTCATAAGCCAGGAAGATGATAATCTTGGGGACACAATGATCTCTGTCCTTGTTTGAATGGTGATCTTCTGAGCATTTGGTGCAATGTTCTGCATCTGGGGAAGAGAAGAAGAGTAGCTGCAGCATCACTTACATCCCTAATGATCTATGCTCTATTACGTTTTGAGGAACTCTATTATGTTTTGAAGAAATCCTAGAGATTTCTTCCTTATGATCTTTCCTTTCAACTCTCTTCCAGGATGTAATGAAGGCGATTAATCCTAAAGAAGTTGAGGAAGGAGCTCCATTCCACAATGTCAGCAGAAATCTCACAAAAAGTGGGTGAGACTGGATTACTGCCCTGTGTTTACTCTCTCCAGAAATTGCTTCCCCCTTGGAGTCACCCACCTTCCTGGGCGGAGAAGGCCCCTTCCGCACACCGAGCACAAGCATAGCAGCAAACGAGATTTCCTTCTAGAACCACCTTGGCATATCCAGGTCGACATCTTTCTGTACACCTGGAACGAGGCACGGCCTAACCAGAAAGACAAGAAGGTGCAAGAAAGAGGAACAGTTAGGAGTATTTGTGGGTATGTAATTCACTCATAGAGTGAGTTCAAACAGATCTCTGGACTGCAGCCTTTGACCCCTCATCAGGGTCCTTTCAACTCCCCACTGACAATTAGAGTGACCAGAATATCATGTTCTTCATAATTCGTTCAGGACAACTGAGGTTTGCACCACAGAACTCTGATTCCTCTTCTCCATTTACCTGCTTCCCTGCTTAAAAAATCTTCAAAGAAAATGGCAATGGAGTCTGAAATGTGATTTCCCCAAATTTCAGGATCTCTCAACCGCTAATTAAGACACATTTAATATGACTTTTCCAAATATTGGTTTCCCTCACTCTGTTCTTGAAGCATGCAAGGTTTCCTCTTGTCCCTGATCTATTTCCCTAGTTATTTCTAGTTCATATGCCATTCCTTAACATTAACCTTACATTACAATAGTTTTTTTTTAAAAAAAGACTTCTCATCCTTCACCAACAGCTGTGCACTTCTCAATTCCTGCACGTACAATAGTTTAACATTTGCAACATCTACAAGTGAGCTTACTCCACAAATTAAAAAATCCACAATAAATTAGTAATTATAATTTCTAAAATAAATTACTTTCCATCCTTTTGCATGTATAAAAACCCAATAGTTCACTTTTACTAGGTATTTTCCCTTTTCCCTAGGTGTTTTCCCTTTTCTTCTTATCTA
This sequence comes from Podarcis muralis, assembly GCF_964188315.1. NCBI lineage: Eukaryota > Metazoa > Chordata > Lepidosauria > Squamata > Lacertidae > Podarcis > Podarcis muralis. The sequence goes on along the minus strand of NC_135672.1, from coordinate 7,258,878 downwards.
CGTAGTCCATTCGGTTAAAGATTCTGTCCAGAATTCTTAAATTCTCAGTCTGGCTTGGAAATAGATGGTGTCTTCTCTGAGGACCTCTGGTCCCTACCCTTTCTTTGAGCACCCCAAATTTACCTCCTATCTCAGCTGCTGTTGAAAGAAGGAGTGGCGGTTGCAGCTGTTATTGGACGGTCAAGACATCATTGATCAACCCGATATAGCCATTTTGCAGCAGTTGTTCAAGGAAAAACATATTCAGGATCTCCTAGCCTCCCCTCTCTGTGATTCCCCTTACCTTGTTGAATTTCTTGGGCCACTCAATGGCTTCTGGGTTAATGGTGAACTTTATGCCAGCAGACGTCTCTCTCCTTATATTCCCAATTTTCACAATGTCATGAGACTTATTGGGAAACATCACCCAGTTCACAATATCAAAGTCCGCTGGCAGCTCCCAGTTCTCATCCAAGCACAACCTGCCTCTGGAAGTATTCAGACACCGGATTTCTCTTAAGAAAGGGTGAAGCTGGAATGACAGGGGAAAGCACCAGCACTGAGAAAGCTGGAAGCCAAGATGGATATCTCAGTCCTACTCACTTCAACCTCTTCTGATTTAGGGCTGCGTGTATCTCATGTAGACTGGAATTCCTATTCAGCCATTTCTATTACTACAGAACCTGCAACTGCTCCAATTTTCCAGGGATGTCCCTGAATTAGAGACAGTTTTTCATTTGATCCTGGAATTTCCCACTTTTCCCTAGAATGTCCCTATGTTCGTTTGAGAAATGTTGGCGGATGTGGAGTTATCCAACCTACAAGCTGTCCAATCCTATATCGGGAATTTTTAAATGTTTAATATTTTAGTATGAATTTCTTTATTTTGGGAGCTGCCCAGAGTGCTGAGGCAACTGAAGAAGATGTATAAACAGTGCTATTATTCTAGAAAAGAAGGTGCCAGAACTCACCATGAACACCTCCCTCTGAGAATGGCAATGGCACCCACCTGAGAGGTGTCAAAACTGAGTTCCAGCGAGTTCCCCTCTGAAAAAAAGCCCTGGGTATAAGCAGTAAGATTATCATTATGGAATGGGCCGTCTCTATTTTCAACAGAGAAATGTTGGGCGGTATGCTACTATTACTAATACTAATAGTAACTATGATATTTTGCAGGTCTATCCCCAGTGAAGGTAAGCATCTGTGTGGACTGCAGTTTGCAAAAAGGGGAAGGAAATACCTGCCACGGTTGTAGCCTTTGGGGTCCCCATTGCTCTCCTTCCTCCACCCTCAGCCTCCTCTGGGATCTCGATGAAAGCGAAGCATGCAAGGCCTGAGCCACAGCCTGAACATTGATGTAATTGCCATAGCTGTCAAAAGACAGGGTTTTCTCACGCTCCTCTTGGGGCAATAGCTGCAGTTTCTCCTCCTCTCTGCATCTTATCCTTCCTTTCACGGACAACTGATGTGTTGAATATGAACACTGAAATGCTTGATTCAAATAATCCAGAAGATTGGTCTGCGATTTGTCACCTTTGCTGGTCCTTATTCTGGTCTGAATTGCAAAGGACAGAGAACCATGGAGGTGCTGGAAGCAATCTGGAGGGAAGTAAATGCCAGCTCTGATTTCTAGCAAAGCTGTTGTGATCCAGACTTTCGCCCCTATTTCCTTCTCATAGATATCGTGTATTGCCATGAGTAATATGATAACCAGTGCATTGGTTATATAGGAAACAAAGACCCCAACTTGTCTCCATAGGAAAAAAGGTTCCCCAGGCCTGATAAATTGACCTGGATCATTTTCTGGTACTCTTTTTGATAAAGCAATGCAGATCCCTTTGCTGAGCAGCAGAGGTTTCACAGCGCTCTCAAATCTTTCTCCACTGTCATTGTCTGGAGTGCAGAGGCCAATCCACGTCCATCCAAAATGCAGGAGCAATTCAACAATCCCCTGGTACTGACTTTCCTCTTTGGGAGTCATCCGGTAGACAAAAGGGAACAGGGTTTTACCTTCGAGAACCTGGGCAGTGAAGCCATAACTGATCTAGCAAGGAAAGCAAAAGATCAGCAATTTATTTTACTTTCAGCATAACATATATTTACTTATCTGAAATGCCTGATATCTATCTAAATCTCTGCTGGCTGAGGCTGATGGGAGTTTTAGTCGGAAACATCTGGAGGTGTCAAGTTGGTGAAGGCTCAGTTTTGAATAAGGGATGTTGGATCCGTAGCTCAGGATTTTCCCATTTTAAAAAAATCCCTGCTTGTGGAAAGTAGAATTTCATGCAGTTGAAATTCTCTGTGCTTCCATGCTCTCCCACTACTTACCTGTGGGATTTTGTAGATGCCTGACAAGGCTGAAATCACTCTTGAGATGACAGTATTGCCTCCTTCAAGAACAGCCAGCAGGTGATTCTGTTCTCCACAGTGATAATTGGGAATATTGCATCCACTGCCTGCAAGCAGCTCTAGCATGGCGTCTGAAGTCATCCTTGCATCGAAATGGTTCTCATAGATGTTATAGCCCAGGGTGATGTTGGGTAAGAGCCTGAGATCCTGGTTGATCTCTTGGGTGGTGAGCAGGAAAGACAACACGTGCCAGAAGTACCTAGTTGCCTCCCTGCAATAAATGAATTCTTTAAAAAGAGTGAATCTGATATTCATATTAATGTGAGGGAGGAAACATTATATGATCTACAAAGATTAGTATTTATTTATCCTTTTACATTAATATCAAACCTTTTCCTGTCTAGCATAGAACAAAAATTTGGAGATCTCTGCTCCATGACCGGAGCTTTGATGCAAACAGCACACAGAGCTGTTCAACAGTGGAACAGACTCCCTCTGAAGGTGACCATGTGTCATGGATGCTTCAGGTGAGATTCCTCCGGGTCCCTTCCATCTCTACAACTCTATGATTCTATTCTACTATGGTTTTATGAGTAAGAAATGAAGGCGCCCCTCAAAATGTGTGATATACTGGGAAGTTGCTGCAAAGGCTGCTTTTCCTGCAGTAGTCTTTGGCTTCTTTCAAGGGGCTGGACTATAGGTAGATAAGAGACAATTTTATTGAAGGAGGGGAAGCACCAAATACCTCAGTTCCCTTTTAGTTACAAATGAGGTCTAGTGGCTTTCAGGTTTGAGTGTGTGGTAAAACCTATAATTTTGTACATGTTTTTCATCAGTGACTCCACCAATGAGGACACCCCCTGGTCTGTATTATTTTATATAATCATTTTATTTGAAGCATATCATTCCTGCTCTTCTCCCATAAAAATCTACCCATTTTCAAGAGAGATTTTTTCATTCTGAACTGTAGGTGTCCTGTTGTGTTGTATAAAGAGAACTGTGATCCAAATAGAATAAACATAAAATAATGAATCTCAGTTGCTTGGAAATTGCTTGAGTTTCATGCCTCCCTCTGGTTTAGGAAACAGGTACCTACTGTGTCAACTGTTGCAGTAGTTAGAAATGAGACCAGTTGTGTGTGTATGAAGAAAAGGAATAATTCCTTTTCACATTTTAGACTCCACTAACAAGGAAGTCTTCTGACTCATATTATTTTATTTATCATTTTAATTAAAGCACATATTTCCTGCTCTTCAGCCACCAAACGTTAATCTGTAGGATTTAAAAAATCCATTTTTAAAACTATAGCATTCTTTAACGACAGTTTGTTGATGGTCATTTATAATATTATATCAGTATAAGGATATAATAGAAGAATGCAAGAATGCCAATGAATCTGGTCAGGATTCAAAAGTTTGCACTGAATTTCCCCACCTGCAGGAAGCCATGAAACTCAGGCAATTTCCAGAGCTCAAAGGTTGAATTGCCTGAGTTTCATGGCATCCTGCAGGTGGGGAAATTCAGTGCATCCTTTGGACTCCTGACCAGATTGATTGGCATCCTTGCAATCTACTAAAAGCAACACAGAATCAAAGGTAGGAGAGTGTTTCACTAAGGAAGACCCAGGGAACAAGGAAATGGGAGAGGTTTGGGTGGAATCTTTTAGTGGACCCCCAGCTCCCATCAGCCCAGCCAGCAAGACCAATAGTCAGGGCAGGGTAGACCTGCAACATGAGGACAGCCTTGGCTCCCCAGCCCTGAGAAAGGGGCTCTTTCCTTGATAAATAGGAACCATTACAAGGACTGGAGGACCATGAAACCCACCCACATATGATTTTACATACCCCTCATTCCTGGCCAAGGGTGTCTGAGAAAAGACATATGGAGTTTCCTTATATGAGCGTGTTGGAGATATGATCCCACTGATGAGAAAGTGTCCAGGCCGGTAGTAATTGCGAGCATCCGTTTGATCCCTGACCAGATTCAAGGGGCATTTTGCCTTGTGGTTCCCGCAGACTCCAAAGGGCATCATGAGCAGCAGGAGCTGCAACAGAAGGAGCAGGGATCTCATTCTGTCTCTGCCTCCTCCTCCTCTTATCTGCCTAGGAGGCAAAGCAGAAGAACCCAAAGACTCTTGCAAGGCCAGACTGGGTGGGCTTTCCCAATCTGGGTGGTTTTCATCTATATCTTCTGAGCTATGAAGCACAAGGCAGGCACACCCCTCTATCGCCAGCTCTGCATCTTGACTCAGTCTGTCTTCAGCACAGGAAATATTCTCTGCACCAACTTTTTCTTTCCCAGACACAGCGCAATTAATATTGTCATGTTGCTTTCCGAGGCTCATGCAATCTCCAGAAATATCTCCTGAGCTTTCAGAAGATGAGATAACTATAATTTTGATTATTCCAAGTGGAATAGGTTTCATCACACAAACTTTCTGGAGTCCTGAATGGCTCAAGCGGCAGGTGCAGAGCTGGAGAAAAACAGGCTTGATTCTAGCCGATCCCTTCTGATGAAACTGATGGAATATGATGAAATGTCTAAACTCAGAGGACAAAATGATGGATTGTTTTTTTACGATCTTTATCTAATCATTAAGAAATACACAAAACAAACATATTGTTCTGTAATGAAATAAACACTTTACACAAAAAGAAAATAGAAAATAGAAAAGAGATCACTATAATTTTGATTATTCCAAGTGGAATAAGTTTCATCACAATAACTTTATGGAATCTTGACTGGCTCAAGCAGCAGGTGCAGAGCTGGAGAAAAACATGGTGCACAGAAGTCAAGGGGTGTGTTTGGAAGTTGGAAGTTTGGCCTGAACTTTGCTCCCAAGGACCAAAGAAGGAGCTGGATCCGACCATGGACTCTCCTTCCTTGGAGGTTTTGAAGCAGAGGTTGGATGGCCATCTGTTGGGATTCTTTAGCTGAGATTCCTGCATTGCAGAGGGTTGGACTAGAGGACCTTGGGGTCCCTTTCCAAGTCTCCCATTCTATGATTCATTGGGGGGTTTTAAGAAGAGGTCGGACAATCAGGGATGGACAACAGCCAGATGAAGAAGTCCTAGCGTCTTATCCCAAGCATCCAAGCCCTTTTAAAATGTAGGGTTTTTTGGGGAGGGCAGAGGCTGTTATTGGGTAGTAGTTTTTTATTTTGATTATATATATTGTGGTTTTATGTTTTGATTTTGCTCTCTGAACTGCCCTGAGGCCTCCAGGCATAGGGCGGTATATAGATTCAACAAGTAAATAAATATGAAGGAATAAATGGAGAATGCTGAGAATCCTCATTACTGTGAACGGGATACATGGTGGTGGGATCTGGTTTCTTTGAGGCTGCTAGAGACAGAGACTGGTGGAGCCTGTGATGGGGAGGGTTTTCTCAAGCCCACCCTCCGGCCACCTTGGGTGGGTCTGGGCTGCTTGATTCCTGCCGCTCTCTTCTGGTTCTCCCCTGGAAGGGAAGTAGCTCCTTGGTGGCTTCAAAGCCACTTCAAGTGAATTTCCACCCCATCTTTGAAAGGCTTTTCCAACAGAGGGAAGCTCTCTGGGGTTGGTTGAGGGGAGAAAGGTTGCTCTGAACTTTTGACTCTCCCTTCCCCTTCAACATGTTCTGGGGGAGGAGAGCTTCTGTTGCACATGGAGCCAACTTTCTCCTCGACTTTGAGCAGAAACTTCTCTACTTGTAAACAATTGTGTGTGTAGAAGCCAGGTGTGACGGAAAAGTTGGTTCCATAAGTATTTCTTTTTTACTTTTATCGGCTGCCATCAAATTGTGAAAGAATGGCAGCCTCTGATTGGCTGTGGTTCCAGGAGGGAGAGTTTAAAAAGAGGGGCGTTGGAGGGAGACAGGGAGTTGGGCTGTTGAGGGTGGTGTGGTTGGTTGAGTTGAGCTGGTTGAGGAAGGAGGTTGGGAGTTAGGTAGGGAGATAGGATAGGAGTCAGGTTGAAATACAAAGAGTGTTGAGGAGGCAGAGTTGGTTCTGGAGAAAGCGTCCACTCCACTGTACAGTGAAGGACTGAGTGTAGTGTCTGAGTGTAGTGTCCTGCGGGAGTAATAGGACCAGATCTTGCTGGGAGACTGAGGCTGAAACAGAAGTAGGAGCTGAGGTCTACTTAGGTCTCAAACTCGTCTGGAGGGGAGAGACTCTTCTGAGGAAAGAAGAGACTTCCCAAGCCCAGTGAAGGAAGGGTGTGTGTGGTGAACCCTTAAGACTGTTACTGAAAGTCCCTCAGGAGCTGGATTTGTTAAAGGGGTGGGTAACTGAAGGAAAAGAGGGACGCGGGTGGTGCTGTGGTCTAAACCACAGAGCCTAGGGCTTGTCTAGGTCGGTGGTTCAAATCCCCGCGACGGGGTGAGCTCCCGTTGCTCGGTCCCTGCTCCTGCCCACCTAGCAGTTTGAAAGCATGTCAAAGTGCAAGTAGATAAATAGGTACTGCTCCAGTGGGAAGGTAAATGGCGTTTCCATGCACTGCTCTGGTTTTCCAGAAGCGGCTTAGTCATGCTGGCCACATGACCCAGACATGCTGGCCACGTGACCTGCAGACAAACGCTGGCTCCCTCGGCCAAGCGAGATGAGTGCCGCAACCCCAGAGTCGTCCGCGACTGGACTTAACTGTTAGGAGTCCCTTTACCTTTAACTGAAGGAAAGTACCACCTTAGAAAGGAACCAAACTAAAAAGCTGAAACCTGTGAAAATGAATTGAAGTAGCGTATTATTATTAAAGTAACCTAAGTTTCTCCACTTGTATTATACTACCTGGTTTTAAAATAAATCTTTATTGATATTTTAAAAACATCTGCTTGAGACTCCAGCTCACTGGTTATCCCCCACACCTAGGTCCCCCACAGAATACTCTGGGATAGTTAGCATTGGTTTTAAGGGTGGTTCAGTGAGGTGGGGGCAATATATGTAAGAAAGAGCAGGCACATTGAGGCGCCAAGCCCGTTGCACCAGGCTAGCATTCTAGCAGTTTTATTATTCTTTATCCATTTATTTATTAATATTTACTTCTTTCTTACTTACTCATTTCATCTCTTGCATAAAATCCACGTACCACAGGGTTAGGCCAATAACTCCCAAAGCGCTTTATGTAACAATCATAAAAAGTTTACAAACTTTCTTCAGAACATACAAAAAGTTAAAATAATAAAACAGACTCATATTACCTCAACTTCCTAAGAATCTGGGTGGATCATTGTTATCAGAAAGTTTTTCCTGATGTTGGTTTGGAATCTCCTTTCTTGTAACTTTGCAATAATGTTCTGAAGTTATATACATACAGTGGTACCTCGGGTTACAGATGCTTCAGGTTACAGACTCCGCTAACCCAGAAATAGTGGTTCAGGTTAAGAACTTTGTTTCAGGATGAGAACAGAAATTATGCTCCGGTGGCGCAGCAGCAGTGGGAGGCCCCATTAGCTAAAGTGGTGCTTCAGGTTAAGAACAGTTTCAGGTTAAGAACAAACCTCCAGAACGAATTAAGTTCTTAACCCAAAGTACCACTGTGTATATAAACCTGTATATATACTCAAGGTACCATTGTATATATAAACCAATAGCAAGACTTTCAGATGACGTTAAAGAATGAGTTTATCAATCAGGTACCAATCAGAACAAAGTGAATGGTCAGAAATAACGTCTCAACTGCGAAAAGAAGAATGGTTGGTGTAAACCCGAAACCAAGTTAATAATGGCATTTCAGTGGGTCTGCTTTAGGTTTAATTGCAATCAAGGCGGTGAAATAATAATAATAATGATAATAATGATAATAATGATAATAATGATAATAATGATAATAATGATAATAATAATAATAATAATAATAATAATAATAATAATAATAATAATAAATATTGGTTTCCCTGGCCACTCTGGGCAGCTCCCAACAGAATATTAAAAGCACTATAAAAATCACAGCCACAACATGCATTTAAAGCATTTTGGGAGCTCTAAATTGCAAGTAAAACAACTGGCGGGTGGCCAACGCCATTTTGGCGACGGTTGTCCAGGGCGCAGGAGCCGCTGGACGTCGGGAAAACATGGAAGCCGTTCTAGGTGCCTCCAAGGGAATGAGGAAAAGGACGAGGTCTCTTCGCGACTTCCTTGGTTATGCAGGTTTATTAGTATAATAATTGGTTATTTTTAGTTTTTAGCAGGCCAGGAGGAAGGCTGCGCAGGGCAGCCTGGGAAGGGTGAGGGAAAGGCTGTGAGGAAAAGCCTTCTCTCTTTCTCCATCGCTCTGCCCCTCCATCAAGTTTAAATGGAAGAATAAGAGAAAAATAAAATGATAAGAAACAGGATCCTTGTTTGTGAGAAGAAGGGGCAGCAAAGCATGCTGGGAAGAAGGACGTGAGGGAAATGAAATGAAACCTAACAAAGGATAATTTATCAATAAAGCTAATAAGTGAAGCCTAACAGAAGACATATTGGGGCTTATTTATTTAGTTATACATTGGAAAAACAGTAAATTTCAATTACAGGAAACAGGATCCTTGTTTGTGAGAAGAAGGGGCAGCAAAGCATGCTGGGAAGAAGGATGTGAGGGAAATGAAACCTAATAAAGGGTAATTTACCAATAAAGCTAATAAGTGAAACCAAACAAAAGACAATTTGGGATTAATTTATTGAGTTATACATTGGAAAATGAGTAAATTTCAACTACAGGACGCAGGGTATTTGTCTGTGAGAAGATGGGGCAGCAAAGCATGCTGGGAAGAAGGACGTGAGGGAAATGAAACCTAATAGAGGTTAATTTATCCATAAAGCTAATAAGTGAAACTGAACAAAAGACACCTTGAGATTGATTTATTTGGTTATACACTGGAAAAACCAGCAAATTTCAAATTTATTGAGGCTGGGAATCGACCATTGGCCTGACGGAGCTGGCAGTGCATGCTGGGAAGTCTGCCCCCCCCAGTGTGGACCGTGCTGGCGGAGGCTGGCGGGAGTCGCAGGGCCTTTTGAAGGTGGCCCCTTCCCCTCCGAGGGCAGAGAAAGGCCCGGCCAAGTGCCCCTCCTCGTCCGCCAGGGACACCAGCGCCTGCAGCCCGTCCAGCTGGCCAGAGTCCCCCAAGGGCCAGAGAGGCTGGAAGGGGCAGGGCCCCCAAGTGGGCCCAGGAGAGTGAGGGGCCCCTGGGGGGATTTGCACTCTGCACGCCCTCAGAGGCCAGAGAGGCTGACAGGGACAGGGCCCCCAGGTGGGCCTGGGAGAAAGAGGGGCCCCTGGGGGGATTTGCACTCTGCACGCCCTCAGAGGCCGGAGAGGCTGACAGGGACAGGGCCCCCAGGTGGGCCCGGGAGAGAGAGGGGCCCCTGGGGGGATTTGCACTCTGCACGCCCTCAGAGGCTTCGTAGTCTAAGCTCAGGGGGCTCTCTGAGCCGGCATCTCTCTGGGGGATGAGGGGTTTCTTCCCATGGGTCAACATCCTTCTTAAATTGTGGTGCCCAGAACTGGACACAGTATTCCAGGTGGGGACTGACCAAGGCAGAACAGAGCTCAGTCTTGTAAGCCACTGGGATTAGTAGCAATAAAAGTAACAATAATCACAATAAGAAAGATAGTAACATTAGACTTGGTTAACAAATGTTTTTAAGAACATTGTTCACACATATTTGTACTGATTAGCTCTGTGTGCATTGCAATCACTTATTCATTGTTGTGCGTAGTAATTTTAAGTGCATTCTTAATATTACAATCAATGTGCAATACTGTTAAAATGCACATTTTCTTTAATTATGAACACAGAAATAAATGTCGCTCTCAATTCATCGGATGATGACCTGTGCCACAAAGAGGGAACCAGGCAGAGGGCCTTCTTGGTGGTGGCGCCCGCCCTGTGGAACGCCCTCCCAGCAGATGTCAAGGAAGTAAACAACTACCTGACTTTTAGAAGACATCTGAAGGTAGCCCTGTTCAGGGAAGTTTGTAATGTTTGATGTATTTATCGTGTTTTTAATATTCTATTGGGAGCCACCCTGAGTGGCTGGGGAAACCAAGCCAGATGGTGGGGTATAAATAAATTGTTGTTGTTGTTACACTAGATTTAATGAACACTCATCTCAGAGTGCCCTGGAAATTGAGGGCCAGAGTCTTTTATATACTAACCTTTTATGCTCTTCCACATCCGTTTAATGCTCCGAAACCCCTCTTTTAGCTTCTTTTAGACTTTTATGTATACTTTGTGTTTTAATATTTTTTAGCTTTACGTTTTACAGATTGGAAATGACTGTACCCCACCCTACTGATGCTGGTCTACTACCGTAATAAAGATTTGATTGATTGAAATGAAAAATCCTTTAGTAATGCTGTGATTGGACACCGAAATAATATAATACAGGGTGATTCATAATGAAATATACAGTTTCCAGATCCTGTAAGACCGGCGCCGACACGGAAAACAGCTGCGAACCGTGAGGTAGATGTACTCATAAAGTGATGGAGGTGATAGTGCGCGTGTCACGTGACTAGTCAGGCGAAATGGCTGCGTCTGCAGTGGAGAAGGCGTTTTGTGTTCTTGAATTGAGCAAAACGGAGTTTGTTGTGCAACGGCATTTGAGATTGCGATGTGTGTTGTGTGACAAACGGTGCATACATAGAACATCTGTGACTGTTTCGAAACTACTTTAAACATTCCCCTACAATCCTGTCACAGGTAACATGAGATATATTATATATTTTTTATAGTGTGTTGAAACTGTGTACTTCATTATGAATCACGCTGTATAATAATATAATATAATATAATATAATATAATGTAATGTAATGTAATGTAATGTAATGTAATGTAATGTAATGTAATATAAATAACATACATACATCGTACTTTTCCGTGTATAAGACGGGGAAAATTGGATCCCCCATTTTCTTAATATTGAGTCCCCCAAAATAGGGGGTGTCTTATACACGGGGGCATGTTCTACACGGGAAAATACAGTAATATGTAATTAATATAATATAATATGATAGCTAAAGGTAAAGGGACCCCTGACGATTAGGTCCAGTTGTGGCCAACTCTGAGGTTGCGGCGCTCATCTAGCTTTATTGGCCGAGGGAGCCGGCGTACAGCTTCTGGGTCATGTGGCCAGCATAGGCGCCGACTCCATGGGGCTTGAGGGGGCCCGAGCCCCCTCAAAAATTCGTTTGGGGGGGCTCCGCCCCCCCAATAATCTCCGGGGCCCCTCCAGCAGAGCGCCATCGCCGCCCCTCCCCCAGCCCAAAATGCACAGGGAGGGGCGGGCTGCATGCCTCCTGCCCTCCCTCCCGAGCAAAAGCTCCACCCAATTTCCTTTGGAGCTGATTAATAGGCGCAGCACGCTCTCCCCTATTCGCTCATGAGGAGGCGGCGCCACTTTATTTGCATATTCATGAGCTTATTTATTATTCATGAGCTTTCCCGGGCCCCCCCAATATTTTTTATAAGTCCGCGTCCCTGGTGGCCAGCAGGACTAAGCCGCTTCTGGCGAACCAGAGCAGCGCACGGAAACGCCATTTACTTTCCCGCTGGAGCGGTACCTATGTATCTACTTGCACTTTGACTTGCTTTTGAACTGCTAGGTTGGTAGGAGCAGGGACCGAGCAATGGGAGCTCACCCCGTCTTGGGGATTCAAACCGCCGACCTTCTGATCAGCAAGCCCTAGGCTCAGTGGTTTAACCCACAGCGCCACCCGCGTCCCAATGTAATATAATATAATATAATGTAATATAATATAATATAATATAATATAATATAATATAATATAATATAATATAATATAATATAATATAATATAATATAATTAATATAATATAATATAATATAATATAATATAATATAATATAATATAATATAATATAATATAATATAATATAATATAATTTATATAATATAATATACCTTCCCCCAAATTAATATTTCATTATAATTAATATTAGTAATAATAATGAAATAAGTCAAGCCAGAGGCTCCTCCCAGCTTTGCCTTGCCTAGTGGGCGTGACCACTCTCCACTACACCCCGCCCCACCTCTCCCCGCTTTCCACTGCTGCCTTTCGTGACCCATTGCCTTCCCCAGCTCTACTCGCCCCACCTCCTTTCACAATGACTCGCCCAGATTGGCGTAGGCGGCCTGCCACTCTCGTGAGCAGTCCCCTCTCCCCTCTCTTCCCGGCTGCCTCGCCCGCCCCTAACCCTGGCCAGTGCAATAAAATTCATTGGATCCCAGTCAAGGCTTGGCTAAGATCAGTTGCTACTCGTTGGAACAGGGAGCAGAGCTTACACAATACAGAAATTAAACCAACAGACTATGGAAGATGTCTTAAATGAATTTCTCAGTTTATTGATTTACAAAGCTTAGGAGAATGAAATGATGTGAAGTGAGCTTATGAATGATAGCGCATAAATGTGAGAAATGGAGCATAGAAAAGTGAATACATAGAACTGGCATAACCAAACAGTATTGTGGAATATTAGAATTGATATGCTTAATAGGTAGTCATGACAAAGCAAACAGACTCAAAAACCTTTTAAATCTTTTTAAAATTATTAAAAGATAATAGTTTACAAACTAAGGGCAGTACACCAGGACTTATTGTAATCCTTGGCAAAGTAAGGAACCAAGGATGTTCCTCCCATCTTACGGTTCATGTGAACAGGACTACATAAAACCGGGGCTAAGAATGAACATAATCTCTTTCAGAGGTGGAGAAGGAGCAACATGGATGAGCAGGTGTGTTTCCTTTAGGCACTTCTGTGCATTGGGAACATGGACTGTTTTAAGAATCAGATGTTCCCTTAATTTCTGGTTGTCAGGTGCTCCTTTGTGTTCAGATCAGGCCTCAGCACAATCATGTAGCACTTGGGAAGGAAGATGCAGCCCAGAAGCCCAGCACTGGAGGCCAACATAGAGAAGATCTGCACGGCCACCATGTACTTGCCCTTGGTGCTCAGGTAGGTGGGCACAAAAGACACCCAAACACTGCAGAAGACCAGCATGCTGAAGGTGATCAGCTTGGCTTCGTTGAAGGAGCCGGGCAGCTTCCTGGCTAGGAAAGCCACCGTGAAGCAGGTGGCAGCCAAGAAGCCCAGGTAGCCGAGGGCAACGTAAAACATGGTCACAGACCCTTCGTTGCATTGCAGGATGATCTGTTCCACCTGGGAGCGCATGTCAGACTCTGGGAATGGGGGAGAAGAGCCCAGCCAGATGGTGCAGATGAGAACTTGCCCCCCAGAACAGGAGATGACAATGGAGTTGGCCAGACTCTTGCCCAGCCATCTCCTCACCCCGTTCCCGGGCTTTGTGGCCAGGAAGGCCAGCACCACCGTGATGGTCTTTGCCAAGACAGAAGAAACAGCACCTGAGAAGATGATGCTGAAGGCCGTTTGTCGGAGAAGGCAGGTCTCTTTCCTTGGGCGCCCGATGAAGAGGAGGGAGGACAAAAAGGAAATCAGGAGGGAGACAAGGAGGATGTAGGAAAGGTCCCGGTTGTTGGCTTTGACTATGGGAGTTTCCTTGTATTTAATGAAGATTCCCAACACAGTGCCCGCTGTTATAGATAAGAAGAGGGCAACGGAAGCTAAAAACATTCCTAAATGTTCTCCATAAGTCAGGAAGGTGATAATCTTGGGGACACATTGATCTCTGTCCTTGTTTGAATGGTGATCTTCTGAGCATTTGGTGCAATGTTCTGCATCTGGGGAAGAGAAAAAGAGTGGCTGCAACATCACTTACATCCCTGATGATCTGAACTCGATTACATTTTGAAGAAATCCTAGAGATTTCTTCCTTATGGTCAATCCTTTCAACTCTCTTCCAGGATGTAATGAAGGTGAATAATACTAAGGAAGTTGAGGAAGGAGCCACATTCCACAATGTCTGCAGAATTCTCACAAAAAGTGTGTGAGACTGGATTAATGCCCTGTGTTTACTCTCTCCAGAAATACCTTCCCCCTTGGAGTCACCCACCTTCCTGGGCGGAGAAGGTCCCTTCCGCACACCGAGCACAAGCATAGCAGCAAATGGGCTTTCCTTCTAGAACCACCTTGGCATATCCAGGTCGACATTTTTCATTACACCTGGAACGAGGCACGGCCTAACCAGGAAGACAAGAAGGTGCAACAAAGAGGAACAGTTAGGAGTATTTGTGTGTATGTTACTCCCTCATAGAGTGAATTCAAACGGATCTTTGGGCTGCAGCCTTTGACCCCTCATCAGGGTCCTTTCAACCCCCCACTGACCATTGGGGTGACCAGAATATCTTGTTCTTCATAATTCGTTCAGGACAACTGAGGTTTGCGCCACAGAACTCTGATTCCTCTTCTTCATTTACCTGCTTCCCTGCTTAATAAATCTTCAAAGAAAATGGCAATGGAGTCTAAAATGTGATTTCCCCAAAGTTCAGGATTCGGATAATCTCTCAATCACTAATTAAGACAAATTTAATATAACTTTTCCAAATATTGGTTTCCCTCACTCTGTTTTTGAGGCATGCAAGGTTTCCTCTTATTGCTGATGAATGCCCTAGTTATTTCTAGTTCATATGCCATTCCTTAACATTAACCTTATATTACAATAGGGGTTGTTTGTTTTTAACTTCTCATCCTTCACCAACAGCCGTGCACTTCTCAATTTCTGCACATACAATAGTTTAACATTTGCAACATCTACAAGTGAGCTTACTCCATAAATTTAAAATATCCACAATAAATCAGTAATTATCATTTCTAAAATAAATTACTTTCCATCCTTCTGCATGTATGAAAGCCCAATAGTTCACTTTTACTAGGGGCTTTCCCTTTTCTTCTTATCTACGTAGTCCTTTCTGTCGAAGATTCTGGTGTCTTCTCTGAGGACCTCTGTGCTCTATCCTTTCTTTGAGCACCCCAAATTTACCTCCTATCTCAGCTGCTGTGAAAAGAAAGAGTGGTGGTTGCAGCTGTTATTGATGGTCAAGACACCATTGGCCAACCTGATATCCTGATATGGTCATTTTTCAGCGGTTGTTTAAGGAAAAACATAGTAATCATCTCCTAGCCTTCTCCCTTTGTGATTTACCCTACCTTATTGAATTTCTTGGGCCACTCAATGGCTTCTGGGTTAATGGTGAACTTTATTCCAGCAGACGTCTCTCTCCTTATATTCCCAATTTTCACCATGTCATAAGAGATATTGGGAAACATCACCCAGTTCACAATATCAAAGTCCGCTGGTAGCTCCCAGTTCTCATCCAAGCACAGTCTGCCTCTGGAAGTATTCAGGCACTGGATTTCTTTTAAGAAAGGGTGAAGCTGGAATGACAGGGGAAAACACCAGCATTAAGAAAACGGGAAGCCAAGATGAATATCTCAGTCCTACTCACTTCAACCTCTTATGATTTGGGGCTGCGTGTATCTCATGTAGACTGGAATTCCTATTCAGCCATTTTTATTACTACAGACCCTGCAAGTGCTCCAATTTTCCCGGGATGTCCCTGAATTAGAGACAGTTTTTCATTTGATCCTGGAATTTCCCAACTTTGCTTAGAATGTCCCTATTTTCATTGGAGAAATGTTGGCAGATGTGGAGTTATCCAACCCACAAGGCGTCCAATCCTATATCGGGAATTTTTATTATGTTTAATATTTTAGTATGAATTTCTTTATGTTGGGAGCTGCCCAGAGTGCTGAGGCAACCCAAAAAGACGTGTGGGGTATAAAGAGTGCTATTTTTCTATGGCACCCACCTGAGAGGTGCCAAAACTGAGTTTCAATGAGTTCCGCCTTTAAAAAGCTCTGGATATCAACAGTAAACACTGGTCAACAACAAATTTGTTGTCTGCGTTTTTTCAGTTGATTTAGAACGAATCTGATGCACTGAATCCAAAAATCACATTGGTTTTGTTCAATCAGGTCAAGTTTTTGAGCTATGGCCACATGTCATTTTTTTACGTTTTTGTTCACATGTACGCTTGTGTGGAGCATTTTAGAAGAAGTTGGTGGGGGTAAAATGCCATGTCAAATAATTGTTTTGATTGGAAATGATTATTTTAATGACAAGAAGTATTTAGGTCCAATAGTTCTGGGTGATTATGTCGAAAAGGGATCAGTTTGAAGTCATAAAACCTTGAAATCTTCCATAAATTGGTGCGGCAAAGCATAAAGTTATTTTGGTATTAAACTTGGTGACCAGGATAAAGCTTGGGCGCCACACATGGTGTGCAAGGCATGCACCGAGACTCTTCGTGGGTGGACCAATGGCAAGAGGAGTCTGAACTTTGGAATTCCCATGGTCTGGAGGGAGCCGACAAACCATGTCACTGACTGCTACTTCTGTGCTGTTGATGTGACTGGGATCAACAGAAAGAACTGGAGCAGCCTCAAGTATCCTGATCTTCAATCAGCACATCGTCCTGTAGCTCATTGTGATGAAATTCCAGTACCTATCTTCGGAGTACTTCCTGACATTAGTGACGAAGATGCCTCCAGTGTTGAAGGACATGAAGAAGAAGTGGTTCTTGAAGATGATGCTCCACATCCATTTTCCCAAAAGGAGTTGAATGATCTAGTTCGCGACCTCAGCTTGTCAAAGGACTCTGCCGAACTGTTGGCATCCAGACTGAAGGAAAAAAACCTCTCTGACAGTGCTTGCATCAGCTTCTTCTGCAACAGGCATCAAGAGTACCTCCGTTTTTTCTCGGAAGAGAAGGACTTGGTGTACTGTGCAGATATTGCGCAGCTTCTGCTCAAGCTTGGAGTGCCACACTACGAACCCAAAGATTGGAGACTGTTCATTGACAGCAGCAAGCGATCACTGAAATGTGTTCTGCTAAAGAACGGCAACCAGTACCGATGTTTTCTGTGCATGTGGGATAGTAGGGACCGTGCTCAGCATTACACGAAGAAGGACTGGCCTGTGCGGGAGGAATTAGTGCCTTGCAAAGAAAGGACCGTCTTCAACGACCCTCTGGTGGACAGAGACAGAATACTCTTCCCACCGCTGCACATCAAGCTCGGCTTAATCAAGCAGTTCACCAAGGCTCTGGACAAGGACGGTGACTGATTCACTTACTTGTGCCAGGCTTTTCCAGGATTGACCATGGAGAAGTTGAAAGCTGGCATCTTTGACAGTCCTCAGATCCGTCAGCTCATCAGAGATCCAGAGTTCGGAAACTCAATGAACAAAGTGGAACTGGAAGCGTGGAAGGCATTTGTTCTGGTAGTGAATAACTTTCTGGGCAACAATAAGGCCAGAAACTACGCAGAACTTGTCAACAACATGCTGACTGCTTTCAGAAACCTGGGCTGCAACATGAGCATCAAGATGGACTACCTATTTTCACATATGGACCGGTTTCCTGAGAACCTGGGTTCAATGAGTGACGAGCAGGGGGAGAGATTCCATCAGGACATGAAAGAGATGGAGACCAGGTATCAGGGTCGCTGGGACGCAGTCATGATGGCTGACTACTGTTGGACTCTGAAGAGAGACCTCCCTGTCGCTGAGCATTCCAGGAGTTCCAAGAAGTTCAAGCCCTGAAGTTTGAAAAATGGTGAAGCAACATGTAATTTACGTGCACTTACCTTTATCAATGCCCACCATTCAGTTTACAGTAATCGATGTTTCGATCAGGTAATCAATATATGTTCTTGGAAAAACATTTTTTTCTCTTAAAAACGTATTTAGGATGATATGTGTTGACAAAAATCAGCCGATAATGCCACAAAAATGTAATCGATTTTGTCACAAGATCTGATTTTTTTTCAAATCAAGATAGCACAAAAACCTGACCTGATGGAGAGAAACGGATGCCATTTCCTGATTCAGCAGTGCAAAAAACCCCTAAAGCAGTTGTAGAAATCTAGACAACATTCAAAAAGTAAAAAATTGTTGCCCAGTGATTATCGTTACGGAATGGGACGTCTCTATTTTCATCAGAGAAATGTTGGGCTGTATGCTTCTATTACTAGTACTAACTATGTTATTTTACAGGTTTATCCCCAGCCAAGATCAGCATCTGTGTCGGCTGCAGGTTGCAAAAAGGGGAAGGAAATACCTGCCACGGCTGTAGCCTTTGGGGTCCCCATTGCTCTCCTTCCTCCACCATCAGCCTCCTCTGGGATCTAGATGAAAGCAAAGCATGCAAGGCGTGAGCCACAGCCTGAACATTGATGTAAGTGCCATAGCTGTCATAAGACAGGGCTCTCTCACGGTCCTCTTCGGGCAATGGCCACAGGTTCTCCTCCTCTCTGCATCTTATCCTGCCTTTCACGGACAACAGATGCTTTGAATATGAACACCAAAATGCTTGATTGAAATAATACGCAAGATCGGTCTGCCATTTATATTTGTCACCTTCGCTGCTCCTTATTCCAGTCTGAATTTCAAAGGACAGAGAACCATGGAGGTACTGGAACATATCTGGAGGGAGGTAAATGCCAAATCTGATTTCTAGCAAAGCTGTTGTGATCCAGACTTTTTTCCCTATTTCCTTCTCATGGAAATGAAGTATTACCACGAGTCCTTGGATACTCAGTGCACTGGTTATATAGTAAAAAAATACCCCAACTTGTCTCCATAGGAAAAAAGGTTCCCCAGGCCTGATAAATTGATCTAGATCATTTTCTGGTACTCTTTTTGATAAAGCAATGCAGATCCCTTTGCTGAGCATCAGAGGTTTCACAGCGCTCACAAATCTTTCTCCATCGTCATTGTCTGGAGTGAAGAGGCCAATCCACGTCCATCCAAAATGCAGGAGCAATTCAGCAATCCCTTGGTACTGACTTTCCTCTTTGGGAGTCATCCGGTAGACAAAAGGGAACAGGGTTTTACCTTCGAGAACCTGGGCAGTGAAGCCATAACTGATCTAGCAAGGAAAGCAAAAGATCACCAATTTATTTTACTTTCAGCATAACGGGCATTTAATCATATGAAATCACTGAGATCTATCTAAATCTCTGCTGGCTGAGGCTGATGGGAGTTGTAGTCTGAAACATCTGGAGGTGTCAAGTTAGTGAAGGCTCAGTTTTGAAAAAGGGATGTTGGATCCATAGCTCAGGATTTTCCCATTTTGAAAAATATCCCTGCTTGACCCCTCCAAAGAGAAAATAGAATTTTACGCAGTTGAAATTCTCTTTCCCTCCATGCTCTCCCACTACTTACCTGTGGGATTTTGTAGATGCCTGACAAGGCTGAAATCACTCTTGAGATGATAGTGTTGCTTCTTTCAAGAACAGCCAGCAGGTGATTCTGAACTCCACAGTGATAATTGGGAATATTGCATCCACTGCCTGCAAGCAGCTCTAGCATGGCGTCCGAAGTCATCCTTGCATCGCAATGGTTCTCATAGAGGTTGTAGCCCAGGGTGATGTTGGGTAAGAGCCTGAGATCCTGGTTGATCTCTACGATGGTGAGCGGGAAAGGCAACACGTGCCAGAAGTACCTAGGTGCCTCCCTGCAATAAATGAATTCTTTAAAAAAAGTCTCCTGATTCATATTATTTTATTCATCATTTCAATTAAAGTACATCTTTTCTGCTCTTCAGCCACCAAACGTCACCCAGAGGATCTTAAATTCCTTTTGTAAAACTGTAGCATTCCCTAACGACAGTTTCTGAATTGTCCAAATGGAATAATATTGAATAAAACCCTTGAGCCTTGGGAATTGCCTGAGTTTCATGGCATCCTGCAGGTGGGAAAATTCAGTGCATCCTTTTGACTCCTGACCAGATTCATTGGCATCCTAGCATTCTACTAAAAGCAACACAGAATCAAAGGTAGGAGAGTGTTTCACTAAGGAAGACCCAGGGAACAAGGAAATGGGAGAGGTTTGTTTGTAATCTTTTAGTGGACCCCCAGCTCCCATCAGCCCAGCCAGCAAGACCAATGGCCAGGGCAGGGTAGACCTGCAACATGAGGACAGCCTTGGCTCCCCATCCCTGAGAAAGGCGCTCTTTCCTTGATAAATAGGAACCACTAGAAGGACTGGAGGACCATGAAACCTATCCACATAGGATTTTATATACCTCTCAGCCCTGGCGAAGGGTGTCTGAGAAAAGACGTATGGAGTTTCCTTATAAAAGTATTTTGGAGATATGATCGCAGTGATGAGAAAGTGTTCAGGCCAGTAGTAATTGCGAGCATCCGTTTGATCCCTGACCAGATTCAAGGGGCACTTCGCCTTGTGGTTCCCGCAGACTCCAAAGGGCATCATGAGCAGCAGAAGCAGCAACAGAAGGAGCAGGGATCTCATTCTGGCTCTGCCTCCTCCTCCTCTTACCTGCCAAGGAGGCGAAGCAGAAGAACCCAACGACTCTTGCAAGACCAGACTGGGTGGGCTTTGCCAGGCTGGGTGGTTTTCAACTCTACCTTCGGAACTAGGAAGCACAAGGCAGGCACACCCCTCTTTCGCCAGCTCTGCATCTTGTCTCAGTCTGTCTCCAACACAGGAAATATTCTCTGCACCAACTTTTTCTTTCCCAGACACAGCGCAATTAATATTGTCATGCTACTTTCTGAGGCTGATGTAACCTCCCGAAATATCTCCTGAGCATTTAGAAGAGGAGATGACTATAATTTTGATTATTCCAAGTGGAATAAGTTTCATCACAAAAACTTTCCGAAGTCTTGAATCGCTCAGGCAGCAGGTGCAGAGCTGGAGAAAAACATGATGGAGAAAAGTCAAAAGGTGTTTTTGGGAATTGGAAGTTTGGCCTGAACTTTGCTCCCAAGGACCAAAGAAGGAGCTGGATCCGACCATGGACTCTCCTTCCTTGGAGGTTTTGAAGCAGAGTTTGGATGGCTATCTGTTAGGGATGCTTTATAGAGCCAGTGTGGTTCAGTGGTTAAGAGCGGTGGACTTGTAATCTGGTGAACCGAGTTCGCTTCCCCGCTCCTCCACATGCAGCTGCTGGGTGACCTTGGGCTAGTCACACTTCTCTCGTCTCTCAGCCTCACTCACCTCACAGAGTGTTTGTTGTGGGGGAGGAAGGGAAAGGAGATTGTGAGCCCCTTTGAGACTCCTTAGGGTAGTTATAAAGCGGGATATGAAATCCAAACTCTTCTTCTTCTAATAGGCCACTTTGGGTGGATTTGATTCCTGCCAATCCCTTCTGGTTCTCCCCCTGAAGGGAAGTAGCATGTTGGTGGTTTTGAAGCAACTTCAAGTGAATTTCCACCCCCTCTTTGAAAGGCTTCTCCAACAGAGGGAAGCTCTCTGGGGTTGGATGAGGGGAGAAAGTTTGCTCTGAGCCTTAGGCTCTCCCTTCCCCTTTGACATGTTCTGCGGAAGGAGAGCTTCTGTTGCACATGGAGCCAACTTGCTCCTCGTCTTTGAGCAGAAACTTCTCTACTCATAAACAAATTGTCTGCGCAGAAGCCAGGCTAGCATTCTAGCAGCTTTATTATTCTTTATGAATTTATTTATTAATATTTATTTACTTTCTTACTTACTTATTTAATCTTTCATAAATTCCATGCACTATTTTTGCCAATCACCCCTAGAGAGCTTTACGTCAAGATAAGTCAGGACGATCATAACAAAGTTTACAGTCTTACTTTAGAATATTCCAAAAGTTAAAATAATAAAACAGAATCAAATTACCTCAACTTCCTAAGAATCTGGGTGGATGTTTTCATTATTACATTAAAAAAAATTAAAAAAAAATTATTAAGTCTCCAGAGATATTCCAATCACTTGTCTTCGTATACAGTTTAAAAAAACAAACAAAAACCCCACACATTTTCTTCTTGACTCCCCACCCCCTTCTCTATGTTTGTTTTTATTACTTCTTTTTATCAGATGTTTTAAAAAAACTGTTTTTATTATCAAAGCCCCAATGTCGTATTTCAGTAATGCGCTGCTTATATTTCAAATCCTGCCTTTGACTTCATGTATGGATGATAGTCCCCTTCATGGATCACTGCCTTGCCGTG
The DNA here is from genome assembly GCF_964188315.1 of Podarcis muralis. Taxonomy (NCBI): domain Eukaryota; kingdom Metazoa; phylum Chordata; class Lepidosauria; order Squamata; family Lacertidae; genus Podarcis; species Podarcis muralis. The sequence continues at coordinate 7,236,655 of NC_135672.1, read as the reverse complement.
GCAAAGGGGCTTGAATAACCCAGAGAAGCTATGAGCTATGGCGTGCAGGGCCACCCAAGATGGACAGGTCATAGTGGAGAGTTTTGACCAAACGTGATCCACCTGGAGCAGGAACCGGCAAGCCACTCCAGTATCCCTGCCAAGAAAACTCCATGGACAAAGGCAACAGGCATATAAAAGTTATGACGCTGGAAGATGAGCCCCTCAGGTCGGAAGGCGCCCAACATGCTACTGAGGAAGAGCGGAGGACAAGTACAAGTAGATTCAGAGCTGATGAAGCGGCTGGGCCAAAGCCGAAAGGACGCTCAGTTGCGGATATGCCTGGAAGTGAAAGGAAAGTCCAATGCTGTAAAGAAAAATATTGCATAGGAACCTGGAAAGTAAGAACCATGAACCTTGGTAAGTTGGATGTGGTCAAAAATGAGATGGCAAGAATAAATATTGACATCCTGGGCATCAGTGAACTAAAATGGACGGGAATGGGCGAATTCAGTTCAGATGACCATCATATCTACTACTGTGGGCAAGAAACCTGTAAAAGAAATGGAGTGGCCCTCATAGTCAACCAAAGAGTGGCGAAAGCTGTACTGGGATGCAATCTCAAAAATGACAGAATGATCTCGATATGAATCCAAGGCAGACCTTTTAACATCACAGTAATCCAAGTTTATGCACCAACCACTGGTGCTGAAGAAACTGAAATTGACCAATTCTATGAAGACTTACAACACCTTATAGAAATGACACCAAAGAAGGATGTTCTTCTCATTATAGGGGATTGGAATGCTAAAGTAGGGAGTCAAGAGATAAAAGGAACAACTGTCAAGTTTGGCCTTGGAGTTCAAAACGAAGCAGGGCAAAGGCTAATAGAGTTCTGCCAAGAGAACAAGCTGGTCATCACAAACACGCTTTTCCAACAACACAAGATGAAACTCTACACATGGACATCACCAGATGGGCAGCATCGAAATCAGATTGATTATATTCTCTGCAGCCAAAGATGGAGAAGCTCTATACAGTCAGCAAAAACCAGACCTGGAGCTGACTGTGGCTCAGATCATCGGCTTCTTATAGCAAAATTCAAGCTTAAACTGAAGAAAGTAGGAAAATCCACTGGGCCAGTAAGATACAATCTAAGTCAAATCCCTTATGAATACATAGTGGAAGTGAGGAACAGGTTTAAGGATTTAGATTTGGTGGACAGAGTGCCTGAAGAACTATGGATGGAGGCTCGTAACATTATACAGGAGGCAGCAACTAAAACCATCCCAATGAAAAGGAAATGCAAGAAAGCAAAGTGGCTGTCCAACGAAGCCTTACTAATAGCGGGGGAGAGAAGGCAAGCAAAATGCGAGGGAGATAGTGAAAGATACTGGAATACAGATTTCGAAAAAATAGCAAGGAGAGACAAGAAGGCCTTCTTAAACGAGCAATGCAAAGAAATAGAGGAAAACAATAGAATGGGGAAAACCAGAGATCTGTTCAAGAAAATTGGAGATATGAAAGGAACATTTCGTACAAAGATTACCATAATAAAAGACAAAAGTGGAAAGGACCTAACAGAAGCAGAAGACATCAAGAAGAGGTGGCAAGAATACACAGAGGAATTATACCAGAAAGATATGGATGTCTCGTACACCCCAGGTAGTGTGGTTGCTGACCTTGAGCCAGACATCCTGAAGAGTGAAGTCAAATGGGCCTTAGAAAGCACTGCTAATAACAAGGCCAGTGGAAGTGATGATATTCCAGCTGAACTATTTAAAATTTTAAACGATGATGCTGTAAAGGTGCTACACTCAATATGCCAGCAAGTTTGGAGAACTCAGCAGTTGCCAGAGGATTGGAGAAGATCAGTCTACATCCCAATCCCAAAGAAGGGCAGTGGCAAAGAATGCTCCAACTAACGGACAATTGCACTCATTTCACACGCTAGCAAGGTTATGCTTAAAATTCTACAAGGCAGGCTTAAGCAGTATGTGGACCGAGAACTCCCAGAAGTGCAAGCTGGATTTCGAAGGGGCAGAGGAACCAGAGACCAAATTGCAAACATGCGCTGGATTATGGAGAAAGCTAGAGAGTTCCAGAAAGACATCTACTTCTGCTTCATTGACTATACAAAAGCCTTTGACTGTGTCGACCACAGCAAACTATGGCAAGTTCTTAAAGAAATGGGAGTGCCTGATCACCTCATTGTCTCCTGAGAAATCTCTGTGTGGGACAAGAAGCTACAGTTAGAACTGGATATGGAACAACTGACTGGTTCAAAATTGGGAAAGGAGTACGGTAAGGCTGTATATTGTCTCCCTGCTTATTTAATTTATATGCAGAATTCATCATGCGAAAGGCTGGGCTGGATGAATCCCAAGCCGGAATTAAGATCGCTGGAAGAAATATCAACAACCTCAGATATGCAGATGACACAACCTTGATGGCAGAAAGTGAGGAGGAATTAAAGAACCTTTTAATGAGGGTGAAAGAGGAGAGTTCAAAATATGGTCTGAAGCTCAACATCAAAAAAACGAAGATCATGGCCACTGGTCCCATCACCTCCTGGCAAATAGAAGGGGAAGAAATGGAGGCAGTGAGAGATTTTATTTTCTTGGCTTCCATGATCACTGCAGATGGTGACAGCAGTCACGAAATTAAAAGACGCCTGCTCCTTGGGAGAAAGGCAATGGCAAACCTAGACAGCATCTTAAAAAGTAGAGACATCACCCTGCCAACAAATGTCCGTATAGTTAAAGCCATGGTTTTCCCAGTAGTGATGTATGGAAGTGAGAGCTGGACCATAAAGAAGGCTGATCGCCGAAGAATGGATGCTTTTGAATTATGGTGCTGAAGGAGACTCTTGAGAGTCCCATTGACTGCAAGAAGATCAAACGCATCCATTCTTAAGGAAATTAGCCCTGAGTGCTCACTCGAAGGACAGATCGTGAAGCTGAGGCTCCAATACTTTAGCCACCTCATGAGGAGGAGTTTGGATTTGATATCCCGCTTTATCACTACCTGAAGGAGTCTCAAAGCGGCTAACATTCTCCTTTCCCTTCCTCCCCCACAACAAACACTCTGTGAGGTGAGTGGGGCTGAGAGACTTCAGAGAAGTGTGACTAGCCCAAGGTCACCCAGCAGCTGCAAGTGGAGGAGTGGAGACGCGAACCCGGTTCACCAGATTACGAGACTACCGCTCTTAACCACTACACCACACTGGCTCTCCTTTGGAACTCATGGAACTCAGTGAACTCACACTGGCTCTTCATGAGAAGAGAAGACTCCCTGGAAAAGACCCTGATGTTGGGAAAGATTTAGGGCACAAGGAGAAGGGGACGACAGAGGATGAGATGGTTGGACAGTGTTCTCAAAGCTACAAACATGAGTCTGACCAAACTGCGGGAGGCAGTGGAAGACAGGAGTGCCTGGCATGCTCTGGTCCATGGAGTCACGAAGAGTCGGACACGACTAAACAACTAAACAACAACAAATGGTTGATAGTTTGACAAATAAGATATCAATGGTCTCCATTCTTCCTGAAAAGATTCATCCTCATGTTTAGCAGGTAATTTCACCATTTCAACATATTCCCCCAGTTTCAAAAGCCAATCCTCCCTCTCTCCACTTCTGTGCAAATAAAGTTTTAGCTGCTGTGGTTGCATACATAAATAACGCAGTCAGCTTTCTCTGGACCTTTAATTATTAAATTTATATAGGAGCCTTCATTGGATTGCTACAGGTTGAACTGCTATAAGAATAATTGTTTAGTAAGCTTTCCACTAGTCTGGAGAGATGAAAGTCTAAGTAGGATGCAATCTTGGCTAATGAATCTAACTGCTTCATCAGTGGCTGTTCTCTCAATTATTTTTACTTGCCCATCTGATCTTGGTTTTGCTGTATAAATGGGGGCCTGAATGGGAGGAACCAGAGTTGGAGGAGTAGGCCTCTCGCTCTTCCTTCCTGACTGAGCATAAGATGCCTCCTCTTAAAAGGTTTGGCAGGCAGGGAATACAACTATCTGGCATTGTCTCATTGATTCCCTCCAATGCTAACTTGTTGCTGGCTCACTCGTAATCTGGTGATCCACTCAACATCAGTGCACAATGTGTCATATTCTGGACAACGCAATAAAATCCACTGTACTCCAGTCAAGACTTGGCTAAGGTCAGTTGCTACTCTTTGGAACAGGGAGCAGGGCTTACACAATATAGAAATTAAACCAACAAACAAAAGAAGAGAACTTAAATGAATTTCTCAATTTATTAATATACAAAGTTTAGGAGAATGAAATGATGTGAAGTGAACTTCTAAATGATTCAGTATACCGGTAGAAAATGGAGCACAGGTATTTAAATATCTAGAAATGACATAACTATAAAGTATTGTTGAATATCAGAATTGATATGGTTAATAGCAAAGCAAACAGACCAAAAAACCTAACTCCTATCTCCCTCTAGACTATCTTGTTGTGAGATAAATAGAAGTTCCCAAAACACAAAATTATTAAAAGATAATAGTTTACAAACTACGGGCAGTACACCAGGACTCATTGTAATCCTTGGCAAAGCAAGGTAGCAAAACATTTCCTCCCATCTTCCTGTTTATGTGAACAGAACTACATAAAAGTTGGGCTAAGAAGGAACACAATCTCTTTCAGAGGAGGAGAAGGAGCAACATGGATGAGCAGGTGAGTTTCCTTTATGCACTTCTGGACATCAGGAACATGGAATGTTTTAAGAATCAGATGTCCCCTTAATTTCTGGTTGTCAGGTGCTCCTTTGTGTTCAGATCAGGCCTCAGCACAATAATGTAGCACTTGGGAAGGAAGATGCAGCCCAGAAGCCCAGCACTAGAGGCCAACATAGAGAAGATCTGCACGGCCACCATGTACTTGCCCTTGGTGCTCAGGTAGGTGGGCACAAAAGACACCCAAACACTGCAGAAGACCAGCATGCTGAAGGTGATCTGCTTGGCTTCGTTGAAGGAGCCGGGCAGCTTCCTGGCTAGGAAAGCCACCGTGAAGCAGGTGGCAGACAAGAAGCCCAGGTAGCCGAGGGCAACGTAAAACATGGCCACAGACCCTTCGTTACATTGCAGGATGATCTCTTCCACCTGGGAGCGCATGTCGGACTCTGGGAATGGGGGAGAAGAGCCCAGCCAGATGGTGCAGATGAGAACTTGCCCCCCAGAACAGGAGATGACAATGGAGTTGGCCAGACTCTTGCCCAGCCATCTCCTCACCCCGTTCCCGGGCTTTGTGGCCAGGAAGGCCAGCACCACTGTGATGGTCTTTGCCAAGACAGAAGAAACAGCAACTGAGAAGATGATGCTGAAGGCCGTTTGTCGGAGAAGGCAGGTCTCTTTCCTTGGGCGCCCGATGAAGAGGAGGGAGGACAAAAAGGAAAGCAGGAGGGAGACGAGGAGGATGTAGGAGAGGTCCCGGTTGTTGGCTTTGACTATGGGAGTTTCCTTGTATTTAATGAAGATTCCCAACACAGTGCCTGCTGTTATAGATAAGAAGAGGGCAACGGAAGCTAAAAACATTCCTAAACGTTCTCCATAAGTCAGGAAGGTGATAATCTTGGGGACACATTGATCTCTGTCCTTGTTTGAATGGTGATCTTCTGAGCATTTGGTGCAATGTTCTGCATCTGGGGAAGAGAAAAAGAGTGGCTGCAACATCACTTACATCCCTGATGATCTGAACTCGATTACATTTTGAAGAAATCCTAGAGATTTCTTCCTTATGGTCATTCCTTTCAACTCTCTTCCAGGATGTAATGAAGGTGATTAATACTAAGGAAGTTGAGGAAGGAGCCACATTCCACAATGTCTGCAGAATTCTCACAAAAAGTGTGTGAGACTGGATTACTGCCCCGTGTTTACTCTCTCCAGAAATACCTTCCCCCTTTGAGTCACCCACCTTCCTGGGCGGAGAAGGTCCCTTCCGCACACCGAGCACAAGCATAGCAGCAAACGGACTTTCCTTCTAGAACCACCTTGGCATATCCAGGTCGACATCGTTCTGTACACCTGGAACGAGGCACGGCCTAACCAGAAAGACAAGAAGGTGCAAGAAAGAGGAACAGTTAGGAGTGTTTGTGGGTATGCAATTCACACATAGAGTGAATTCAAACGGATCTCTGGACTGCAGCCTTTGACCCCCTCATCAAGGTCCTTTCAACCCCCCACTGACCATTGGGGTGACCAGAATATCTTGTTCTTCATAATTAGTTCAGGACAACTGAGGTTTGCGCCACAGAACTCTGTTTCCTCTTCTCCATTTACCTGATTCCCTGCTTAATAAATCTTCAAAGAAAATGGCAATGGAGTCTGAAATGTGATTTCCCCAAATTTCAGGATTCTGATAATCTCTCAACCGCTAATTAAGACACATTTAATATGACTTTTCCAAATATTGGTTTCTTGAGGCATTTAAGGTTTCCTCTTGTCGCTAATCTATTTCCCTAGTTATTTCTAGTTCATGTGCCATTCCTTAACATTAACCTAATATTACAATAGGGTTTGTTTGTTTTTAACTTCTCATCCTTCACCAACAGCTGTGCACTTCTCAATTCCTGCACGTACAATAGTTTAACGTTTGCAACATCTACAAGTGAGCTTACTCCAGAAATTAAAAAATCCACAATAAATCAGTAATTATAATTTCTAAAATAAATTACTTTCCATCCTTCTGCATGTATGAAAACCCAATAGTTCACTTTTACTAGGTATTTCCCCTTTTCCCTAGGTGTTTTCCCTTTTCTTCTTATCTACGTAGTCCTTTCTGTCGAAGATTCTGTCCAGAATTTTTAAATTCTCTGTCTGGCTTGGAAATAGATGGTGTCTTTTCTAAGGACCTCTGGGCTCTATCCTTTCTGTGAGCATCCCAAATTTCCCTCCTATCTCAGCTGCTGTGGAAAGAAGGAGTGGCGGTTGCAGCTGTTATTGGACGGTCAAGACATCATTGATCAACCTGATATAGTCATTTTGCAGCAGTTGTTCAAGGAAAAACATAATAAGCATCTCCTAGCCTCCTCCCTCTATGATTTACCCTACCTTATTGAATTTCTTGGGCCACTCAATGGCTTCTGGGTTAATGGTGAACTTTATGCTAGCAGACGTCTCTCTCCTTATATTCCCAATTTTCACAATGTCATGAGACTTATTGGGAAACATCACCCAGTTCACAATATCGAAGTCCGCTGGTAGCTCCCAGTTCTCATCCAAGCACAGCCTGCCTCTGGAAGTATTCAGACACTGGATTTCTCTCAAGAAAGGGTGAAGCTGGAATGACAGGGGAAAGCACCAGCACTGAGAAACCTTGAAGCCAAGATGGATATCTCAGTCCTACTCACTTCAACCTCTTCTGATTTGGGACCTGGGTGTATCTCATGTAGACTGGAATTCCTATTCAGCCATTTATATTACTACAGAACCTGCAAGTGCTCCAATTTTCCAGGGATGTCCCTGAATTAGAGAGAGTTTTTCATTTGATCCTGGAATTTCCCATTTTTCCTTAGAATGTCCCTGTGTACATTGGAGAAATGTTGCCGGATGTGGAGTTATCCAACCCACAAGCTGTCCAATCCTATATCGGGAATTTTTAAATGCAGTGGTACCCCGCAAGACGAACGCCTCGCAAGACGGAAAACCCGCTAGACGAAAGGGTTTTCCGTTTTGGAGGCGCTTCGCAAAACGAATTTCCCTATGGGCTTGCTTCGCAAGACGACAGCCCATAGGGAAATCTCCGGGACAGCGGGGAAGCGCGTCTTCCCCACTGTCCTCGGACCTCCTCCCGCCGCCAGGCTTCGGAAGGCTGCTCCGAAGCCTGGCAGGGGGGCGGAGAGGTTTTTAAAAAACCCCGGGACAGCGGGGGACTTCTCCGCTGTCCGGGGCGATTTTAAAACGCTGCCGTCCCGGGGGAGCAAAGACTTTCGCCCCCCGCCCGCCTTCAGAAGAGGTCCTGGACCTCTTCTGAAGGCGGGCGGGGGGCGAAAGACTTTGCTCCCGCCTGCCTGCCTTCCCGGGAGAGCGGAGAACGCTCCGCTCTCCCCGACGGCTTTTGAAGGCAGGCGGGGGGGGGGAGCAAAGACTTTGCCCCCCGCCCGCCTTCAGAAGAGGTCCTGGACCTCTTCTGAAGGCGGGCGGGGGGCGAAAGACTTTGCTCCCGCCTGCCTGCCTTCCCGGGAGAGCGGAGAACGCTCCGCTCTCCCTGACAGCTTTTGAAGGCAGGCGGGGGGGGGGAGCAAAGACTTTCGTCCCCCGCCCGCCTTCAGAAGAGGTCCTGGACCTCTTCTGAAGGCGGGCGGGGGGCGAAAGACTTTGCTCCCGCCTGCCTGCCTTCCCGGGAGAGCGGAGAACGCTCCGCTCTCCCCGACGGCTTTTGAAGGCAGGCGGGGGGGGGGGGGAGCAAAGACTTTCGCCCCCCGCCCGCCTTCAGAAGAGGTCCTGGACCTCTTCTAAAGGCGGGCGGGGGGCGAAAGACTTTGCTCCCGCCTGCCTGCCTTCCCGGGAGAGCGGAGAACGCTCCGCTCTCCCCGACGGCTTTTGAAGGCAGGTGGGGGGGGGAGCAAAGACTTTCGCCCCCCGCCCGCCTTCAGAAGAGGTCCAGGACCTCTTCTGAAGGCGGGCAGGGGGCAAAAGTCTTTGTCCCCCCTGCCTGCCTTCCCAGGGGCTTTTAAATCGCCCCGGACAGCGGAGAAGTCCTCCGCTGTCCGGGGCGATTTTAAAATGCTGCCGTGGGGGGGGGAGCAAAGACTTTCGCCCCCCCCAGCCTTCAGAAGAGGTCGGGGGACAGATTGTCCCCGGACCTGGTCTGAAGTCGGTTTCCATAGGAACGCATTAATTGATTTTCAATGCATTCCTATGGGAAACCGTGCATCGCAAGACGAAAAACTCGCAAGAAGAAAAAACTTGCGGAACGAATTAATTTTGTCTTGCGAGGCACCACTGTGTTTAATATTTTAGTATGAATTTCTTTATTTTGGGAGCTGCCCAGAGTGCTGAGGCAACTGAAGAAGATGTATAAACAGTGCTATTATTCTAGAAAAGAAGGTGCTGGAACTCACCATGAACACCTCCCTCTGAGAATGGCAATGGCACCCACCTGAGAGGTGTCAAAACTGAGTTCCAGCGAGTTCCCCTCTGAAAAAAAGCCCTGGCTATGAACAGTAAGATTATCATTATGGAATGGGCCGTCTCTATTTTCAACAGAGAAATGTTGGGTGGTGTGCTACTATTACTAATACTAATAGTAACTATGATATTTTGCAGGTCTATCCCCAGTCAAGATCAGCATCTGAGGGGACTGCAGTTTGCAAAAAGGGGAAGGAAATACCTGCCACGGCTGTAGCCTTTGGGGTCCCCACTGCTCTCCTTCCTCCACCATCAGCCTCCTCTGGGATCTAGATGAAAGTGAAGCATGCAAGGCCTGAGCCACAGCTTGAACATTGATGTAAGTGCCATAGCTGTCTAGAGACAGGGCTCTCTCACGCACCTCTTGGGGCAACGGCTCCCGTTTCTCCTCCTCTCTGCATCTTGCCCTGCCTTTCACGGACAACAGATGCTTTGAATATAAACACTGAAATGCTTGATTGAAATAATCCACAAGATTGGACTGCGATTTATAGTTGTCACCTTTGCTGCTCCTTATTCCGGTCTGAATTGCAAAGGACAGAGAACCATAGAGGTGGCGGAAGTAATTTGGAGTGATGTAATAGCCAGTTCTGATTTCTAGCAAAGCTGTTGTGATCCAGACTTTTGCCCCTATTTCCTTCTCATATACCCTGTTTATTGCCAGGAGCTGAATGATGCCCATTGAATTGGTTACATAGTAAAAAAATACCCCAACTTGTCTCCATAGGAAAAAAGGTTCCCCAGGCCTGATAAATTGATTTAGATCCTTTTCTGGTACTCTTTTTGATAAAGCAATGCAGATCCCTTTGCTGAGCATCAGAGGTTTCACAGCGCTCAAAAATCTTTCTCCACTGTCATTGTCTGGAGTGCAGAGGCCAATCCACGTCCATCCAAAATACAGGAGCAATTCAACAATCCCCTGGTACTGACTTTCCTCTTTGGGAGTCATCCGGTAGACAAAAGGGAACAGGGTTTTATCTTCGAGAACCTGGGCAGTGAAGCCATAACTGATCTAGCAAGGAAAGCAAAAGATAAGCAATTTATTTTACTTTCAGCATAACAGATATTTACTTATCTGAAATGCCTGATATCTATCTAAATCTCTGCTGGCTGAGGCTGATGGGAGTTTTAGTATGAAACATCTGGAGATGTCAAGTTGGTAAAGGCTCAGTTTTGAAAAAGGGATGTTGGATCCATAGCTCAGGATTTTCCCATTTTGAAAAATATCCCCACTTGACCCCTCCAAAGAGAAAATAGAATTTTATGCAGCTGAAATTCTCTTTCCCTCCATGCTCTCCCACTACTTACCTGTGGGATTTTGTAGATGCCTGACAAGGCTGAAATCACTCTTGAGATGAAAGTGTTGCTTCTTTCAAGAACAGCCAGCAGGTGATTCTGTTCTCCACAGTGATAATTGGGAATATTGCATCCACTGCCTGCAAGCAGCTCTAGCATGGCGTCCGAAGTCATCCTTGCATCGAAATGGTTCTCATAGATGTTGTAGCCCAGGGTGATGTTGGGTAAGAGCCTGAGATCCTGGTTGATCTCTTGGGTGGTGAGAAGGAAAGACAACATGTACCAGTAGATCCTAGATGACTTCCTGCAATAAATGAATCCTTTAAAAAGAGTGAAACTGGTGTTCATATTAATGGGGGTGGGGACATTATATGATCCAAAAAGATTAGTATTTATTGATTAATCCTTTTACATTAATATCAAACCTTTTCCTGTCTAGCATAAAATAAAAATTTGGAGATCTCTGCTCCGTGACCGGAGCTTTGATGCAAACAGCACACAGAGCTGTTCAACAGTGGAAGAGACTCCCTCCGAAGGTGACCATGTGTCATGGATGCTTCAGGTGAGATTCCTCCGGGTCCCTTCCATCTCTACAACTCTATGATTCTATTCTACTATGGTTTCATGAGTAAGAAATGAAGGCGCCCCTCAAAATGTGTGATATACTGGGAGGTTGCTGCAAGGGCTGCTTTTCCTGCATTGGTCTTTGGCTTCTTCCAAGGGGCTAGACTACAGGTAGATAAGAGACAATTTTATTGAAGGAGAGGAAGCACCAAATACCTCAGTCCCCTTTTAGTTACAAATGAGGCCTGGTGGCTTTCAGGTTTGAGTGTGTGGTAAAACCTATAATTTTGTACATGTTTTTCATCAGTGACTCCACCAATGAGGACACCCCCTGGTCTGTATTATTTTATATAATCATTTTATTTGAAGCATATCGTTCCACCCATAAAAATCCATCCATTTTCAAGAGTTTCTTAAAACGCTTCTAATTATTTTTTAAAAGACAGTGACAGAAAGGAAAAAGTGCTGAGCTTGGAGGAGGAAACCTTTAATGTAGCCCATGGTGGGCTGTAGGTCTCCTGTGGTTTTGTGTCAAGAGAACTGGGCTAAGGTTGTTCACAAATGATCCAAATAGAATAAACATAAAATAATTTTGGCAGCTTGAAAATTGCTTGAGTTTCATGCCTCCCTCTGGGATAGGAAACAGGTACCTATGGATTCCAAGTGAAGAAATATCAAACATCTCACTACTTAGAAATGAGGCCAGTTGTTTGTGTGTGAAAAAAGGAATAATTCCTTTTCACATTTTAGAGACCTGACTCCACAAACAAGGAAGTCTCCTGATTCATATTATTTTATTGATCATTTCCATTAAAGCACATCTTTTCTGCTCTTCAGCCACCAAAAGTCACCCAAAGGATCTTAAAATTCCATTTGTAAAACTAGCATTCCTTAACGACAGTTTCTGAATTTTCCAAATGTAAGAATATTGAATGAAATATTTGAGCCTTGGAAATTGCCTGAGTTTCATGCCATCCTGCAAGTGGGGAAATTCAGTGCATCCTTTGGACTCCTGACCAGATTGATTGGCATCCTTGCATTCTACTAAAAGCAACACAGAATCAAAGGTAGGAGAGTGTTTCACTAAGGAAGACCCAGGGAACAAGGAAATAGGAGCGGTTTGTGTGGAAACTTTTACTGGACTCCCCAGCTCCCATCACCCCCAACCAGCAAGACCAATGGTCAGGGCAGGGTACTCCTGCAACATCAGCCCTTAGCTCCCCAGCCCTGAGAAAGGGGCTCTTTCCTTGATAAATAGGAACCACTAGAAGGATTGGAGGACCGCAAAACTGTGAAGTACATACACTTCATTCCTGGCGAAGGGTGTCTGAGAAAAGACGTATGGAATATTCCTAAAAAAGTGTTTTGGAGAGATGATCCCACTGATGAGAAAGTGTCCAGGCCGGTAGTAATTGCGAGCATCCGTTTCATCCCTGACCAGATTCAAGGGACATTTCGCCTTGTGGTTCCCGCAGACTCCAAAGGGCATCATGGGCAGCAGAAGCAGCAACAGAAGGAGCAGGAATCTCATTCTGGCTCTGCCTCCTCCTCCTCCTCTTACCTGCCAAGGAGGCAAAACAGAAGAACCCAAAGACTCTTGCAAGACCAGACTGGGTGGGCTTTCCCAATCTGGGTGGTTTTCAACTACACCTTCAGAGCTAGGAAGCCCAAGGCAGGCACACCCCTCTTTTGCCAGCTCTGCATCTTGACTCAGTCTGTCTCCAACTCAGGAAATATTCTCTGCACCAACTTTTTCTTTCCCAGACACAGTGCAATTAATATTGTCATGCTACTTTCTGAGGCTGATGTAACCTCCAGAAATATCTCCTGAGCATTTAGAAGAGGAGATGACTATAATTTTGATTATTCCAAGTGGAATAAGTTTCATCACACAAACTTTCCGAAGTCTTGAATGGCTCAGGCAGCAGGTGCAAAGCTGGAGAAAAACATGATGATGAAAAGTCAAAAGGTGTGTTTGGGAATTGGAAGTTTGGCCTGAACTTTGCTCCCAAGGACCAAAGAAGGAGCTGGATCTGACCATGGACTCTCCTTCCTTGGAGGTTTTGAAGCAGAGTTTGGATGGCTATCTGTTAGGGATGCTTTAGAGAGCCAGTGTGGTGTAGTGGTTAAGAGCGGAGGACTCGTAATCTGGTGAACCGGGTTCACTTCCCCGATCCTCCACCTGCAGCTGCTGGTGACCTTGGGCCAGTCACACTTCTGTGAAGTCTCTCAGCCTCACTCACCTCACAGAGTGTTTGTGGTGGGGAAGGAAGGAAAAGGAGATTGTGAGCCCCTTTGAGACTCCTTCGGGTAGTTATAAAGCGGGATTTGAAATCCATACTCTTTTTCTTCTTCTAGTTGGCCACTTTGGGTGGATTTGATTCCTGCCGTTCCCTTCTGGTTCTCCCCCTGAAGGGAAGTAGCGTGTTGGTGGTTTTGAAGCCACTTCAAGTGAATTTCCACCCCCTCTTTGAAATGCTTCTCCAACAGAGGGAAGCTCTCTGGGGTTGGATGAGGGGAGAAAGGTTGTCCTGGGCCGTAGGGTCTCCCTTCCCCTTTGACATGTTCTGGGGAAGGTGAGATTCTGTTGCACATGGAGCCAACTTGCTCCTCGTCTTTGAGCAGAAACTTCTCTATTCATGAACAAATTGTCTGTGCAGAAGCCAGGCTAGCATTCTAGCAGCTTTATTATTCTTTATGAATTTATTTATTAATATTTATTTACTTTCTTACTTAATTATTTAATTTTTCATAAAATCCATGCACTATTTTGGCCAATCACCCCTAGAGCACTTTACATCAAGATAAGTCAGGATGATCATAACAAAGTTTACAGTCTTACTTTAGAACATTCCAAAAGTTAAAATAATAAAACAGAATCAAATTACCTCAACTTCCTAAGAATCTGGGTGGATGCTTTCTTTATTACATTAAAAAAAAAAATAATTATTAAGTCTCCACAGATATTCCAATCACTTGTCTTCGTATACAGTTTAAAAAACAACTACAAAACCCCCACACAATCTCTTCTTGACTCCCCACCCTCCCTTCTCTATGTTTGTTTTTATCAGATGTTTTTAAAAAACCTGTTTTTATTATCACAGCCCCAATGTCGTATTTCAGTAATCCGCTGCTTATATTTCAAGTCCTGCCTTTGACTTCATGTATAGATGATAGTTTGACAAATAAGATATCAATGGTCTCCATTCTTCCTGAAAAGATTCATCCTCATGTCCTCTTAGTTTAGCAGGTAATTTCACCATTTCAGCATATTCCCCCAGTTTCATAAGCCAATCCTCCCTCTTTCCACTTCTGTGCAAATAAAATTCTAGCTGCTGTGGTTGCATACATAAATAATGCAGTCAGCTTTCTCTGGACCTTTAATTATTAAATTTATATAGGAGCCTTCATTGGATTGCTACAGGTTGAACTGCTATAAGAATAAGTGTTTAGTAAGCTTTCCACTAGTCTGGAGAGATGAAAGTCTAAGTAGGATGCAATCTTAGCTAATGAATCTAAATGCTTCATCAGTGGCTGTTCTGTCAATTATTTTTACTTGCCGATCTGATCTTGGTTTTGCTCTATAAATGGGGAGTTTAATGAGAGGAACCTGAGTTGGAGGAGGAGGACCTGAATGGGAGGAACCTGAGTTGGAGGAGGAGGACCTGAATGGGAGGAACCTGAGTTGGAGGAGGAGGACCTGAATGGGAGGAACCTGAGTTGGAGGAGGAGGACCTGAATGGGAGGAACCTGAGTAGGAGGAGGAGGACCTGAATGGGAGGAACCTGAGTTGGAGGAGGAGGACCTGAATGGGAGGAACCTGAGCAGCAGGAGGAGGCCTCTCGCTCTTCCTTCCTGACTGAGCATAAGATGCCTCCTCTTAAAAGGTTTGGCAGGCAGGGAATACAACTATCTGGCTTCATCTCATTGCTTCCCTCCAATGCTAAACTTGTTGCTGGCTCACTCGTAATCTGGTGATCCACTCAACATCAGTGCACAATGTGTCATATTCTGGACAACGCAATAAAATCCATTGTATTCCAGTCAAGGCTTGGCTAAGGTCAGTTGTTACTCTTTGGAACAGGGAGCAGAGCTTACACAATACAGAAATTAAACCAACGAACTACAGAAGAGAACTTAAATGATTTTCTCAATTTATTAATATACAAAGTTTAGGAGAACGGAATGATGTGAAGTGAACTTCTGAATGATACAGCATACCTGTAGAAAATGGAGCACAGGTATTTGAATATCTAGAAATGACATAACTAGAAAGTATTGTTGAATATCAGAATTGATATGGTTAATAGCAAAGCAAACAGACTAAAAAACCGAACTCCTATCTCCCTCTAGACTATCTTGTTGTGAGATAAATATAAGTTCCCCAAACACAAAATTATTAAAAGATAATAGTTTACAAACTACGGGCAGTACACCAGGACATGGATGAGTATCTGTGTTTCCTTCTGGGCATCGGGAACATGGACTATTTTAAGAATCAGATGTCCCCTTAATTCCTTGTTGTCAGGTGCTCCTTTGTGTTCAGATCAGGTCTCAGCACAATAATGTAGCACTTGGGAAGGAAGATGCAGCCCAGAAGCCCAGCACTGGAGGCCAACATAGAGAAGATCTGCACGGCCACCATGTACTTGCCCTTGGTGCTCAGGTAGGTGGGCACAAAAGACACCCAAACACTGCAGAAGACCAGCATGCTGAAGGTGATCAGCTTGGCTTCGTTGAAGGAGCCGGGGAGCTTCCTCGCTAGGAAAGCCACCGTGAAGCAGGTGGCAACCAAGAAGCCCATGTAGCCGAGGGCAACGTAAAACGTGGCCAAGGACCCTTCGTTGCATTGCAGGATAATCTCTCCCAGCTGGGAGCGCATGTCGGACTCAGGGAATGGGGGAGAAGAGCCCAGCCAGATGGTGCAGATGAGAACTTGCCCCCCAGAACAGGAGATGACAATGGAGTTGGCCAGACTCTTGCCCAGCCATCTCCTCACCCTGTTCCCGGGCTTTGTGGCCAGGAAGGCCAGCACCACCGTGATGGTCTTTGCCAAGACAGAAGAAACAGCAACAGAGAAGATGATGCTGAAGGCCGTTTGTCGGAGAAGGCAGGTCTCTTTCCTTGGGCGCCCAATGAAGAGGAAGGAGGACAGAAAGGAAAGCAGGAGGGAGACGAGGAGGATGTAGGAGAGGTCCCGGTTGTTGGCTTTGACTATGGGAGTTTCCTTGTATTTAATGAAGATTCCCAACACAATGCCTGCTGTTATAGATAAGAAGAGGGCAACGGAAGCTAACACCATTCCCAAATATTCTTCATAAGCCAGGAAGATGATAATCTTGGGGACACATTGATCTCTGTCCTTGTTTGGATACTGATCTTCTGAGCATTTGGTGCAATGTTCTGCATCTGGGGAAGAGAAAAAGAGTAGCTGCAGCATCACTTACATCCCTAATGATCTATGCTCTATTATGTTTTGAAGAAATCCTAGAGATTTCTTCCTTATGATCATTCCTTTCAACTCTCTTCCAGGATGTAATGAAGGCGATTTATCCTGAAGAAGTTGAGGAAGGAGCTCCATTCCACAATGTCTGCAGAATTCTCACAAAAGGTGTGTGAGACTGAATTTCTGCCCTGAGTTTACTCTCTCTAGAAATGCCTTCCCCCTTGGAGTCACCCACCTTCCTGGGCAGAGAAGGTCCCTTCCGCACACCGAGCACAAGCATAGCAGCAAATGGGCTTTCCTTCTAGAACCACCTTGGCATATCCAGGTCGACATCTTTCTGTACACCTGGAACGAGGCACGGCCTACCCAGAAGGTGGGTAGATAAGAAGGTGCAAGAAAGAGGAACAGTTAGGAGTATTTGTGGGTATGTAATTCACTCATAGGGATGCGGGGAGTGGTGCTGTGGGTTAAACCACAGAGCCTAGGACTTGCTGATCAGAAGGTCGGAGGTTTGAATCCCCACAACGGGGTGAGCTCCCGTTGCTCGGTCCCTGCTCTTGCCAACCTAGCAGTTCAAGAGCACGTCAAAAGTGCAAGTAGATAAATAGGTACCGCTCCAGCAGGAAGGTAAACGGCGTTTCCGTGCGCTGCTCTGGTTCGCCCGAAGTGGCTTAGTGATGCTGCCCACATGACCCGGAAGCTGTATGCCGGTTCCCTCGGCCAATAAAGCGAGATGAGCACCGCAACCCCAGAGTCGGCCAAACTGGACCTAATGATCAGGGTCCCGTTACCTTTACCTTAATTCACTCATAGAGTGAATTCAAATGGATCTCTGGACTGCAGCCTTTGACTCCTCATCAGGGTCTTTTCATCCCCCCACTGACCATTGGGGTGACCAGAATATCTTGTTCTTCATAATTCGTTCAGGACAACTGAGGTTTGCGCCACAGAACTCTGTTTCTTCTTCTCCGTTTACCTGCTTCCCTGCTTAATAAATCTTCAAAGAAAATGGCAATGGAGTCTGAAATGTGATTTACCCAAATTTCAGGATTCTGATAATCTCTCAATTGCTAATTAAGACACATTTAATATGACTTTTCCAAATATTGGTTATCCTCACTCTGTTCTTGAGGCAAGCAAGGTTTCCTCTTGCTGCTGATCTATTTCCCTAGTTATTTCTAGTTTACATGCCATTTCTTAACGTTAACCTTACATTACAATACGGTGTTTTTTTTTAAAAAAAATAATTTATCATCCTTCACCAACAACTGTGCACTTCTCAATTCCTGCACATACAATAGCTTAAAATTTGCAACATCTACAAGTGAGCTTACTTCACAAATTTTAAAAATCCACAATAAATCAGTAATTATCATTTCTAAAATAAATTGCTTCCCATCCTTCTGCATGTATGAAAACCCAATAGTTCACTTTTACTAGGTATTTCCCCTTTTCCCTAGGTGTTTTCCCTTTTCTGCTTATCTACGTAGTCCTTTCTGTTGAAGATTCTGTACAGAATTTTTAAATTCTCTGTCTGGCTTGGAAATAGATGGTGTCTTCTCTGAGGACCTCTGGTCCCTACCCTTTCTTTGAGCACCCCAAATTCACCTCCTATCTCAGCTGCTGTGGAAAGAAGGAGTGGCGGTTGCAGCTGTTATTGGACGGTCAAGACATCATTATATATATATATATATATAAAGACATCATTGATCAACCTGATATAGTCATTTTGCAGCAGTTGTTCAAGGAAAAGCATATTCAGGATCTCCTAGCCTCCCCTCTCTGTGATTCCCCTTACCTTGTTGAATTTCTTCGGCCACTCAATGGCTTCTGGGTTAATGGTGAACTTTATGCCAGCAGACGTCTCTCTCCTTATATTCCCAATTTTCACAATGTCATGAGACTTATTGAGAAACATCACCCAGTTCACAATATCAAAGTCCGCTGGCAGCTCCCAGTTTTCATCCAAGCACAGCCTGCCTCTGGAAGTATTCAGACACTGGATTTCTCTCAAGAAAGGGTGAAGCTGGAATGACAGGGGAAAGCACCAGCACTGAGAAAGCTGGAAGCCAAGATGGATATCTCAGTCCTACTCACTTCAACCTCTTCTGATTTGGGGCCTGGGTGTATCTCATGTAGACTGGAATTCCTATTCAGCCATTTATATTACTACAGAACCTGCAAGTGCTCCAATTATCCAGGGACGTCCCTGAATTAGAGAGAGTTTTTCATTTGATCCTGGAATTTCCCACTTTTCCTTAGAATGTCCTATGTTCATTTGAGAAATGTTGGCGGATGTGGAGTTATCCAATCTACAAGCTGTCCAATCCTATATCGGGAATTTTTAAATGTTTAATATTTTAGTATGAATTTCTTTATTTTGGGAGCTGCCCAGAGTGCTGAGGCAACTGAAGAAGATGTATAAACAGTGCTATTATTCTAGAAAAGAAGGTGCCAGAACTCACCATGAACACCTCCCTCTGAGAATGGCAATGGCACCCACCTGAGAGGTGTCAAAACTGAGTTCCAGCGAGTTCCCCTCTGAAAAAAAGCCCTGGGTATAGGCAGTAAGATTATCATTATGGAATGGGCCGTCTCTATTTTCAACAGAGAAATGTTGGGCGGTATGCTACTATTACTAGTACTAATAGTAACTCTGATATTTTGCAGGTCTATCCCCAGTCAAGATCAGCATCTGTGTGGACTGCAGGTTGCAAAAAGGGGAAGGAAATACCTGCCACGGCTGTAGCCTTGCTTGTCTCCATTGCTCTCCTTCCTCCACCATCAGCCTCCTCTGGGATCTAGATGAAAGCGAAGCATGCAAGGCCTGAGCCACAGCTTGAACATTGATGTAATTGCCATAGCTGTCAAAAGACAGGGTTTTCTCACGCTCCTCTTGGGGCAATAGCTGCAGTTTCTCCTCCTCTCTGCACCTTATCCTTCCTTTCACGGACAACTGATGCGTTGAATATGAACACTGAAATGCTTGATTCAAATAATCCAGAAGATTGATCTGTGATTTCTCACCTTTGCTGGTCCTTATTCCGGTCTGAATTGCAAAGGACAGAGAACCATGGAGGTGCTGGAATAAATTTGGAGGGAAGTAAATGCCAGCTCTGATTTCTAGCAAAGCTGTTGTGATCCAGACTTTCGCCCCTATTTCCTTCTCATGGGTATCGTGTATTACCATGAGCAATATGATAACCAGTGCATTGGTTATATAGGAAACAAAGACCCCAACTTGTCTCCATAGGAAAAAAGGTTCCCCAGGCCTCATAAATTGATCTGGATCATTTTCTGGTACTTTTTTTGATAAAGCAATGCAGATTCCTTTGCTGAGCATCAGAGGTTTCACAGCGCTCTCAAATCTTTCTCCACTGTCATTGTCTGGAGTGCAGAGGCCAATCCACGTCCATCCAAAATACAGGAGCAATTCAACAATCCCCTGGTACTGACTTTCCTCTTTGGGAGTCATCCGGTAGACGAAAGGGAACAGGGTTTTACCTTCAAGAACCTGGGCAGTGAAGCCATAACTGATCTAGCAAGGAAAGCAAAAGATCAGCAATTTATTTTACTTTCAGCATAACAGATATTTACTTATCTGAAATGCCTGATATCTATCTAAATCTCTGCTGGCTGAGGCTGATGGGAGTTTTAGTCGGAAACATCTGGAGGTGTCAAGTTGGTGAAGGCTCAGTTTTGAATAAGGAATGTTGGATCCATAGCTCAGGATTTTCCCATTTAAAAAAAATCCCTGCTTGAGGAAAGTAGAATTTCATGCAGTTGAAATTCTCTGTGCTTCCATGCTCTCCCACTACTTACCTGTGGGATTTTGTAGATGCCTGACAAGGCTGAAATCACTCTTGAGATGACAGTATTGCCTCCTTCAAGAACAGCCAGCAGGTGATTCTGTTCTCCACAGTGATAATTGGGAATATTGCATCCACTGCCTGCAAGCAGCTCTAGCATGGCGTCTGAAGTCATCCTTGCATCGAAATGGTTCTCATAGATGTTGTAGCCCAGGGTGATGTTGGGTAAGAGCCTGAGATCCTGGTTGATCTCTTGGGTGGTGAGCAGGAAAGACAACACGTGCCAGAAGTACCTAGTTGCCTCCCTGCAATAAATGAATTCTTTAAAAAGAGTGAATCTGATATTCATATTAATGTGAGGGAGGAAACATTATATGATCTACAAAGATTAGTATTTATTTATCCTTTTACATTAATATCAAACCTTTTCCTGTCTAGCATAGAACAAAAATTTGGAGATCTCTGCTCCATGACCGGAGCTTTGATGCAAACAGTACACAGAGCTGTTCAACAGTGGAACAGACTCCCTCCGAAGGTGACCATGTGTCATGGATGCTTCAGGTGAGATTCCTCCGGGTCCCTTCCATCTCTGCAATCTATAATCCATTTTTAAAACTATGGCATTCTTTAACGACAGTTTGTTGATGGTCATTTATAATATTATATCAGTATAAGGATATAATAGAAGAATGCAAGAATGCCAATGAATCTGGTCAGGATTCAAAAGTTTGCACTGAATTTCCCCACCTGCAGGATGCCATGAAACTCAGGCAGATCTTAAAATTCCATTTGTAAAACTGTAGCATTCCTTAACGACAGTTTCTGAATTTTCCAAATGTAAGAATATTGAATGAAATCTTTGAGCCTTGGGAATTGCCTGAGTTTCATGCCATCCTGCAAGTGGGGAAATTCAGTGCATCCTTTTGACCCCTGACCAGATTCATTGGCATCCTTGCATTCTACTAAAAGCAACACAGAATCAAAGGTAGGAGAGTGTTTCACTAAGGAAGACCCAGGGAACAAGGAAATGGGAGAGGTCTGGGTGGAATCTTTTAGTGGACCCCCAGCTCCCATCAGCCCAGCCAGCAAGACCAATGGTCAGGGCAGGGTAGTCCTGCAACATGAGGACAGCCTTGGCTCCCTAGCCCTGAGAAAGGGGCTCTTTCCTTGATAAATAGGAACCATTACAAGGAATGGAGGACCATGAAACCCATCCACATATGATTTTACATACCCCACATTCCTGGCCAAGGGTGCCTGAGAAAAGACATATGGAGTTTCCTCATATGAGCGTTTTGGAGATATGATCCCACTGATGAGAAAGTGTCCAGGCCGGTAGTAATTGCGAGCATCCGTTTGATCCCTGACCAGATTCAAGGGGCATTTCGCCTTGTGGTTCCCGCAGACTCCAAAGGGCATCATGAGCAGCAGGAGCTGCAACAGAAGGAGCAGGGATCTCATTCTGGCTCTGCCTCCTCCTCCTCTTACCTGCCTAGGAGGCAAAGCAGAAGAACCCAAAGACTCTTGCAAGACCAGACTGGGTGGGCTTTCCCAATCTGGGTGGTTTTCATCTATATCTTCTGAGCTATGAAGCACAAGGCAGGCACACCCCTCTATCGCCAGCTCTGCATCTTGACTCAGTCTGTCTTCAGCACAGGAAATATTCTCTGCACCACCTTTTTCTTTCCCAGACACAGCACAATTAATATTGTCATGTTGCTTTCCGAGGCTCATGCAATCTCCAGAAATATCTCCTGAGCTTTCAGAAGATGAGATGACTATAATTTTGATTATTCCAAGTGGAATAAGTTTCATCACAAAAACTTTCTGGAGTCCTGAATGGCTCAAGCGGCAGGTGCAGAGCTGGAGAAAAACAGGCTTGATTCTAGCCGATCCCTTCTGATGAAACTGATGGAATATGATGAAATGTCTAAACTCAGAGGACAAAATGATGGATTGTTTTTTTACAATCTTTATCTAATCATTAAGAAATACACAAAACAAACATATTGTTCTGTAATGAAATAAACACTTTACACAAAAAGAAAATAGAAAATAGAAAAGAGATCACTATAATTTTGATTATTCCAAGTGGAATAAGTTTCATCACAATAACTTTATGGAGTCTTGACTGGCTCAAGCAGCAGGTGCAGAGCTGGAGAAAAACATGGTGCACAGAAGTCAAGGGGTGTGTTTGGAAGTTGGAAGTTTGGCCTGAACTTTGCTCCCAAGGACCAAAGAAGGAGCTGGATCCGACCAGGGACTCTCCTTCCTTGGAGGTTTTGAAGCAGAGTTTGGATGTCCATCTGTTGGGATTCTTTAGCTGAGATTCCAGCATTGCAGAGGGTTGGACTAGAGGACCTTGGGGTCCCTTTCCAAGTCTCCCATTCTATGATTCATTGGGGGGTTTTAAGAAGAGGTGGGAGAGTCAGGGATGGACAACAACCAGATGAAGGAGTCCCAGCCTTGAATCCCAGGCATCCTAAGCCCTTTTAAAATGTGGGGGGAGGGCAGAGGCTGTGATTGGGTTGTTGTTTTTATTTTGATTATATATATTGTGGTTTTATATTTTGATTTTGCTCTCTCAACCGCCCTGAGGCCTCCGGGCATAGGGCGGTATATAGATTCAACAAGTAAATAAATATGAAGGAATAAATGGAGAATGCTGAGAATCCTCAGTACTGTGAACGGGATACATGGTGGTGGGATCTTGTTTCCTGGAGGCTGCTAGAGACAGAGACTGGTGGAGCCTGCGATGGGGAGGGTTTTCTCAAGCCCACCCTCCGGCCACCTTGGGTGGGTCTGGGCTGCTTGATTCCTGCCGCTCCCTTCTGGTTCTCCCCTGGAAGGGAAGTAGCGCCTTGGTGGCTTCAAAGCCACTTCAAGTGAATTTCCACCCCATCTTTGAAAGGCTTCTCCAACAGAGGGAAGCTCTCTGGGGTTGGTGGAGGGGAGAAAGGTTGCTTTGAACCTTCAACTCTCCCTTCTCCTTCGACATGTTCTGCGGAAGGAGAGCTTCTGTTGCACATGGAGCCAACTTGCTCCTCGACTTTGAGCAGAAACTTCTCTACTTGTAAACAATTGTGTGTGTAGAAGCCAGGTGTGACGGAAAAGTTGGTTCCATAGGTATTTCTTTTTTACTTTTATCGGCTGCCAGCAAATGGTGAAAGAACGGCAGCCTCTGATTGGCTGAGGTTCCAGGAGGGAGAGTTTAAAAAGAGAGGCGTTGGAGGGAGACAGGGAGTTGGGCTGCTGAGGGTGGTGTGGTTGGTTGAGTTGAGCTGGTTGAGGAAGGAGGTTGGGAGTTAGGTAGGGAGATAGGATAGGAGTCAGGTTGAAATACAGTGAGTGTTGAGGAGGCAGAGATGGTTCTGGAGAGAACGTCCACTCCACTGTACAGTGAAGGACTGAGTGTAGTGTCTGAGTGTAGTGTCCTGCGGGAGTAATAGGACCAGATCTTGCTGGGAGACTGAGGCTGAGACAGAAGTAGGAGCTGAGGTCTACTTAGGTCTCAAACTCGTCTGGAGGGGAGAGACTCTTCTGAGGAAAGAAGAGACTTCCCAAACCCAGTGAAGGAAGGGTGTGTGTGGTGAACCCTTAAGACTGCTACTGAAAGTCCCTCAGGAGCTGGATTTGTTAAAGGGGTGGGTAACTGAAGGAAAAGAGGGACGCGGGTGGTGCTGTGGTCTAAACCAAAGAGCCTAGGGCTTGCCTAGGTCGGTGGTTCAAATCCCCGCGACGGGGTGAGCTCCTGTTGCTCGGTCCCTGCTCCTGCCAACCTGGCAGTTTGAAGGAACATCAAAGTGCAAGTAGATAAATAGGTACTTCTCCAGTGGGAAGGTAAACGGCGTTTCTGTGCACTGCTCTGGTTCTCCAGAAGCGGCTTAGTCATGCTGGCCACATGACCTGCAGACAAATGCTGGCTCCCTTGGGCAATAAAGCGAGACGAGTGCCGCAACCCCAGAGTCGTCTTTACTGAAGGAAAGTACCGCCTTAGAAAGGAACCAAACTATAAAGCTGAAACCTCTGAAAATGAATTGAAGTAGCGTATTATTATTAAAGTAACCTAAGTTTCTCCACTTGTATTATACTACCTTGTTTTAAAATAAATCTTTATTGATATTTTAAAAACATCTGCTTGAGACTCCAGCTCACTGGTTATTCCCCACACCTAGGTCCCCCACAGAATACTCTGGGATAGTTAGCATTGGTTTTAAGGGTGGTTCAGTGAGGTGGGGGCAATATATGTAAGAAAGAGCAGGCACATTGAGGCGCCAAGCCCGTTGCACCAGGCTAGCATTCTAGCAGTTTTATTATTCTTTATCCATTTATTTATTAGTATTTACTCCTTACTTACTTACTCATTTCATCTGTTTCATAAAATCCATGTACCACAGGGTTAGGCCAATAACTCCCAAAGCGCTTTACGTAAAGATAAGGCAGGACAATCATAAAAAAGTTTACAAACTTACTTCAGAACATACAAAAAGTTAAAATAATAAAACAGACTCAAATTACCTCAAATTCCTAAGAATCTGGGTGGATCCTTAATAAAAATATATTAATTTTTTTTAAAATAAAGTCTCCATAGGTATTCCAAAACACCTTTCTTCTTATACAATTTATAAAAATAAATACATAATTTCTTCTTGACTCCCCACCTCTCCTTTCTCAATGTTTGTTTTTATTACTCCTTTTTATCAGATGTTTTAAAATATATATGCTTTTATTATGTAAGCCCCGATGTCGTATTTCAATAATCCTCTGGCGTTGACTTCATGTATGGATGATGGTTTGACAGATAATATATCCGTGGTCTCCATTCTTCCTTAAACAATCCATCAATTTGGATGGTCATTTTGGATGGTAATTTTAGCAGGTAATTTCACCATTTCAGCATTTTCCACCAGTTTCATAAGCCATTCCTCTTTGGTGGGGAACTCTTTCCATTTCTGTGCATATAAAGTTCTAGCTGCTGTGGTTGCACACATACATAAACTAGTCAGCTTCCTCGGGACCTTTATTTATTAATTTTATATTGCACCCTTCATTGGAATTCTACAGGTTGAATTGCTATAAGACTGAGAGCTTAGTGAGCTTACCACCAATTTGAAGTGTTAAAAGTTTAAGTAGGATGCAATCTTGGCTAATTAACCTATTCTAAATGCTTCATCAGTGGCTGTTCTGTCAATTATTTTTACTTGCCCATCTGATCTTGGTGTTGCTCTATAAATGGCGGCCTGAATGGGAGGAACCTGAGTTGGAGGAGGAGGACCTGAATGGGAGGAACCTGAGTTGGAGGAGGAGGACCTGAATGGGAGGAACTTGAGTTGGAGGAGGAGGACCTGAATGGGAGGAACCTGAGTTGGAGGAGGAGGACCTGAATGGGAGGAACCTGAGTTGGAGGAGGAGGACCTGGATGGGAGGAACCTGAGTTGGAGGAGGAGGACCTGAATGGGAGGAACCTGAGTTGGAGGAGGAGGACCTGAATGGGAGGAACCTGAGTTGGAGGAGGAGGACCTGAATGGGAGGAACCTGAGTAGGAGGAGGAGGACCTGAATGGGAGGAACCAGAGTTGGAGGAGGAGGCCTCTCGCTCTTCCTTCCTGACTGAGCATAAGATGCCTCCTCTGAAAAGGTTTGGCAGGCAGGGAATACAACTATCGGGCATTGTCTCATTGCTTCCCTCCAATGCTAAACTTGTTGCTGGCTCACTCGTAATCTGGTGATCCACTCAACGTCAGTGCACAATGTGTCATATCCTGGAAAGTGCAATAAAATACATTGTACTCCAGTCAAGCCTTGGCTAAGGTCAGTTGCTACTCTTTGGAACAGGGAGCAGAGCTTACACAATACAGAAATTAAACCAACAAACGACAGAAGAGAACTTAAATGATTTTCTTAATTTATTGATATACAAAGTTTAGGAGAATGAAATGATGTGAAGTGAACTTCTGAATGATACAGCATACCTGTAGAAAATGGAGCACAGGTATTTGAATATCTAGAAATGACATAACTAGAAAGTATTGTTGAATATCAGAACTGATATGGTTAATAGACTAACAGACTAAAAAACCTAACTCCTGTCTCCCTCTAGACTATCTTGTTGTGAGATAAATATAAGTTCCCAAAACACAATATTATTAAAAGATAGTAGTTTAGAAACTACGGGCAGTACACCAGGACTCATAGTAATCCTTGGCAAAGCAAGGTAGCAAAACATTTCCTCCCATCTCCCTGTTCATGTGAACAGGACTACATAAAAGTTGGGCTAAGAATGAACATAATCTCTTTCAGAGGTGGAGAAGGAGCAACATAGAGGAGTAGCTGTGTTTCCTTTAGGCACTTCTGGACATCAGGAACATGGAATGTTTTAAGAATCAGATGTCCCCTTAATTTCTGGTTGTCAGGTGCTCCTTTGTGTTCAGATCAGGCCTCAGCACAATAATGTAGCACTTGGGAAGGAAGATGCAGCCCAGAAGCCCAGCACTGGAGGCCAACATAGAGAAGATCTGCACGGCCACCATGTACTTGCCCTTGGTGCTCAGGTAGGTGGGCACAAAAGACACCCAAACACTGCAGAAGACCAGCATGCTGAAGGTGATCAGCTTGGCTTCGTTGAAGGAGCCGGGCAGCTTCCTGGCTAGGAAAGCCACCGTGAAGCAGGTGGCAGCCAAGAAGCCCAGGTAGCCGAGGGCAACATAGAACATGGCCACAGACCCTTCGTTGCATTGCAGGATGATCTCTTCCACCTGGGAGTGCATGTCGGGCTCTGGGAATGGGGGAGAAGAGCCCAGCCAGATGGTGCAGATGAGAACTTGCCCCCCAGAACAGGAGATGACAATGGAGTTGGCCAGACTCTTGCCCAGCCATCTCCTCACCCTGTTCCCGGGCTTTGTGGCCAGGAAGGCCAGCACCACCGTGATGGTCTTTGCCAAGACAGAAGAAACAGCACCTGAGAAGATGATGCTGAAGGCCGTTTGTCGGAGAAGGCAGGTCTCTTTCCTTGGGCGCCCGATGAAGAGGAAGGGGGACAAAAAGGAAAGCAGGAGGGAGACGAGGAGGATGTAGGAGAGGTCCCGGTTGTTGGCTTTGACTATGGGAGTTTCCTTGTATTTAATGAAGATTCCCAACACAGTGCCTGCTGTTATAGATAAGAAGAGGGCAACGGAAGCTAAAAACATTCCTAAACGTTCTCCATAAGTCAGGAAGGTGATAATCTTGGGGACACATTGATCTCTGTCCTTGTTTGAATGGTGATCTTCTGAGCATTTGGTGCAATGTTCTGCATCTGGGGAAGAGAAAAAGAGTGGCTGCAACATCACTTACATCCCTGATGATCTGAACTCGATTACATTTTGAAGAAATCCTAGAGATTTCTTCCTTATGGTCATTCCTTTCAACTCTCTTCCAGGATGTAACGAAGGTGATTGTAAAGACGTTGAGGAAGGAGCCACATTCCCCAATGTCTGCAGAAATCTCACAAAAAGTGTTTGGGACTGGATTACTGCCCTGTGTTTACTCTCTCCAGAAATACCTTCCCCCTTGGAGTCACCCACCTTCCTGGGCGGAGAAGGTCCCTTCCGCACACCGAGCACAAGCATAGCAGCAAATGGGCTTTCCTTCTAGAACCACCTTGGCATATCCAGGTCGACATTTTTCATTACACCTGGAACGAGGCACGGCCTAACCAGAAAGACAAGAAGGTGCAACAAAGAGGAACAGTTAGGAGTATTTGTGTGTATGTTACTCCCTCATAGAGTGAATTCAAACGGATCTTTGGGCTGCAGCCTTTGACCCCTCATCAGGGTCCTTTCAACCCCCCACTGACCATTGGGGTGACCAGAATATCTTGTTCTTCATAATTCGTTCAGGACAACTGAGGTTTGCGCCACAGAACTCTGATTCCTCTTCTCCATTTACCTGCTTCCCTGCTTAATAAATCTTCAAAGAAAATGGCAATGGAGTCTAAAATGTGATTTCCCCAAAGTTCAGGATTCGGATAATCTCTCAATCACTAATTAAGACAAATTTAATATAACTTTTCCAAATATTGGTTTCCCTCACTCTGTTTTTGAGGCATGCAAGGTTTCCTCTTATTGCTGATGAATGCCCTAGTTATTTCTAGTTCATATGCCATTCCTTAACATTAACCTTATATTACAATAGGGGTTTTTTTTTAACTTCTCATCCTTCACCAACAGCCGTGCACTTCTCAATTTCTGCACATACAATAGTTTAACATTTGCAACATCTACAAGTGAGCTTACTCCATAAATTTAAAATATCCACAATAAATCAGTAATTATCATTTCTAAAATAAATTACTTTCCATCCTTCTGCATGTATGAAAGCCCAATAGTTCACTTTTACTAGGGGCTTTCCCTTTTCTTCTTATCTACGTTGTCCTTTCTGTCGAAGATTCTGGTGTCTTCTCTGAGGACCTCTGTGCTCTATCCTTTCTTTGAGCACCCCAAATTCACCTCCTATCTCAGCTGCTGTGAAAAGAAAGAGTGGTGGTTGCAGCTGTTATTGACGGTCAAGACACCATTGGTCAACCTGATATCCTGATATGGTCATTTTTCAGCGGTTGTTTAAGGAAAAACATAGTAATCATCTCCTAGCCTTCTCCCTTTGTGATTTACCCTACCTTATTGAATTTCTTGGGCCACTCAATGGCTTCTGGGTTAATGGTGAACTTTATTCCAGCAGACGTCTCTCTCCTTATATTCCCAATTTTCACCATGTCATAAGAGATATTGGGAAACATCACCCAGTTCACAATATCAAAGTCCGCTGGTAGCTCCCAGTTCTCATCCAAGCACAGTCTGCCTCTGGAAGTATTCAGGCACTGGATTTCTTTTAAGAAAGGGTGAAGCTGGAATGACAGGGGAAAACACCAGCATTAAGAAAACGGGAAGCCAAGATGAATATCTCAGTCCTACTCACTTCAACCTCTTATGATTTGGGGCTGCGTGTATCTCATGTAGACTGGAATTCCTATTCAGCCATTTTTATTACTACAGACCCTGCAAGTGCTCCAATTTTCCCGGGATGTCCCTGAATTAGAGACAGTTTTTCATTTGATCCTGGAATTTCCCAACTTTGCTTAGAATGTCCCTATTTTCATTGGAGAAATGTTGGCAGATGTGGAGTTATCCAACCCACAAGGCGTCCAATCCTATATCGGGAATTTTTATTATGTTTAATATTTTAGTATGAATTTCTTTATGTTGGGAGCTGCCCAGAGTGCTGAGGCAACCCAAAAAGACGTGTGGGGTATAAAGAGTGCTATTTTTCTATGGCACCCACCTGAGAGGTGCCAAAACTGAGTTTCAATGAGTTCCGCCTTTAAAAAGCTCTGGATATCAACAGTAAACACTGGTCAACAACAAATTTGTTGTCTGCGTTTTTTCAGTTGATTTAGAACGAATCTGATGCACTGAATCCAAAAATCACATTGGTTTTGTTCAATCAGGTCAAGTTTTTGAGCTATGGCCACATGTCATTTTTTTACGTTTTTGTTCACATGTACGCTTGTGTGGAGCATTTTAGAAGAAGTTGGTGGGGGTAAAATGCCATGTCAAATAATTGTTTTGATTGGAAATGATTATTTTAATGACAAGAAGTATTTAGGTCCAATAGTTCTGGGTGATTATGTCGAAAAGGGATCAGTTTGAAGTCATAAAACCTTGAAATCTTCCATAAATTGGTGCGGCAAAGCATAAAGTTATTTTGGTATTAAACTTGGTGACCAGGATAAAGCTTGGGTGCCACACATGGTGTGCAAGGCATGCACCGAGACTCTTCGTGGGTGGACCAATGGCAAGAGGAGTCTGAACTTTGGAATTCCCATGGTCTGGAGGGAGCCGACAAACCATGTCACTGACTGCTACTTCTGTGCTGTTGATGTGACTGGGATCAACAGAAAGAACTGGAGCAGCCTCAAGTATCCTGATCTTCAATCAGCACATCGTCCTGTAGCTCATTGTGATGAAATTCCAGTACCTATCTTCGGAGAACTTCCTGACATTAGTGACGAAGATGCCTCCAGTGTTGAAGGACATGAAGAAGAAGTGGTTCTTGAAGATGATGCTCCACATCCATTTTCCCAAAAGGAGTTGAATGATCTAGTTCGTGACCTCAGCTTGTCAAAGGACTCTGCCGAACTGTTGGCATCCAGACTGAAGGAAAAAAACCTCTCTGACAGTGCTTGCATCAGCTTCTTCCGCAACAGGCATCAAGAGTACCTCCGTTTTTTCTCGGAAGAGAAGGACTTGGTGTACTGTGCAGATATTGCGCAGCTTCTGCTCAAGCTTGGAGTGCCACAGTACGAACCCAAAGATTGGAGACTGTTCATTGACAGCAGCAAGCGATCACTGAAATGTGTTCTGCTAAACAACGGCAACCAGTACCGATGTTTTCTGTGCATGTGGGATAGTAGGGACCGTGCTCAGCATTACACGAAGAAGGACTGGCCTGTGCGGGAGGAATTAGTGCCTTGCAAAGAAAGGAACGTCTTCAACGACCCTCTGGTGGACAGAGACAGAATACTCTTCCCACCGCTGCAGATCAAGCTCGGCTTAATCAAGCAGTTCACCAAGGCTCTGGACAAGGATGGTGACTGATTCACTTACTTGTGCCAGGCTTTTCCAGGATTGACCATGGAGAAGTTGAAAGCTGGCATCTTTGACAGTCCTCAGATCCGTCAGCTCATCAGAGATCCAGAGTTCGGAAACTCAATGAACAAAGTGGAACTGGAAGCGTGGAAGGCATTTGTTCTGGTAGTGAATAACTTTCTTGGCAACAATAAGGCCAGAAACTACGCAGAACTTGTCAACAACATGCTGACTGCTTTCAGAAACCTGGGCTGCAACATGAGCATCAAGATGGACTACCTATTTTCACATATGGACCGGTTTCCTGAGAACCTGGGTTCAATGAGTGACGAGCAGGGGGAGAGATTCCATCAGGACATGAAAGAGATGGAGACCAGGTATCAGGGTCGCTGGGACGCAGTCATGATGGCTGACTACTGTTGGACTCTGAAGAGAGACCTCCCTGCTGCTGAGCATTCCAGGAGTTCCAAGAAGTTCAAGCCCTGAAGTTTGAAAAATGGTGAAGCAACATGCAATTTACGTGTACTTACCTTTATCAATGCCCACCATTCAGTTTACAGTAATCGATGTTTCTATCAGGTAATCAATATATGTTGTTGGAAAAACATTTTTTTCTCTTAAAAACGTATTTAGGATGATATGTGTTGACAAAAATCAGCCGATAATGCCACAAAAATGTAATAGATTTTGTCACAAGATCTGATTTTTTTTCAAATCAAGATAGCACAAAAACCTGACCTGATGGAGAGAAACGGATGCCATTTCCTGATTCAGCAGTGCAAAAAAACCCTAAAGCAGTTGTAGAAATCTAGACAACATTCAAAAAGTAAAAAATTGTTGCCCAGTGATTATCGTTATGGAATGGGACGTCTCTATTTTCATCAGAGAAATGTTGGGCTGTATGCTACTATTACTAGTACTAATAGTAACTATGTTATTTTACAGGTCTATCACCAGTCAAGATCAGCATCAGTGTCGGCTGCAGGTTGCAAAAAGGGGAAGGAAATACCTGCCACGGCTGTAGCCTTTGGGGTCCCCATTGCTCTCCTTCCTCCACCATCAGCCTCCTCTGGGATCTAGATGAAAGCAAAGCATGCAAGGCCTGAGCCACAGCCTGAACATTGATGTAAGTGCCATAGCTGTCATAAGACAGGGCTCTCTCACGGTCCTCTTGGGGCAATGGCTGCAGGTACTCCTCCTCTCTGCATCTTACCCTGCCTTTCACGGACAACTGATGCTTTGAATATGAACACCAAAATGCTTGATTGAAATAATACGCAAGATCGGTCTGCCATGTATATTTGTCACCTTCGCTGCTCCTTATTCCAGTCTGAATTTCAAAGGACAGAGAACCATGGAGGTGCTGGAACATATCTGGAGGGAGGTAAATGCCAAATCTGATTTCTAGCAAAGCTGTTGTGATCCAGACTTTTTTCCCTATTTCCTTCTCATGGAAATGAAGTATTATCACGAGTCCTTGGATACTCAGTGCACTGGTTATATAGTAAAAAAATACCCCAACTTGTCTCCATAGGAAAAAAGGTTCCCCAGGCCTGATATATTGATATAGATCATTTTCTGGTACTCTTTTTGATAAAGCAATGCAGATCCCTTTGCTGAGCATCAGAGGTTTCACAGCGCTCACAAATCTTTCTCCATCGTCATTGTCTGGAGTGAAGAGGCCAATCCACGTCCATCCAAAATGCAGGAGCACTTCAACAATCCCTTGGTACTGACTTTCCTCTTTGGGAGTCATCCGGTAGACAAAAGGGAACAGGGTTTTACCTTCGAGAACCTGGGCAGTGAAGCCATAACTGATCTAGCAAGGAAAGCAAAAGATCACCAATTTATTTTACTTTCATCATAACGGGTATTTAATCATATGAAATGACTGAGATCTATCTAAATCTCTGCTGGCTGAGGCTGATGGGAGTTGTAGTCTGAAACATCTGGAGGTGTCAAGTTAGTGAAGGCTCAGTTTTGAAAAAGGGATGTTGGATCCATAGCTCAGGATTTTCCCATTTTGAAAAATATCCCTGCTTGACCTATCCAAAGAGAAAGTAGAATTTTACGCAGTTGAAATTCTCTGTGCTTCCATGCTCTCCCACTACTTACCTGTGGGATTTTGTAGATGCCTGACAAGGCTGAAATCACTCTTGAGATGATAGTGTTGCTTCTTTCAAGAACAGCCAGCAGGTGATTCTGAACTCCACATTGATAATTGGGAATATTGCATCCACTGCCTGCAAGCAGCTCTAGCATGGCATCCGAAGTCATCCTTGCATCGCAATGGTTCTCAAAGAGGTTGTAGCCCAGGGTGATGTTGGGTAAGAGCCTGAGATCCTGGTTGATCTCTACGATGGTGAGCGGGAAAGGCAACACGTGCCAGAAGTACCTAGGTGCCTCCCTGCAATAAATGAATTCTTTAAAAAGAGTGAAACTGATATTCATATTAATGGGATGGAGGAAACATTATATAATCCACACAGATTAGTATTTATTTATCCTTTTGCATTAATATCAAACCTTTTCCTGTCTAGCATAGAACAAAAATTTGGAAATCTCTACTCCATGACAGGAGCTTTGATGCAAACAGCACACAGAGCTGTTCAACAGTGGAACAGACTCCCTCCGAAGGTGACCATGTGTCATGGATGCTTCAGGTGAGATTCCTCCGGGTCCCTTCCATCTCTTCAATCTATGATTCTATTCTAATGTGGTTTTATGAGTAAGAAATGAAGGTGCCCCTCAAAATGTGTGCTATACTGGGAAGTTGCTGCAAGGGCTGCTTTTGCTGCAGTGGTCTTTGGCTTCTTGCAAAGGGCTAGACTATAGGTAGATAAGAGACCATTTGATAAAACGAGAAGCACCAAATACCTCAGTCCCCTTTTAGTTACAAATGAGGCCTGGTGGCTTTCAGGTTTGAGTGTGTGGTAAAATCTATAATTTTGCCCATGTTTGGATCAGTGACTCCACCAATGAGGACACCCCCTGGTCTGTATTATTTTATATAATCATTTTATTTGAAGCATAATGTTCCACCCTTTCATTTCAATTAAAGTACATCTTTTCTGCTCTTCAGCCACCAAACGTCACCCAGAGGATCTTAAATTCCATTTGTAAAACTGTAGCATTCCCTAACGACAGTTTCTGAATTGTCCAAATGGAATAATATTGAATAAAACCCTTGAGCCTTGGGAATTGCCTGAGTTTCATGGCATCCTGCAGGTGGGAAAATTTAGTGCATCCTTTTGACCCCTGACCAGATTCATTGGCATCCTAGCATTCTACTAAAAGCAACACAGAATCAAAGGTAGGAGAGTGTTTCACTAAGGAAGACCCAGGGAACAAGGAAATGGGAGAGGTTTGGGTGGAATCTTTTAGTGGACCCCCAGCTCCCATCAGCCCAGCCAGCAAGACCAATGGTCAGGGCAGGGTAGACCTGCAACATGAGGACAGCCTTGGCTCCCTAGCCCTGAGAAAGGCGCTCTTTCCTTGATAAATAGGAACCACCAGAAGGACTGCAGGACCATGAAACTGTGAAGTACATACTCTTCAGCCCTGGCGAAGGGTGTCTGAGAAAAGACGTATGGAGTTTCCTTATAAAAGTATTTTGGAGATATGATCGCAGTGATGAGAAAGTGTTCAGGCCAGTAGTAATTGAGAGCATCCGTTTGATCCCTGACCAGATTCAAGGGGCACTTCGCCTTGTGGTTCCCGCAGACTCCAAAGGGCATCATGAGCAGCAGAAGCAGCAACAGAAGGAGCAGGGATCTCATTCTGGCTGTGCCTCCTCCTCCTCTTACCTGCCAAGGAGGCGAAGCAGAAGAACCCAACGACTCTTGCAAGACCAGACTGGGTGGGCTTTCCCAGGCTGGGTGGTGTTCAACTCTACCTTCAGAACTAGGAAGCACAAGGCAGGCACACCCCTCTGTCGCCAGCTCTGCATCTTGTCTCAGTCTGTCTCCAACACAGGAAATATTCTCTGCACCAACTTTTTCTTTCCCAGACACAGCGCAATTACTATTGTCATGCTACTTTCTGAGGCTGATGTAACCTCCAGAAATATCTCCTGAGCATTTAGAAGAGGAGATGACTATAATTTTGATTATTCCAAGTGGAATAAGTTTCATCACACAAACTTTCTGAAGTCTGGAATCTCTGAGGCAGCAGGTGCAGAGCTGGAGAAAAACATGATGGAGAAAAGTCAAAAGGTGTTTTGGGGAATTGGAAGTTTGGCCTGAACTTTGCTCCCAAGGACCAAAGAAGGAGCTGGATCCGACCATGGACTCTCCTTCCTTGGAGGTTCTGAAGCAGAGTTTGGATGGCTATCTGTTAGGGACGCTTTAGAGAGCCAGTGTGGTGTAGTGGTTAAGAGCGGTGGACTCGTAATCTGGTGAACTGGGTTCGCTTCCCCGCTCCTCCACCTGCAGCTGCTGGGTGACCTTGGGCCAGTAACCCTTCTCTGAAGTCTCTCAGCCCCACTCACCTCACAGAGTGTTTGTTGTGGGGGAGGAAGGGAAAGGAGATTGTGAGCCCCTTTGAGACTCCTTAGGGTAGTGATAAAGCGGGATATGAAATCCAAACTCTTCTTCTTCTTCTAGTTGGCCACTTTGGGTGGATTTGATTCCTGCCGTTCCCTTCTGGTTCTCCCCCTGAAGGGAAGTAGCATGTTGGTGGTTTTGAAGCCACTTCAAGTGAATTTCCACCCCCTCTTTGAAAGGCTTCTCCAACAGATGGAAGCTCTCTGGGGTTGGATGAGGGGAGAAAGGTTGTCCTGGGCCTTAGGGTCTCCCTTCCCCTTTGACATGTTCTGGCGAAGGAGAGCTTCTGTTGCACATGGAGCCTACTTGCTCCTCGTCTTTGAGCAGAAACTTCTCTACTCATAAACAAATTCTCTGCGCAGAAGCCAGGCTAGCATTCTAGCAGCTTTATTATTCTTTATGAATTTATTTATTAATATTTATTTACTTTCTTACTTACTTATTTAATCTTTCATAAATTCCATGCACTATTTTGGTCAATCACCCCTAGAGCGCCTTACGTCAAGATAAGTCAGGACGATCATAACAAAGTTTACAGTCTTACTTTAGAATATTCCAAAAGTTAAAATAATAAAACAGAATCAAATTACCTCAACTT
Source organism: Podarcis muralis (assembly GCF_964188315.1). NCBI lineage: Eukaryota > Metazoa > Chordata > Lepidosauria > Squamata > Lacertidae > Podarcis > Podarcis muralis. The sequence continues at coordinate 7,200,651 of NC_135672.1, read as the reverse complement.
CCTAAGAATCTGGGTGGATGTTTTCATTATTACATTAAAAAAAAAATTAAAAAAAATTATTAAGTCTCCACAGATATTCCAATCACTTGTCTTCGTATACAGTTTAAAAAAAACAAACAAAAACCCCACACATTTTCTTCTTGACTCCCCACCCTCCCTTCTCTATGTTTGTTTTTATCAGATTTTTTTAAAAAACCTGTTTTTATTATCAAAGCCCCAATGTCGTATTTCAGTAATGCGCTGCTTATATTTCAAATCCTGCCTTTGACTTCATGTATGGATGATAGTCCCCTTCATGGATCACTGCCTTGCCGTGGCAAAGGGGCTTGAATAACCCAGAGAAGCTATGAGCTATGGCGTGCAGGGCCACCCAAGATGGACAGGTCATAGGGGAGTGTTTTGACCAAATGTGATCCACCTGGAGCAGGAACCGGCAAGCCACTCCAGTATCCCTGCCAAGAAAACTCCATGGACAAAGGCAACAGGCATATAAAAGTTATGACGCTGGAAGATGAGCCCCTCAGGTCGGAAGGCGTCCAACATGCTACTGGGGAAGAGCGGAGGACAAGTACAAGTAGATTCAGAGCTGATGAAGCGGCTGGGCCAAAGCCGAAAGGACGCTCAGTTGCGGATATGCCTGGAAGCGAAAGGAAAGTCCAATGCTGTAAAGAAAAATATTGCATAGGAACCTGGAATGTAAGAACCATGAACCTTGGTAAGTTGGATGTGGTCAAAAATGAGATGGCAAGAATAAATATTGACATCCTGGGCATCAGTGAACTAAAATGGACGGGAATGGGCGAATTCAGTTCAGATGACCATCATATCTACTACTGTGGGCAAGAAACGTGTAAAAGAAATGGAGTGGCCCTCATAGTCAACAAAAGAGTGGCGAAAGCTGTACTGGGATGCAATCTCAAAAATGATAGAATGATCTCGATATGAATCCAAGGCAGACCTTTTAACATCACAGTAATCCAAGTTTATGCACCAACCACTGGTGCTGAAGAAACTGAAATTGACCAATTCTATGAAGACTTACAACACCTTATAGAAATGACACCAAAGAAGGATGTTCTTCTCATTATAGGGGATTGGAATGCTAAAGTAGGGAGTCAAGAGATAAAAGGAACAACTGGCAAGTTTGGCCTTGGAGTTCAAAACGAAGCAGGGCAAAGGCTAATAGAGTTCTGCCAAGAGAACAAGCTGGTCATCACAAACACGCTTTTCCAACAACACAAGATGAAACTCTACACATGGACATCACCAGATGGGCAGCATCGAAATCAGATTGATTATATTCTCTGCAGCCAAAGATGGAGAAGCTCTATACAGTCAGCAAAAACAAGACCTGGAGCTGACTGTGGCTCAGATCATCGGCTTCTTATAGCAAAATTCAAGCTTAAACTGAAGAAAGTAGGAAAAACCACTGGGCCAGTAAGATACAATCTAAGTCAAATCCCTTATGAATACATAGTGGAAGTGAGGAACAGGTTTAAGGATTTAGATTTGGTGGACAGAGTGCCTGAAGAACTATGGATGGAGGCTCGTAACATTATACAGGAGGCAGCAACTAAAACCATCCCAATGAAAAGGAAATGCAAGAAAGCAAAGTGGCTGTCCAATGAAGCCTTACAAATAGCAGGGGAGAGAAGGCAAGCAAAATGCGACGGAGATAGTGAAAGATACAGGAAATGGAATGCAGATTTCCAAAAAATAGTAAGGAGAGACAAGAAGGCCTTCTTAAACGAGCAATGCAAAGAAATAGAGGAAAATAATAGAATGAGGAAAAACAGAGATCTGTTCAAGAAAATTGAAGATATGAAAGGAACATTTCGTACAAAGATTACCATAATAAAAGACAAAAGTGGAAAGGACCTAACAGAAGCAGAAGACATCAAGAAGAGGTGGCAAGAATACACAGAGGAATTATACCAGAAAGATATGGATGTCTCGTACACCCCAGGTAGTGTGGTTGCTGACCTTGAGCCAGACATCCTGAAGAGTGCAGGATGCAGGGAATACAGCGATTTGGCATTGTCTCATTGCTTTCCTCCAATGCTAAACTTGTTGCTGGCTCATTCGTAATCTGGTGATCCACTCAACATCAGTGCACAATGTGTCATATCCTGGACAATGCAATAAAATCCATTGTGCTCCAGTCAAGGCTTCGCTAAGGTCAGTTGCTACTCTTTGGAACAGGGAGCACAGCTTACAGAATACAGAAATTAAACCAACAAATGACAGAAGAGAACCTAAATGAATTTCTTAATTTATTAATATACAAAGTTTAGGAGAATGGAATGATGTGAAGTGAACTTCTAAATGATACAGCATATCTGTAGAAAATGGAGCACAGGTATTTGAATATCTAGAAATGACATAACTAGAAAGTATTGTTGAATATCAGAATTGATATGGTTAATAGCAAAGCAAACAGACTAAAAAACCTAACTCCTATCTCCCTCTAGACTATCTTGTTGTGAGATAAATATAAGTTCCTCTTAGGGAACTGCCATCAGTGCCGGAGGGAGAGAGCAAGATCCAGAGGGATCCCAGAGAGCGTCCCGGGATTGGGAGAGGCAGCCCATCTTTTGGGGAAGGGAATCAGCTTAGCTCCAGTGGAGAAGGGGGGCAGCTGGGGGAGTCAGGCAGTCACATGACTCCTTGCCAGAGACCAGCGGGGAGAGGAAGGGTCCTCCGCTGCCTACGCCCTCCTTGCGCAGAAGGCTTTCGCGCAGGGAGAGTAGGAGGAGACTGGGCGTCAAAGAGCTTCTTTGCTGGAAGAAGTTTAAGAAACGCCCACTGACGGATTCTGCCAGCGATTGAGACAGCCACGGGTGAATGGCCGTCCGGACAGAAAAGGTTCACTTAGGCAACCCAGCCAGGTGTTGGCACTGATTTACGCACGAGCAACCCCTAGAACCATTACAGTTCCCAAAACACAAAATTATTAAAAGATAATAGTTTACAAACTAAGGGCAGTAGACCAGGACTCATTGTAGTTCTTGGCAAAGCAAGGTAGCAAATCATTTCCTCCCATCTTAGTGTTCATGTCAACAGGACTACACAAAACCTGGGCTAAGAAGGAACATAATCTCTTTCAGAGGTGGAGAAGGAGCAACATGGATGAGTAGCTGTGTTTCCTTTATGCACTTCTGGACATCAGGAACATGGACTATTTTTAGAATCAGATGTCCCCTTAATTTCTGGTTGTCAGGTGCTCCTTTGTGTTCAGATCAGGCCTCAGCACAATAATGTAGCACTTGGGAAGGAAGATGCAGCCCAGAAGCCCAGCACTGGAGGCCAACATAGAGAAGATCTGCACGGCCACCATGAACTTGCCCTTGGTGCTCAGGTAGGTGGGCACAAAAGACACCCAAACACTGCAGAAGACCAGCATGCTGAAGGTGATCAGCTTGGCTTCGTTGAAGGAGCCGGGCAGCTTCCTGGCTAGGAAAGCCACCATGAAGCAGGTGGCAGCCAAGAAGCCCAGGTAGCCGAGGGCAACATAAAACATGGCCACAGACCCTTCGTTGCATTGCAGGATGATCTCTTCCACCTGGGAGCGCATGTCGGGCTCTGGGAATGGGGGAGAAGAGCCCAGCCAGATGGTGCAGATGAGGACCTGCCCCCCAGAACAGGAGATGACAATGGAGTTGGCCAGACTCTTGCCCAGCCATCTCCTCACCCTGTTCCCGGGCTTTGTGGCCAGGAAGGCCAGCACCACCGTGATGGTCTTTGCCAAGACAGAAGAAACAGCAACTGAGAAGATGATGCTGAAGGCCGTTTGTCGGAGAAGGCAGGTCTCTTTCCTTGGGCGCCCGATGAAGAGGAAGGAGGACAAAAAGGAAAGCAGGAGGGAGACGAGCAGGATGTAGGAGAGGTCCCGGTTGTTGGCTTTGACTATGGGAGTGTCCCTGTATTTAATGAAGATTCCCAACACAATGCCTGCTGTTAAGGACAAGAAGAGGGCAACGGAAGCTAACACCATTCCTAAATATTCTTCATAAGCCAGGAAGATGATAATCTTGGGGACACATTGATCTCTGTCCTTGTTTGGATACTGATCTTCTGAGCATTTGGTGCAATGTTCTGCATCTGGGGAAGAGAAAAAGAGTAGCTGCAGCATCACTTACATCCCTAATGATCTATGCTGTATTACGTTTTGAAGAACTCTATTATGTTTTGAAGAAATCCTAGAGATTTCTTCCTTATGATCATTCCTTTCAACTCTCTTCCAGGATGTAATGAAGGCGATTTATCCTAAAGAAGTTGAGGAAGGAGCCACATTCCACAATGTCTGCAGAATTCTCACAAAAAGTGGGTGAGACTGGATTTCTGCCCTGTGTTTACTCTCCTTCCCCCTTGGAGTCACCCACCTTCCTGGGCGGAGAAGGTCCCTTCCGCACACCGAGCACAAGCATAGCAGCAAACGGGCTGTCCTTCTAGAACCACCTTGGCATATCCAGGCTGACATCTTTCTGTACACCTGGAACGAGGCACGGCCTAACCAGAAAGACAAGAAGGTGCAACAAAGAGGAACAGTTAGGAGTATTTGTGGGTATGTAATTCACTCATAGAGTGAGTTTAAACAGATCTCTGGACTGCAGCCTTTGACCCCTCATCAGGGTCCTTTCAACTCCTCACTGACCATTGGGGCCATTGGGGCAACCAGAATATCTTGTTCTTCATAATTAGTTCAGGACAAGTGAAGTTTGCACCACAGAACTCTCTTTCCTCTTCTCCACGGCCTAACCAGAAAGACAAGAAGGTGCAAGAAAGAGGAACAGTTAGGAGTATTTGTGGGTATGTAATTCACTCATAGGGATGCGGGTGGCGCTGTGGGTTAAACCACAGAGCCTAGGACTTGCTGATCAGAAGGTCGGAGGTTTGAATCCCCACAACGGGGTGAGCTCCCGTTGCTCGGTCCCTGCTCTTGCCAACCTAGCAGTTCAAGAGCACGTCAAAAGTGCAAGAAGATAAATAGGTACCGCTCCGTCGGGAAGGTAAACGGCGTTTCCGTGCACTGCTCTGGTTCACCAGTCCTGCTGCCCACATGACCCAGAAGCTGTATGCCGGCTCCCTCGGCCAATAAAGCAAGATGAGCACCGCAACACCAGAGTCGGCCACGACTGGACCTAATGGTCAGTGGTCCCATTAAAGGTAAAGGTAAAGGGACCCCTGAGCATTAGGTCCAGTCGTGAATGACTCTGGGGTTGCGGCGCTCATCTCGCTTTATTGGCCGAGGGAGCCAACGTAGAGCTTCCGGGTCATGTGGCCAGCATGACTAAGCTGCTTCTGGCGAACCAGAGCAGCGCACGGAGACGCGGTTTACCTTCCCGCCGGAGCAGTACCTATTTATATACTTGCACTTTTACGTGCTTTCAAACTGCTATGTTGGCAGTAGCAGGGACCGAGCAGCGGGAGCTCACCCCGTCTCGGGGATTCAAACCGCCAACTTTCTGATCAGCAAGTCCTAGGCTCTGTGGTTTAACCCACAGCGCCACCCGCGTCCTGTTACCTTTACCTTAATTCACACATAGAGTGAATTCAAATAGATATCTGGACTGCAGCCTTTGACCCCTCATCAGGGTCCTTTCAACCCCCCACTGACCATTGGGGCGACCAGAATATCTTGTTCTTCATAATTAGTTCAGGACAAGTGAGGTTTGCACCACAGAACTCTCTTTCCTCTTCTCCATTTACCTGCTTCCCTGCTTAATAAATCTTCAAAGAAAATGGCAATGGAGTCTGAAATGTGATTTCCCCAAAGTTCAGGATTCTGATAAACTCTCAGTCACTAATTAAGACAAATTTAATATGACTTTTCCAAATATTGGTTTCCCTCACTCTGTTCTTGAGGCATGCAAGGTTTCCTCTTGTTGCTGATCTATTTCCCTAGTTATTTCTAGTTCACATGCCATTCCTTAGCATTAACCTTACTTTACAATAGGGGTATTTTTTTAACTTCTCTTCCTTCAACAACAGCTGTGCACTTCTCAATTCCTTTTTTTTTATAAATAGATTTTTATTAGGAACAGAAAGGTTACAGAAAGAAAAGAAAAAATATAAGTAACAATCAAAAAAGAAAAAGAAAGAACAATACAGTGGTACCTCGCAAGACGAATGCCTCGCAAGACAAAAAACTCGCTAGACGAAAGGTTTTTCCGTTTTCGATTTGCCTCGCAAGACGAATTTCCCCTATGGGCTTGCTTCGCAAGACGAAAACGTCTCGCGACTTTGTTTTCTTTGTCTAAAAACAAAGACATGTTTTGTTTATAAAGTTAATTTATTTTCCCTTCAATTTTTGAACTGCTCTTTACAGTATGTGTGACTTTAAAGAGCAGTTAATAAACTGTTGTTGTACCAAATTTGGCTTTGTTTGGACTTTTTTTGACCATAGGAACGCATTAATTGATTTTCAATGCATTCCTATGGGATTTCGTGCTTCACAAGACGAAAAATTCGCTAGACAACAAAAATTGCGGAACGAATTAATTTCGTCTTGCGGGGCACCACTGTACATATAAAACAAACATCATCCAAAAACAGAAAAGAAAAGAGGAAAAAAACCCAAATCAAACCTTTACATCACTTGCTTTCATTCACTTACTTCCTTGACCTCCTCACACCTCCCATTTTTGTATTCTAGTTCAATTAGATATTTCAGCAAATCCTTTCCAGCTTAGTTTTTATCTTAATAATTTATCTTAATATATTGTAATTTTGCATTCTCTTCTTTCACCAATTCATTTTTACTTAATCCTTTATATCTTTTCTGCTAAAACCACATAATTTTATTCCAACATCTTTCTAACATTCCTTAATTTTACAATATTTCTGAAGATAAACTTTAATTTTTTCCCAATCTTCTTCCACCAACTCTTCTCCTTGGTCTCGGATTCTGCCAATAGTTTAACATTGCAACATCTACAAGTGAGCTTACTCCACAAATTAAAAAATCCACTATAAATCAGTAATTATCATTTCTAAAATAAATTAATTTCCATCTTTCTGCATGTATGAAAGCCCAATAGTTCACTTTTACTAGTGGCTTTCCCTTTTCTTCTTATCTACGTAGTCCATTTGGTTAAAGATTCTGTCCAGAATTCTTAATTCTCAGTCTGGCTCGGAAATAGATGGTGTGTTTTCTAAGGACCTCTGGGCTCTATCCTTTCTTTGAGCACCTCAAATTCCCCTCCTATCTCAGCTGCTGTGGAAAGAAGGAGTGGTGGTTGCAGCTGTTATAAACGGTCAAGACACCATTGGTCAACCTGATATGGTCATTTTGCAGAGGTTGTTTAAGGAAAAACATAATAAGCATCTCCTGGCCTTTTCCCTCCGTGATTTACCCTACCTTATTGAATTTCTTGGGCCACTCAATGGCTTCTGGGTTAATGGTGAAATTTATGCCAGCAGACGTCTCTCTCCTTATATTCCCAATTTTCACAATGACACGAGACTTATTGGGATAGATCACCCAGTTCATAATATTGAAGTCCGCTGGTAGCTCCCAATTCTCATCCAAGCACAGCCTGCCTCTGGAAGTATTCAGACACCGGATTTCTGTTAAGAAAGGGTGAAGCTGGAATGGCAGGGGGAAACACCAGCATTAAGAAACCGGGAAGCCAAGATGGATATCTCAGTCCTACTCACTTCAACCTCTTCTGATTTGGGGCCTCATGTAGACTGGAATTCCTATTCAGCCATTTTTATTACTACAGACCCTGCAAGTGCCCCAATTTTCCAGGGATGTCCCTGAATTAGAGACAGTTTTTCATTTGATCCTGGAATGTCCCACTTTTCCTTAGAATGTCCCATTGTTCATTGGAGAAATGTTGGTGGATGTGGAGTTATCCAACCCGCAAGCCGTCCAATTCTGTATCGGAGATTTTAATATGTTTAATATTTTAGTATGAATTTCTTTATTTTGCGAGCTGCCCAGAGTGCTGAGGCAACCCAAAAAGATGTGTGGGGTATAAACAGTGATATATTTCTAGCAAAAAAGGTGCCAAAACTCACCAGGAATACCTCCCGCTGCGAATGGCGGTATCCACTTGAAAGGTGCCAGAACTGAGTTTGAGTGAGTCCCAAGCCCCAGAAAAAAAGCCCTGGGTATCTACAGTAAAATTATCATTATGGAATGGGCCGTCTCTATTTTCAACAGAGAAATGTTGGGCGGTCTGCTACTATTACTAATACCAATACTAACTATGATATTTTACAGGTCTATCCCCAGTCAAGATCAGCATCTGTGTGGACTGCAGGTTGCAAAACGGGGAAGGAAATACCTGCCACGGCTGTAGCCTTGCGTGTCCCCATTGCTCTCCTTCCTCCACCATCAGCCTCCTCTGGGATCTAGATGAAAGCGAAGCATGCAAGGCCTGAGCCACAGCTTGAACATTGATGTAAGTGCCATAGCTGTCATGAGACAGGGGTCTCTCATGCTCCTCTTGGGGCAATGGATGCAGTTTCTCCTCCTCTCTGCATCTTACCCTGCCTTTCACGGACAACAGATGCTTTGAATATGAACACTGAAATGCTTGATTGAAATAATCCTCAAGATTGGTCTGCAATTTATAGTTGTCACCTTTGCTGCTCCTTATTCTGGTCTGAATTGCAAAGGACAGAGAACCATGGACGTACTGGAATAAATTTGGAGGGATGTTAAAGCCAGTTCTGATTTCTAGCAAAGCTGTTGTGATCCAGACTTTTGCCCCTATTTCCTTCTCATATGCCATGTTTATTGACAGGAGTAGAATGATGTCCATTACATTGGTTGCATAGTAAAAAAATACACCAACTTGTCTCCATAGGAAAAAAGGTTCCCCAGGCCTGATAAATTGATTTAGATCATTTTCTGGAACTCTTTTTGATAAAGCAATGCAGATCCCTCTGCTGAGCAGCAGAGGTTTCACAGCGCTCACAAATCTTTCTCCACTGTCATTGTCTGGAGTGAAGAGGCCAATCCACGTCCATCCAAAATACAGGAGCAATTCAACAATCCCTTGGTACTGACTTTCCTCTTTGGGAATCATCCGGTAGACAAAAGGGAACAGGGTTTTACCTTCGAGAACCTGGGCAGTGAAGCCATAACTGATCTAGCAAGGAAAGCAAAAGATCAGTAATTTATTTTAGTTTCATCATAACGGGTTATTTAATCATATGAAATGACTGATATCTAAATCTCTGCTGGCTGAGGCTGATGGGAGTTTTAGTCTGAAACATCTGGGGGTGTCAAGTTGGTGAAGGCTCTGTTTTGAAAAAGGGATGTTGGATCCATAGCTCAGGATTTTCCCATTTTGAAAAATATCCCCACTTGACCCCTCCAAAGAGAAAATAGAATTTTATGCAGTTGAAATTCTCTTTCCCTCCATGCTCTCCCACTACTTACCTGTGGGATTTTGTAGATGCCTGACAAGGCTGAAATCACTCTTGAGATGAAACTGTTGCCTCCTTCAAGAACAGCCAGCAGGTGATTCTGTTCTCCACAGTGATAATTGGGAATATTGCATCCACTGCCTGCAAGCAGCTCTAGCATGGCGTCCGAAGTCATCCTTGCATCTAAATAGTTCTCATAGAGGCTGTAGCCCAGGGTGATGTTGGGTAAGAGCCTGAGATCCTGGTTGATCTCTAGGATGGTGAACAGGAAAGACAACATGTACCAGTAGATCCTAGATGACTTCCTGCAATAAATGAATCCTTTAAAAAGAGTGAAACTGGTATTCATATTAATGGGGGTGGGGACATTATATGATCCACAAATATTAGTATTTATTGATTAATCCTATTGCATTAATATCAAACCATTTACAGCCTAGTATAGAATAAAAATTTGGAGATCTCTGCTTCATGACCGGAGCTTTGATGCAAACAGCACACAGAGCTGTTCAACAGTGGAACAGACTCCCTCCGAAGGTGACCATGTGTCATGGATGCTTCAGGTGAGATTCTTCCGGGTTCCTTCCATCTCTACAACTCTGTGATTCTTTTCTACTATGGTTTTATGAGTAAGAAATGAAGGGGGCCCTCAAAAATTGTGATATACTGGGAAGTTGCTGCAAGGGCTGCTTTTGCTGCAGTGGTCTTTGGCTTCTTCCAAGGGGCTAGACTACAGGTAGATAAGAGACCATTTGATTGAAGGAGGGGAAGCACCAAATACCTCAGTCCCCTTTTAGTTACAAATGAGGCCTGGTGGCTTTCAGGTTTGAGTGTGTGGTAAAATCTATAATTTTGCCCATGTTTGGATCAGTGACTCCACCAATGAGGACACACCCTGGTCTGTATTCTTTTATATAATCATTTTATTTGAAGCATATCGTTCCACCCATTAAAATCCACCCATTTTCAAGCGTTTCTTAAAACGCTTCTAATTATTTTTAAAAAGACAGTGACAGAAAGGAAAAAGTGCTGAGATTGGAGGAGGAAACCTTTAATGTAGCCCATGGTGGGCTGTAGGTCTCCTGTGGTATTGTGTCAAGTGAACTGGGCTAAGGTTGTTCACAAATGATCCAAATTGAATAAACATAAAATAATTTTGGCAGCTTGGAAATTGCTTGAGTTTCATGCCTCCCTTTGGGATAGGAAACAGGTAACTATGGATTCTAAGTGAAGAAACATCAAACATCTCACTACTTAGAAATGAGGCCAGTTGTTTGTGTGTGAAAAAAGGGAATTATTCCTTTTCACATTTTAGAGACCTGACTCCACGAAAAGGAAGGCTCCTGATTCATATTATTTTATTGATCATTTCAATTAAAGTACATCTTTTCTGCTCTTCAGCCACCAAACGTCACCCAGAGGATCTTAAAATTCCATTTGTAAAACTGTAGCATTCCTTAACGACAGTTTCTGAATTTTCCAAATGTAAGAATATTGAATGAAATCTTTGAGCCTTGGAAATTGCCTGAGTTTCATGCCATCCTGCAGGTGGGGAAATTCATTGCATCCTTTTGACCCCTGACCAGATTGATTGGCATCCTTGCATTCTACTAAAAGCAACACAGAATCAAAGGTAGGAGAGTGTTTCACTAAGGAAGACCCAGAGAACATTGAAATAGGAGAGGTTTGTGTGGAAACTTTTGCTGGACTCCCCAGCTCCCATCCGCCCCAGCCAGCAAGCCCAATGGTCAGGGCAGGGTGCTCCTGCAACATCAGCCCTTAGCTCCCCAGCCCTGAGAAAGGGGCTCTTTCCTTGATAAATAGGAACCACTAGAAGGATTGGAGGACCGCGAAACTGTGAAGTACATACACTTCATTCCTGGCGAAGGGTGTCTGAGAAAAGTTGTATGGAGTGTTCCTATAAAAGTGTTTTGGAGAGATGATCCCACTGATGAGAAAGTGTCCAGGCCGGTAGTAATTGCGAGCTTCCGTTTCATCCCTGACCAGATTCAAGGGGCATTTCGCCTTGTGGTTCCCGCAGACTCCAAAGGGCATCATGAGCAGCAGAAGCAGCAACAGAAGGAGCAGGGATCTCATTCTGGCTCTGCCTCCTCCTCCTCTTACCTGCCAAGGAGGCGAAGCAGAAGAACCCAAAGACTCTTGCAAGGCCAGACTGGGTGGGCTTTCCCAATCTGGGTGGTTTTCAACTACACCTTCAGAGCTAGGAAGCACAAGGCAGGCACACCCCTCTTTCGCCAGCTCTGCATCCTGACTCAGTCTGTCTCCAACATAGGAAATATTCTCCACACCAATTTTTTCTTTCCCAGACACACTGCAAATTAATATTGTCATGCCGTTGTTGCTTTCCAAGGCTCATGCAATCTACAGAAATATCTCCTGAGCATTTAGAAAATGAGATGACTATAATTTTGATTATTCCAAGTGGAATAAGTTTCATCACACTAACTTTCTGGATTCTTGACTGGCTCAAGCGGCAGGTGCAGAGCTGGAGAAAAACATGATGGGCAGAAGTCAAGGGGAGTGTTTGGGAGTTGGAAGTTTGGCCTGAACTTTGCTCCCAAGGACCAAAGAAGGAGCTGGATCCGACCATGGACTCTCCTTCCTTGGAGGCTTTGAAGCAGAGGTGGGATGGCCATCTGTTAGGGATGCTTTAGCGTTGCAGAGGGTTGGAGTAGAGGACCTTGGGGTCCCTTTCCAAGTCTCCCATTCTATGATTCATTGGAGGTTTTTAAGAAGAGGTGGGAGAGTCAGGGATGGACAACAGCCAGATGAAGGAGTCCCAGCCTTGAATCCCAGGCATCCTAAGCCCTTTTAAAATTTGGAGGGAGGGCAGAGGCTGTGATTGGGTAGTAGTTTTTTATTTTGATTATATATATTGTGATTTTATATTTTGATTTTGCTCTCTGAACCACCCTGAGGCCTCCAGGGAGATAGCGGTATATAGATTCAGTACATAAATAAATAAAGGAATAAATATGAATAAATAAAAATGAATAAATGAAGAATGCCGAGAAATGCCATCCTCAGTACTGTCAACGGGATACATGGTGGTGGGATCTTGTTTCCTGGAGGCTGCTCGTCGGGAAAACAGGGAAGCCGTCCTAGGTGCCTCCAAGGGAATGAGGGAAAGGACGAGGTCTCTTTGCGACTTCCTGGGTTATGTGGGTTTATTAGTATAATAATTGGTTATTATCAGTTTATTAGCAGGCCAGGAGGAAGGTTGCGCAGTGCAGACTGGGAAGGGTGAGGGAAAGGCTGTGAAGAAAAGCCTTCTCTCTTTCTCCCTCAAGTTTATATGGAAGAATCCAAATATGTTTAGAGAAAAATAAAATGATAGGAAACAGGATCCTTGTTTGTGAGAAGAAGGGGCAGCAAAGCATGCTGTGAGGAAGGACGTGAGGGAAATGAAATGAAACTTAACAAAGCATAATTTATCATTAAAGCTAATAAGTGAAACCTAACAAAAGACACTTTCAGATTTATTTATTCAGTTATATATTGGAAAATGGGTAAATTTCAGTTATAGGAAGCTGGATCCATGTTTGTGAGAAGAAGGGGCAGCAAAGCATGCTGGGAAGAAGGATGTGAGGGAAATGAAACCTAATAAAGGGTAATTTACCAATAAAGCTAATAAGTGAAACCAAACAAAAGACAATTTGGGATTAATTTATTGAGTTATACATTGGAAAATGAGTAAATTTCAACTACAGGATGCAGGGTATTTCTCTGTGAGAAGATGGGGCAGCAAAGCATGCTGGGAAGAAGGACGTGAGGGAAATGAAACCTAATAGAGGTTAATTTATCTATAAAGCTAAGAAGTGAAACCGAACAAAAAATATATATTCAAATATACATTTCCTAAAAGACCGGAAGCATTCCTACTAGGAATAGTCGGGGACGAAATCAAAAAAGAGGATAAGCTACTATTTCAGTATGCCACAACCGCCGCCAGATTATTAATTGCCCAAAACTGGAAGAATCAAAATACCCCATCAATTAGAGAATGGCAAACAAAACTATTTGAATTTGTTAATTTTGCAAAAATGACACAAAAAACCAGAAACCAAAAGAATACAAAGTTTATTAACGATTGGAATAAATTTATGATTTACATCGAAGGGAACTACCGAAACTTAAAAACTATAGCAGGTCTGATATAAATCTTACGATGTGCAAATCATTAACAATCACTAGCTGCAGGAGAAATAAATTATGTATATTAAGAAGCCTGAAAGCGGGAGGGATGGAGGTCGGTAGGGGGTAGAAGAGGGATTTAAGTTCCTAAAGTTATAAAGAAATAAATGTGAAGACAAATAACTGTAATGGAAACGGATAAGATCTTTACGTTATATTTGGACATTTGTAACTTATTTATTTTTTTCTTTTTTTGTAACGGCTGATTTGTTGTCCTTTTTTGGTTATGTATATGAAACTTAATAAAAAGAAATTTTAAAAAAAGAATTGATATGGTTAATAGGTAGTCATGACAAAGCAAACAGACTCAAAAACCTAACTCTTCTCCCTCCAGCCTATCTTGTTGTGAGATAAATATAAGTTCCCAAAACACAATTTTTTAAAAAGATAATAGTTTACAAACTAAGGGCAGTACATCAAGACTCATAGTAGTCCTTGGCAAAGCAAGGTAGCAAAACATTTCCTCCCATCTTACAGTTCATGTGAACAGGACTACACAAAACCTGGGCTAAGAAGGAACATAATCTCTTTCAGAGGTGGAGAAGGAGCAACATGGATGATCAGGTGTGTTTCCTTTAGGCACTTCTGTGCATCGGGAACATGGAATGTTTTAAGAATCAGGTGTCGCCTTAATTTCTGGTTGTCAGGTGCTCCTTTGTGTTCAGATCAGACCTCAGCACAATCATGTAGCACTTGGGAAGGAAGATGCAGCCCAGAAGCCCAGCACTGGAGGCCAACATAGAGAAGATCTGCACGGCCACCATGTACTTGCCCTTGGTGCTCAGGTAGGTGGGCACAAAAGACACCCAAACACTGCAGAAGACCAGCATGCTGAAGGTGATCAGCTTGGCTTCGTTGAAGGAGCCAGGCAGCTTCCTGGCTAGGAAAGCCACCGTGAAGCAGGTGGCAGACAAGAAGCCCAGGTAGCCGAGGGCAACGTAAAACATGGCCACAGACCCTTCGTTGCATTGCAGGATGATCTCTTCCACCTGGGAGAGCATGTCGGGCTCTGGGAATGGGGGAGAAGAGCCCAGCCAGATGGTGCAGATGAGAACTTGCCCCCCAGAACAGGAGATGACAATGGAGTTGGCCAGACTCTTGCCCAGCCATCTCCTCACCCTGTTCCCGGGCTTTGTGGCCAGGAAGGCCAGCACCACCGTGATGGTCTTTGCCAAGACAGAAGAAACAGCAACTGAGAAGATGATGCTGAAGGCCGTTTGTCGGAGAAGGCAGGTCTCTTTCCTTGGGCGCCCGATGAAGAGGAAGGAGGACAAAAAGGAAAGCAGGAGGGAGACGAGCAGGATGTAGGAGAGGTCCCGGTTGTTGGCTTTGACTATGGGAGTGTCCCTGTATTTAATGAAGATTCCCAACACAATGCCTGCTGTTATAGATAAGAAGAGGGCAACGGAAGCTAACACCATTCCTAAATATTCTTCATAAGCCAGGAAGGTGGTAATCTTGGGGACACATTGATCTCTGTCCTTGTTTGAATGGTGATCTTCTGAGCATTTGGTGCAATGTTCTGCATCTGGGGAAGAGAAAAAAAGTAGCTGCAGCATCACTTACATCCCTAATGATCTATGCTCTATTACGTTTTGAAGAAATCCTAGAGATTTCTTCCTTATGATCATTCCTTTCAACTCTCTTCCAGGATGTAATGAAGGCGATTTATCCTAAAGAAGTTGAGGAAGGAGCTCCATTCCCCAATGTCTGCAGAAATCTCACAAAAAGTGTTTGAGACTGGATTACTGCCCTGTGTTTACTCTCTCCAGAAATACCTTCCTCCTTGGCGTCACCCACCTTCCTGGGCGGAAAAGGTCCCTTCCGCACACCGAGCACAAGCATAGCAGCAAATGGGCTTTCCTTCTAGAACCAGCTTGGCATATCCAGGCTGACATCTTTCTGTACACCTGGAACGAGGCACAGCCTAACCAGAAAGACAAGAAGGTGCAAGAAAGAGGAACAGTTAGGAGTATTTGTGGGTATGTAATTCACTCATAGAGTGAGTTTAAACGGATCTCTGGACTGCAGCCTTTGACCCCTCATCAGGGTCCTTTCAACCCCCTACTGACCATTGGGGTGACCAGAATATATTGTTCTTCATAATTAGTTCAGGACAACTGAGGTTTGCGCCACAGAACTCTGTTTCCTCTTCTCCATTTACCTGCTTCCCTGCTTAATAAATCTTCAAAGAAAATGGCAATGGAGTCTGAAATGTGATTTCCCCAAAGTTCAGGATTCTGATAAACTCTCAGTCACTAATTAAGACACATTTAATATGACTTTTCCAAATATTGGTTTCCCTCACTCTGTTCTTGAGGCATGCAAGGTTTCCTCTTGTTGCTGATCTATTTCCCTAGTTATTTGTAGTTCACATGCCATTCCTTAACATTAACCTTACTTTACAATAGGGGTATTTTTTTAACTTCTCTTCCTTCAACAACAGCTGTGCACTTCTCAATTCCTTTTTTTTAAAAAATAGATTTTTATTAGGATTTTTTTAAAAGGTTACAGAAAGAAAAGAAAAAATATAAGTAACAATCAAAAAAGCAAAAGACAGAATAATACACATAAAACAAACATCATCCAAAAACAGAAAAGAAAAGACGAAAAAAACCCAAATCAAACCTTTACATCACTTGCTTTCATTCACTTACTTCCTTGACCTCCTCACACCTCCCATTTTTTGTGTTCTAGTTCAATTAGATATTTCAGGAAATCCTTTCCAGCTTAGTTTTTATCTTAATAATTTATCTTAATATCTTGTAATTTTGCATTCTCTTCTTTCACCAATCCATTTTTACTTAATCCTTTATATCTTTTCTGCTAAAACCACATAATTTTATTCCAACATCATTCTAACATTCCTTAATT
Source organism: Podarcis muralis (assembly GCF_964188315.1). NCBI lineage: Eukaryota > Metazoa > Chordata > Lepidosauria > Squamata > Lacertidae > Podarcis > Podarcis muralis. The sequence goes on along the minus strand of NC_135672.1, from coordinate 7,184,178 downwards.
TTACAATATTTCTGAAGATAAACTTTAAATTTTTTCCAATCTTCTTCCACCAACTCTTCTCCTTGGTCTCGGATTCTGCCAATAGCTTAACATTTGCAACATCTACAAGTGAGCTTACTCCACAAATTAAAAAATCCACTATAAATCAGTAATTATCATTTCTAAAATAAATTACTTTCCATCTTTCTGCATGTATGAAAGCCTAATAGTTCACTTTTACTAGTGGCTTTCCCTTTTCTTCTTATCTACGTAGTCCATTCGGTTAAAGATTCTGTCCAGAATTCTTAATTCTCAGTCTGGCTCGGAAATAGATGGTGTGTTTTCTAAGGACCTCTGGGCTCTATCCTTTCTGTGAGCACCACAAATTCCCCTCCTATCTCAGCTGCTGTGGAAAGAAGGAGTGGTGGTTGCAGCTGTTATAAACGGTCAAGACACCATTGGTCAACCTGATATGGTCATTTTTCAGCGGTTGTTTAAGGAAAAACATAATAAGGATCTCCTGGCCTTTTCCCTCCGTGATTTACCCTACCTTATTGAATTTCTTGGGCCACTCAATGGCTTCTGGGTTAATGGTGAAATTTATGCCAGCAGACGTCTCTCTCCTTATATTCCCAATTTTCACATCGACACGAGACGTATTGGGAAACATCACCCAGTTCACAATATCAAAGTCCACTGGCAGCTCCCAGTTCTCATCCAAGCACAGCCTGCCTCTGGAAGTATTCAGACACCGGATTTCTCTTAAGAAAGGGTGAAGCTGGAATCACAAGGGAAAGCAGCAGCATTAAGAAACCGGGAAGCCAAGATGGAAATCTCAGTCCTACTCACTTCAACCTCTTATGATTTGGGGCCTGGGTGTATCTCACGTAGACTGGAATTCCTATTCAGCCATTTTTATTACTACAGACCCTGCAAGTGCCCCAATTTTCCAGGGATGTCCCTGAATTAGAAACAGTTTTTCATTTGATCCCGGAATGTCCCACTTTTCCTTAGAATGTCCCTATTTTCATTGGAGTAATGTTGGCAGATGTGGAGTTATCCAACCCACAAGGCGTCCAATCCAATCTCGGGAATTTTTATTATGTTTAATATTTTAGTATGAATTTCTTTATGTTGGGAGCTGCCCAGAGTGCTGAGGCAACCCAAAAAGACGTGTGGGATATAAACAGTGATATATTTCTAGCAAAAAAGGTGCCGAAACTAACCAGGAATACCTCCCGCTGTGAATGGCAACGGTATCCACCTGAAAGGTGCCAGAACTGAGTCTGAGTGAGTCCCAAGCCCCAGAAAAAAAGCCCTGGGTATCTACAGTAAAATTATCGTTATGGAATGCACCATCTCTATTTTCAACAGAGAAATGTTGGGCGGTCTGCTACTATTACTAATACCAATACTAACTATGATATTTTACAGGTCTATCCCCAGTCAAGATCAGCATCTGTGTGGACTGCAGGTTGCAAAAAGGGGAAGGAAATACCTGCCACGGCTGTAGCCTTTGGGGTCCCCATTGCTCTCCTTCCTCCACCATCAGCCTCCTCTGGGATCTAGATGAAAGCGAAGCATGCAAGGCCTGAGCCACAGCCTGAACATTGATGTAAGTGCCATAGCTGTCTTGGGACAGGGCTCTCTCACGGTCCTCTTGGGGCAATGGCTGCAGGTTCTCCTCCTCTCTGCATCTTACCCTGCCTTTCACGGACAACAGATGCTTTGAATATGAACACTGAAATGCTTGATTGAAATAATCCCCAAGATTGGTCTGCAATTTCTCACCTTTGCAGCTCCTTATTCCGGTCTGAATTGCAAAGGACAGAGAACCATGGAGGTACTGGAATAAAATTGGAGGGATGTTAAAGCCATTTCTGATTTCTAGCAAAGCTGTTGTGATCCAGACTTTCGCCCCTATTTCCTTCTCATATACCATGTTTATTGCTAGGAGTATTATGATACCCAGTGCATTGGTTATATAGGAAACAAATACCCCAACTTGTCTCCATAGGAAAAAAGGTTCCCCAGGCCTGATAGATTGATCTATATCATTTTCTGGTACTCTTTTTGATAAAGCAATGCAGATCCCTTTGCTGAGCAGCAGAGGTTTCACAGCGCTCTCAAATCTTTCTCCACTGTCATTGTCTGGAGTGAAGAGGCCAATCCACGTCCATCCAAAATACAGGAGCAATTCAACAATCCCCTGGTACTGACTTTCCTCTTTGGGAGTCATCCGGTAGACAAAAGGGAACAGGGTTTTACCTTCGAGAACCTGGGCAGTGAATCCATAACTGATCTAGCAAGGAAAGCAAAAGATCACCAATTTATTTTACTTTCAGCATAACGGGTATTTATTCATATGAAATGACTGATATCTAAATCTCTGCTGGCTGAGGCTGATGGGAGTTTTAGTCTGAAACATCTGGAGGTGTCAAGTTGGTGAAGGCTCAGTTTTGAAAAAGGGATGTTGGATCCATAGCTCAGGATTTTCCCGTTTTGGAAAATATCCCCACTTGACCGCTCCAAAGAGAAAATAGAATTTTATGCAGTTGAAATTCTCTTTCCCTCCATGCTCTCCCACTACTTACCTGTGGGATTTTGTAGATGCCTGACAAGGCTGAAATCACTCTTGAGATGAAACTGTTGCCTCCTTCAAGAACAGCCAGCAGGTGATTCTGTTCTCCACAGTGATAATTGGGAATATTGCATCCACTGCTTGCAAGCAGCTCTAGCATGGCGTCCGAAGTCATCCTTGCATCGAAATCGTTCTCATAGATGTTGTAGCCCAGGGTGATGTTGGGTAAGAGCCTGAGATCCTGGTTGATCTCTAGGGTGGTGAACAGGAAAGACAACATGTGCCAGTAGAACCTAGCTGCCTCCCTGCAATAAATGAACTCTTTAAAAAGAGTGAAACTGGCATTTATATTAATGGGGTTGGGGACATTATATGATCCACAAAGGTTAATATTTGTTTGTTTCTTTGTTTATCCATCCTTTTGCATTGACATCAAACCTTTTCCTGTCTAGCATAAAATAAAAATTTGGAAATCTCTGCTCCATAACCGGAGCTTTAATGCAAACAGCACATAGAGCTGTTCAACAGTGGAACAGACTCCCTCCGAAGGTGACCATGTGTCATGGATGCTTCAGGTGAGATTCCTCCGGGTCCCTTCCATCTCTACAGCTCTATGATTCTTTTCTACTATGGTTTTATGAGTAAGAAATGAAGGCGCCCCTCAAAAATTGTGATATACTGGGAAGTTGCTGCAAAGGCTGCTTTTGCTGCAGTGGTCTTTGGCTTCTTCCAAGGGGCTAGACTATAGGTAGATAAGAGACAATTTTATTGACGGTAGAGAAGCACCAAATACCTCAGTCCCCTTTTAGTTACATATGGGGCCTGGTGGCTTGCAGGTTTGAGTGTGTGGTAAAATTATAATTTTGTCCATATTCTGGATCAGAAACTACATGAATGAGCACCCCCCCTTTACTAGAATCTTTGACTAGACACCCCCCCCCCAAGCTCCCAGCTCCTCCAACAGCAAGCCCAATGGTCAGGGCAGGGTAGTCCTGCAACACCAGCCCTTGGCTCCCCAGCCCTGAGGAAGGGGCTCTTTCCTTGATAAATAGCAACCATTAAAAGGACTGGAGGACCATGAAACCATCTGCATATAAGTACATACGCTTTAGTCCAGGTGAAGGGTGTCTGAGAAAAGACGTATGGAGTTGTCTCAATAAGGTGTTTTGCAGAGATGATCCCACTGATGAGAAAGTGTCCAGGCCGGTAGTAACTGCGAGCATCCATTTCATCCCTGACCAGATTCAAGGGGCACTTCGCCTTGTGGTTCCCGCAGACTCCAAAGGGCATCATGAGCAGCAGAAGCAGCAACAGAAGGAGCAGGGATCTCATTCTGGCTCTGCCTCCTCCTCCTCTTACCTGCCAAGGAGGCAAAGCAGAAGAACCCAAAGACTCTTGCAAGACCAGACTGGGTGGGCTTTGCCAGGCTGGGTGGTTTTCAACTCTACCTTCAGAGCTTGGAAGCCCAAGGCAGGCACACCCCTCTTTCGCCAGCTCTGCATCTTCACTCAGTCTGTCTCCAACACAGGAAATATTCTCGGCACCAACTTTTTCTTTCGCAGTCACAGCACAATTAATATTGTAATGCTGTGTTGCTTTCCGAGCCTCATGCAATCTACAAAAATATCTCCTGAGCTTTCACCAGATGCGATGACTATAATTTTGATTATTCCAAGTGGAATAAGTTTCATCACAATAACTTTCTGGAGTCTTGAATGGCTCAAGCGGCAGGTGCAGAGCTGGAGAAAAACATGGTGCACAGAAGTCAAGGGGTGTGTTTGGGAGTTGGAAGTTTGGCCTGAACTTTGCTCAAGACCACAAAGAAGGAGCTGGATCCGACCATGGACTCTCCTTCCTTGGACGTTTTGAAGCAGAGGTTGGATGGCTATCTGTTAGGGATTCTTTAGCTGAGATTCCTGCATTGCAGAGGGTTGGACTAGAAGACCTTGGGGTCCCTTTCCAAGTCTCCCATTCTATGATTCATTGGGGGGTTTTAAGAAGAGGTGGGAGAGTCAGGTATGGACAACAGCCAGATGTAGAAGTCCTAGCATCATATCCCAAGCATCCAAACCCTTTTAAAATGTAGGGTTTTTGGGGGGAGGGCAGAGGCTGTTATTGGGTAGTAGTTTTTTATTTTGATTATATATATTGTGGTTTTATATTTTGATTTTGCTCTCTGAACCACCCTGAGGCCTCCAGGCATAGGGTGGTATATAGATTCAACAAGTAAATAAATATGAAGGAATAAATGGAGAATGCTGAGAATCCTCAGCACTGTGAACGGGATACCTGGTGGTGGGATCTTGTTTCCTGGAGGCTGCTAGAGACAGAGACTGGTGGAGCCTGCGATGGGGAGGGTTTTCTCAAGCCCATCTCTGGCCACTTTGGGTGGGTCTGGGCTGCTTGATTCCTGCCGCTCCCTTCTGGTTCTCTCCCTGAAGGGAAGTAGCGACTTGGTGGCTTCAAAGCCACTTCAAGTGAATTTCCACCCCATCTTTGAAAGGCTTCTCCAACAGAGGGGAGCTCCCTGGGGTTGGTTGAGGGGAGAAATGTTGCTCTGAACTTTCGACTCTCCCTTCCCCTTCGACATGTTCTGTGGAAGGAGAGCTTCTGTTGCACATGGAGCCAACTTGCTCCTCGTCTTCGAGCAGAAACTTCTCTACTTGTAAACAATTGCGTGTGCAGAAGCCAGGTGTGACGGAAAAGTTGGTTCCATAAGTATATCTTTTTTACTTTTTTCTCCTGCCAGAAAATGGTGAAAGAACGGCAGCCTCTGATTGGCTGTGGTTCCAGGAGGGAGAGTTTAAAAAGAGAGGCGTTGGAGGGAGACAGGGAGTTGGGCTGTTGAGGGTGGTGTGGTTGGTTGAGTTGAGCTGGTTGAGGAAGGAGGTTGGGAGTTAGGTAGGGAGATAGGATAGGAGTCAGGTTGAAATACAAAGAGTGTTGAGGAGGCCGAGTTGGTTCTGGAGAAAACGTCCCCTCCACTGTACAGTGAAGGACTGAGTGTAGTGTCTGAGTGTAGTGTCCTGCGGGAGTAATAGGACCAGATCTTGCTGGGAGACTGAGGCTGAGACAGAAGTAGGAGCTGAGGTCTACTTAGGTCTCAAACTCGTCTGGAGGGGAGAGACTCTTCTGAGGAAAGAAGAGACTTCCAAAACCCAGTGAAGGAAGGGTGTGTGTGGTGAACCCTTAAGACTGTTACTGAAAGTCCCTCAGGAGCTGGATTTGTTAAAGGGGTGGGTAACTGAAGGAAAAGAGGGACGCAGGTGGTGCTGTGGTCTAAACCAAAGAGCCTAGGACTTGCCTAGGTCGGCGGTTCGAATCCCCGCGACGGGGTGAGCTCCCGCTGCTCGGTCCCTGCTCCTGCCAACCTAGCAGTTTGAAAGAACATCAAAGTGCAAGTATATAAATAGGTACTTCTCCAGTGGGAAGGTAAGCGGCGTTTCCGTGCGCTGCTCTGGTTCTCCAGAAGCAGCTTAGTCATGCTGGCCACATGACCCAGACATGCTGGCCACATGACCTGCGGAGAAACGCTGGCTCCCTCCGCCAATAAAGCGAGATGAGTGCCGCAACCCCAGAGTCGTCCGCGACTGGACTTAACTGTTAGGGGTCCCTTTACCTTTAACTGAAGGAAAGTACCGCCTTAGAAAGGAACCAAACTAAAAAGCTGAAACCTGTGAAAATGAAGTGAACTAGCGTATTATTATTGAAGCAACCTAAGTTTCTCCACTTGTATTATACTACCTTGTTTTAAAATAAATCTTTATTGTTATTTTAAAAACATCGGCTTGAGACTCCAGCTCACTGGTTATCCCCCACACCCAGGTCCCCCACAGAATACTCTGGGATAGTTAGCATTGGTTTTAAGGGTGGTTCAGTGAGGTGGGGGCAATATATGTAAGAAAGAGCAGGCACATTGAGGCGCCAAGCCCGTTGCACCAGGCTAGCATTCTAGCAGTTTTATTATTCTTTATCCATTTATTTATTAGTATCTACTTCTTTCTTACTTACTCATTTCATCTGTTTCATAATATCCACGTATCACATGGTTAGGCCAATAACTCCCAAAGCGCTTTACGTAAAGATAAGGCAGGACAATCATTAAAAAGTTTACAAACTTACTTCAGAACATACAAAAAGTTAAAATAATAAAACAGACTCAAATTACCTCAACTTCCTAAGAATCTGGGTGGATCCTTAATAAAAATATATTAATTTTTTTTTAAAATAAAGTCTCCATAGGTATTCCAAAACACCTTTCTTCTTATACAATTTATAAAAATAAATACATAATTTCTTCTTGACTCCCCACCTCTCCTTTCTCAATGTTTGTTTTTATTACTCCTTTTTATCAGATGTTTTTGTGAGAGCTGTTGCTACGCATCGCTGTTTAACCCTGTTTAACCCTGTAAGCTCAGGTTCTCTTCACAGTTTTAAAATATATATGCTTTTATTATGTAAGCCCCGATGTCATATTTCAATAATCCTCTGCCTTTGACTTCATGTATGGATGATGGTTTGACAGATAATATATCCGTGGTCTCCATTCTTCCTTAAACAACCCATCATTTTGGATGGTAATTTTAGCAGGTAATTTCACCATTTCAGCATCTTCCCCCAGTTTCATAAGCCATTCCTCTTTGGTGGGGAACTTTTTCCATTTCTGTGCATATAAAGCTCTAGCTGCTGTGGTTGCATACATAGATAAACTAGTCAGCTTTCTTAGGACCTTTATTTATTAAATTTATATTGCACGCTTCATTGGAATTCTACAGGTTGAATTGCTATAAGACTGAGAACTTAGTAAGCTTTCCACCAATTTGAAGTGTTGAAAGTTTAAGTAGGATGCAATCTTGGCTTATTAACCTATTCTGAATGCTTCATCAGTGGCTGTTCTGTCAATTATTTTCACTTGCCCATCTGATCTTGGTTTTGCTCTATAAATGGGGACCTGAATGGGAGGAACCTGAGTTGGAGGAGGAGGACCTGAATGGGAGGAACCTGAGTTGGAGGAGGAGGACCTGAATGAGAGGGACCTGAGTTGGAGGAGGAGGACCTGAATGGGAGGAACCTGAGTTGGAGGAGGAGAACCTGAATGGGAGGAACCTGAGTTGGAGGAGGAGGACCTGAATGGGAGGAACCTGAGTTGGAGGAGGAGGACCTGAATGGGAGGAACCTGAGTTGGAGGAGGAGGACCTGAATGGGAGGAACCTGAGTTGGAGGAGGAGGCCTCTCGCTCTTCCTTCCTGACTGAGCATAAGATGCCTCCTCTGAAAAGGTTTGGCAGGCAGGGAATACAACTATCTGGCTTCGTCTCATTGCTTCCCTCCAATGCTAATCTTGTTGCTGGCTCACTCGTAATCTGGTGATCAACTCAACATCAGTGCACAATGTGTCATATTCTGGACAACGCAATAAAATCCATTGTACTCCAGTCAAGACTTGGCTAAGGTCAGTTGCTACTCTTTGGATCAGGGAGCAGAGCTTACACAATACAGAAATTAAACCAACAAACGACAGAAGAGAACTTAAATGAATTTCTCAATTTATTAATATACAAAGTTTAGGAGAACAAAATGATGTGAAGTGAACTTCTGAATGATTCAGCATACCGGTAGAAAATGGAGCACAGGTATTTGAATATCTAGAAATGACATAACTAGAAAGTATTGTTGAATATCAGAATTGGTATGGGTAATAGATAGTTATAACAAAGCAAACAGACTAAAAAACCTAACTCCTATCTCCCTCTAGACTATCTTGTTGTGAGATAAATATAAGTTCCCAAAACACAAAATTATTAAAAGATAATACTTTACAAACTAAGGGCAGTAGACCAGGACTCATTGTAATCCTTGGCAAAGTAAGGAACCAAGAACTTTCCTCCCATCTTACTGTTCAAGTCAACAGGACTACATAAAACCGGGGCTAAGAATGAACATAATCTCTTTCACAGATGAAGAATGAGCAACATGGATGAGCAAGTGGGTTTCCTTTATGCACTTCTGGACATCAGGAACATGGACTGTTTTAAGAATCAGATGTCCCCTTAATTTCTGGTTGTCAGGTGCTCCTTTGTGTTCAGATCAGGCCTCAGCACAATCAGGTAGCACTTGGGAAGGAAGATGCAGCCCAGAAGCCCAGCACTGGAGGCCAACATAGAGAAGATCTGCACGGCCACCATGTACTTGCCCTTGGTGCTCAGGTAGGTGGGCACAAAAGACACCCAAACACTGCAGAAGACCAGCATGCTGAAGGTGATCAGCTTGGCTTCGTTGAAGGAGCCAGGCAGCTTCCTGGCTAGGAAAGCCACCGTGAAGCAGGTGGCAGCCAAGAAGCCCAGGTAGCCGAGGGCAACGTAAAACATGGCCACGGACCCTTCGTTGCATTGCAGGATGATCTCTTCCACCTGGGAGAGCATGTCGGACTCTGGGAATGGGGGAGAAGAGCCCAGCCAGATGGTGCAGATGAGAACTTGCCCCCCAGAACAGGAGATGACAATGGAGTTGGCCAGACTCTTGCCCAGCCATCTCCTCACCCTGTTCCCGGGCTTAGTGGCCAGGAAGGCCATCACCACCGTGATGGTCTTTGCCAAGACAGAAGAAACAGCAACTGAGAAGATGATGCTGAAGGCCGTTTGTCGGAGAAGGCAGGTCTCTTTCCTTGGGCGCCCGATGAAGAGGAAGGAGGACAAAAAGGAAAGCAGGAGGGAGACGAGCAGGATGTAGGAGAGGTCCCGGTTGTTGGCTTTGACTATGGGAGTGTCCTTGTATTTAATGAAGATTCCCAACACAATGCCTGCTGTTATAGATAAGAAGAGGGCAACGGAAGCCAAAACAATTCCCAAATATTCTTCATAAGCCAGGAAGGTGGTAATCTTGGGGACACATTGATCTCTGTCCTTGTTTGGATACTGATCTTCTGAGCATTTGGCGCAATGTTTTGCATCTGAGGAAGAGAAAAAGAGTGGCTGCAGCATCAGTTACATCCCTAATGATCTGTGCTCTTTTACGTTTTGAAGAACTCTATTATGTTTTGAAGAAATCCTAGAGATTTCTTCCTTATGATCATTCCTTTCAACTCTCTTCCAGGATGTAATGAAGGCGATTTATCCTAAAGAAGTTGAGGAAGGAGCCACATTCCACAATGTCTGCAGAATTCTCACAAAAAGTGGGTGAGACTGGATTTCTGCCCTGTGTTTACTCTCTCCAGAAATACCTTCCCTCTTGGAGTCACCCACCTTCCTGGGCGGAGAAGGTCCCTTCCGCACACCGAGCACAAGCATAGCAGCAAATGGGCTTTCCTTCTAGAACCACCTTGGCATATCCAGGTCGACATCTTTCTGTACACCTGGAACGAGGTACGGCCTAACCAGAAAGACAAGAAGGTGCAAGAAAGAGGAACAGTTAGGAGTATTTGAGGGTATGTAATTCACTCATAGGGACGCTGGTGGCACTGTGGGTTAAACCACAGATCCTAGGGCTTGCCGATCAGAAGGTCGGCGGTTTGAATCCCCACAACGGGGTGAGCTCCAGTTGCTCGGTCCCTGCTCCGGCCAACCTAGCAGTTCAAAAGCACGTCAAAAGTGCAAGTAGATGAGATTCTGGGCGCTGCTCTGGTTCGCCAGAAGCGGCTTAGTCATGCTGCCCACCTGACCCGGAAGCTGTACGCCGGCTCCCTCGGCCAATAAATCGAGATGAGCACCGCAACCCCAGAGTCGGCCATGACTGGACCTAATGGTCAGGGGTCCCGTTACCTTTACCTTAATTCACACATTTCTAAAATAAATTACTTTCCATCCTTCTGCTTGTATGAAAGCCCAATAGTTCACTTTTACTAGGGGCTTTCCCTTTTCTTCTTATCTACGTAGTCCATTCGGTTAAAGATTCTGTCCAGAATTCTTAAATTCTCAGTCTGGCTCAGAAATAGATGGTGTCTTCTCTGAGTACCTCTGGGCTCTATCCTTTCTTTGAGCACCCCAAATTCCCCTCCTATCTAAACTGCTGTGGAAAGAAGGAGTGGTGGTTGCAGCTGCTATTGAATGTCAAGACACCATTGGTCAACCTGATATGGTCATTTTTCAGCGGTTGTTTAAGGAAAAACATAATAAGCATCTCCTAGCCTTCTCCCTCTGTGATTTACCCTACCTTATTGAATTTCTTGTTCCACTGAATGGCTTCTGGGTTAATGGTGAACTTTATGCCAGCAGATGTCTCTCTCCTTATATTCCCAATTTTCACAAGGTCATGAGACTTATTGGGATAGATCGCCCAGTTCATAATATTGAAGTCCGCTGGTCGCTCCCAGTTCTCATCCAAGCACAGCCTGCCTCTGGAAGTATTCAGACACCGTATTTCTCTCAAGAAAGGGTGAAGCTGAAATGGCAGGGGAAAGCACCAGCACTGAGAAACCTGGAAGCCAAGATGGATATCTCAGTCCTACTCACTTCAACCTCTTCTGATTTGGGGCCTGGGTGTATCTCATATAGACTGGAATTCCTATTCAGCCATTTTTATTACTACAGACCCTGCAAGTGCTCCAATTTTCCAGGGATGTCCCTGAATTAGAGACAGTTTTTCATTTGATCCCAAAATTCCCCACTTTTCGAGACTGAAACTAAGATGGCGCCGAGGTAAGACGCACTTACCGGTGCTCTTCGGATTTCTTTTAATCTTCTTTTAATCTTTTATATTTTATCTGAACTGACCCAGTCAGTCTTTGAAGCATTTTATAATTGCTGCAGCTACATGCTATGGCAACTTTCTGAGAGATTTGGCCCTGCTGCAGATTGCTGCAGACTGCTCCTTGTTTCTATCTTATCAGCGGGCCGGCCTCGGCTGCTAAAAGAGAAGTGAACGCCATTATCCTAATTGGAGAAAGGACTTAAGAGGAAGACGCCGTGTGGTGTTTAAATGTTATGTTTTTTTAAGAATCGTATAATCCTTGGCCTGAGGAAAGTATGGGTCAGAACAAACGCTTGAGAGACTTTGACGAGCCCCTATCATCCCCTAAACCAAAACTATCAAGGTTGGTGCCACACCGGAATAGAAGAGGGAGTGACAATGCCGAGCATTGCCTTGAGGTGGAAACCCAAAATCGCTTCCTTCCTCTAAGTGATTTAGAAGCCACTCCAACTCTGACGACTCAACATTTTTCAAAAGTAAAGCCTGTAAAGGAGAATATAAAAAAAACTCTCATCACAGGATGATGGTTTAACATCTGATATGGGGGAGTTCCCCAGTTGTGAGCAGTTACACTTAGACCCTTCACTGTATCTTTAAAAGGCTGGATGAGGTATCTTCACAATTATCTAATATCCTGCTGAAAGTCGAAAAACTTGAATCAACAACACAATCTTCAGTTTGTGAGGTCAAAAACTTATTGCCTAACTCAGATAAAAGAAAGGAGACTAAAATTAAATATATCTTAAATTCCCAACTGAATAATCAGATATTAACTCTGCAACCCAAGAAAAGTTGCCTTTCAGTCAGGTCGGAAATAGGAAGATGGTCATTGCTAGATGGGGCTAAAGACTGTTTAAGCAAACTCTTAAAAATTAAGAAACACCAGATTGACCTATATGTGGTGATGCCCCTGTTCCTACAGACCAACTTCTTGAAGGTGATACTCGCGTTCCACTCTGAAAAGATACCATCTAGGTTTAAATGCCATGTAGGTTTAAATGCCGCAACACAAGTAAGAAGCATTAAATGGTCTATGAAACAGGCCCCAAAATACGCAGAATTCTTCCGGAGGAATATCTCCGAACCCCTTAGTGTTTCAGTGGAGGAGTTGTCTGAACCAAATAGGATATTGGAGTAGTTCTCCCACCTCTCTGTAGATTTAACTAGCTTCTATACGATACCGACTCACCTGGTTAACTGAGATCAACCCAGGTTCGGTGCACCTTGGTTTGATTCCAAATGTAAGCAAGCTAGACTCTCTCTCTGTTGTATCTACAACAGATATAAATCTTCTGGAGCTGAAACACTTCCCCCAGAGTACTTGCAGGCCAAAATTGCTTACAAACAGGCACAGAAGTCAGCCAAGCATGAATGGCACCTAAGACGTTGGCAAGCGCTGATTGCTGCCTCTAAGCTTCGCAGCTCTCGTGGTTTTTGGAATTTAATCAACAAAAGATCAAGGAAATACCTATTGACGGTTATACCAGCCCCGACATGGGAACAATTTTTAAGAAAATATTTCTCCCAGACAGTTATCTCTAACATTCATTCTGATACTCTTTCATGTCACTTGCCCATATGGCCAGATACGGACCCGGAGGAAATAGTAGATTTGATTGCTAAACTGAAAACTGATAAAGCCCCAGGGCCGGATCTGATCCCGGCGGAAACTATTAAACAACACCCAGCATGGTGGGCCAAAATTCTTGCAAAAGTTTTTGATGCAATCAATGCCACGGGACAGATACCTAGATCATGGAAGGAGTCCATCATAATTCCTATATATAAAAAAGGAAACTATCGTAATATCAGTTTATTATCAATCATCGGAAAAATCTATACTCGCTTCCTGCTAACCAGACTAACCCAATGGGCCGAAGATTCCAATCTGATAGGCCATGAACAGGCCGGGTTTAGACCAAATCATGCTTCTATTGACCAAGCACTAATTTTATATCATTTGGCGCGGAAGTATTCTTCCCCCACTCATGGTCTTTTATGTGCCGCTTTTATAGATCTGAAGGCGGCTTTTGACAGTATCTCTAGAGAGTTGCTATGGGAAAAATTGGCAAAGTGGGGCATAGATAAAAGGCTGTTGTGGCTTATGATCAAATTACATGAAGGGACGGCCGCGAGGGTGAGGTTAACACCCGAGGGCGATCTCACAAACTCTGTACCAATAAATAAGGGGGTACGACAAGGGTGCATCCTTGCCCCCTATCTCTTTAACCTCTATATTAGTGATAGGAGAACTCCCCTAGTTGAGGCCCAAGCCACCATTCATGCACCCAGGCTTGCAGACTATCGCTGCCCCTTACTATTGTACGCGGACGATGCGGTGATCCTCTCATATTCAAGAATCGGTTTGAGGAGGGCCTTTAAGATCTTCTCGTTATATTGCCAAACAAATTTACTTACTATTAACCATTCCAAATCTAAAGTCCTAATTTTTTCCAGGATGTAAAATTTTATTTATTGATTGGTTTTTACCTTGTGGGCTTATAGCCGAATAAAGTATTATCTATCTATCTATCTTCCCACTTTTCCTTAGAATGTCCCTATTTTCTTTGGAGAAATGCTGGTGGATGTGGAGTTATTCAAGCCACAAGCCGTCTAATCCTATATTGGGAATTTTTAATATGTTTTAGTATGAATTTCTTTATGTTGGGAGCTGCCCAGAGTGCTGAGGCAACTGAAGAAGATGTGTAAACAGTGCTCTTTTTCTAGAAATGAAGGTGCCGGAACTCACCATGAACACCTCCCTCTGAGAATGGCAATGGCACCCACCTGAGAGGTGCCAAAACTGAGTTTCAATTAGTTCCGCCTTTAAAAAACTCTGGATATCAACAGTAAAATTATCGTTATGGGACGTCTCTATTTTCATCAGAGAAATGTTGTGCTGTATGCTACTATTACTAGTACTAATAGTAACTATGTTATTTTACAGGTCTATCCCCAGTCAAGATCGGCATCTGTGTGGGTTGCAGTTTGCAAAAAGGGGAAGGAAATACCTGCCACGGTTGTAGCCTTTGGGGTCCCCATTGCTCTCCTTCCTCCACCCTCAGCCTCCTCTGGGATCTAGATGAAAGCGAAGTATGCAAGGCCTGAGCCACAGCCTGAACATTGATGTAAGTGCCATAGCTGTCTTGAGACAGGGTTCTCTCACGCTCCGCTTGGGGCAATGGCTGCAGTTTCTCCTCCTCTCTGCATCTTATCCTGCCTTTCACGGACAACAGATGCTTTGAATATGAACACTGAAATGCTTGATTGATATAATCCACAAGATCGATCTGCAATTTGTCACTTTTGCTGCTCCTTATTCTGGTCTGAATTTCAAAGGACAGAGAACCATGGAGGTGCTGGAAGATATCTGGTTCGAGGTGAAAGCCAATTCTGATTTCTAGCAAAGCTGTTGTGATCCAGACTTTCGCCCCTATTTCCTTCTCATATGCAATGTTTATTGCCATGAGTATTATGATACCCAGTGCATTGGTTATATAGGAAACAAATACCCCAACTTCTCTCCATAGGAAAAAAGGTTCCCCAGGCCTCATAAATTGATCTAGATCATTTTCTGGTACTCTTTTTGATAAAGCAATGCAGATCCCTTTGCTGAGCAGCAGAGGTTTCACAGCGCTCAAAAATCTTTCTCCACTGTCATTGTCTGGAGTGTAGAGGCCAATCCACGTCCATCCAAAATGCAGGAGCAATTCAACAATCCCTTGGTACTGACTTTCCTCTTTGGGACTCATCCGGTAGACAAAAGGGAACAGGGTTTTACCTTCGAGAACCTGGGCAGTGAAGCCATAACTGATCTAGCAAGGAAAGCAAAAGATCACCAATTTATTTTACTTTCAGCATAACGGGTATTTAATCATATGAAATGACTGATATCTAAATCTCTGCTGGCTGAGGCTGATGGGAGTTTTAGTCTGAAACATCTGGAGGTGTCAAATTGGTGAAGACTCAGTTTTGAAAAAGGGATGTTTGATTCATAGCTCAGGATTTTCCCATTTTGAAAAATATCCCCACTTGACCCCTCCAAAGAGAAAGTAGAATTTTACGCAGTTGAAATTCCCTTTCCCTCCATGCTCTCCCACTACTTACCTGTGGGATTTTGTAGATGCCTGACAAGGCTGAAATTACTCTTGAGATGAAAGTGTTGCTTCTTTCAAGAACAGCCAGCAGGTGATTCTGTTCTCCACAGTGATAATTGGGAATATTGCATCCACTGCCTGCAAGCAGCTCTAGCATGGCGTCCGAAGTCATCCTTGCAGCGAAATAGTTCTCATAGATGTTGTAGCCCAGGGTGATGTTGGGTAAGAGCCTGAGATCCTGGTTGATCTCTTGGATGGTGACCGGGAAAGACAACACGTGCCAGAAGAAACTAGGTGCCTCCCTGCAATAAATGAATTCTTTAAAAAGAGTGAAACTGATATTCATATGAACGGGAGGGAGGAAGCATTATATGATCCACAAAGATTAGTATTTATTTATCCCTTTACATTAATATCAAACCATTTACAGCCTAGTATAGAATTAAAATTTGGAGATCTCTGCTCCATGACCGGAGCTTTGATGCAAACAGCACACAGAGCTGTTCAACAGTGGAAGAGACTCCCTCCGAAGGTGACCATGTGTCATGGATGCTTCAGGTGAGATTCATCCGGGTTCCTCCCATCTCTACAACTCTATGATTCTATTCTACTATGATTTTATCAGTAAGAAATGAAGGCGCCCCTCAAAATGTGTGATATACTGGGAAGTTGCTGCAAGGGCTGCTTTTGCTGCAGTGGTCTTTGGTTTCCTCCAACGGGCTGGACCAAAGGTAGATAAGAGACAATTCGATTGAACGAGGAGAAGTACCAAATACCTCAGTCCCCTTTTAGTTACAAATGAGGCCTGGTGGCTTTCAGGTTTGAGTGTGTGGTAAAATCTTTAATTTTGCCCATGTTTGGATCAGTGACTCCACCAATGCGGACACCCCCTGGTCTGTATTATTTTATATAATCATTTTATTTGAAGCATATTGTTCCTACTTTCACTCATAAAAATCCACCCATTTTCAAGCGTTTCTTAAAACGCTTCTAATTATTTTTTAAAAGACAGTGACAGAAAGGAAAAAGTGCTGAGATTGGAGGAGGAAACCTTTAATGTAGCCCATGGTGGGCTGTAGGTCTCCTGTGGTATTGTGTCAAGAGAACTGGGCTAAGGTGGTTCACAAATGATCCAAATAGAATAAACATAAAATAATTTTGGCAGCTTGGAAATTGCTTGAGTTTCATGCCTCCCTCTGGGATAGGAAACAGGTACCTATGGATTCCACATGAAGAAATATCAAACATCTCACTACTTAGAAATGAGGCCAGTTGTTTGTGTGTGAAAAAAAGGAATAATTCCTTTTCACATTTTAGAGACCTGACTCCATGAACAAGGAAGTCTCCTGATTCATATTATTTTATTCATCATTTCAATTAAAGTACATCTTTTCTGCTCTTCAGCCACCAAACGTCACCCAGAGGATCTTAAATTCCATTTGTAAAACTGTAGCATTCCCTAACGACAGTTTCTGAATTGTCCAAATGGAATAATATTGAATGAAACCCTTGAGCCTTGGAAATTGCCTGAGTTTCATGGAGGTGGGGAAATTCAGTGCATCCTTTTGACTCCTGACCAGATTCATTGGCATCCTAGCATTCTACTAAAAGCAACACAGAATCAAAGGTAGGAGAGTGTTTCACTAAGGAAGACCCAGGGAACAAGGAAATGGGAGAGGTTTGGGTGGAATCTTTTAGTGGACCCCCCAGCTCCCATCACTCCCAGCCAGCAAGACCAATGGTCAGGGCAGGGTACTCCTGCAACATCAGCCCTTAGCTCCCCAGCCCTGAGAAAGGGGCTCTTTCCTTGATAAATAGGAACCACTAGAAGGACTGGAGGACCGCGAAACTGTGAAGTACATACGCTTCAGTGCTGGCGAAGGGTGTCTGAGAAAAGACATACGGAGTTTCCTCATAAAAGCATTTTGGAGATATGATCCCATTGATGAGAAAGTGTCCAGGCCGGTAGTAATTGCGAGCATCCGTTTCATCCCTGACCAGATTCAAGGGGCATTTCGCCTTGTGGTTCCCGCAGACTCCAAAGGGCATCATGAGCAGCAGAAGCAGCAACAGAAGGAGCAGGGATCTCATTCTGGCTCTGCTTCCTCCTCCTGTTCAGAGAAACAGACCAGACAAGAAAGGAGGAAGAGTGGCGTTATATGTCAGGGATGTGTATACCTGTGAAGAGATCCAAGATTTAGAACCTCAAAGCCAAAGTGAGAGCATTTGGGTCAAAATTAAGGGAGAGAAGAATAACAATGACCTCATTGTGGGAGTTTACTATAGATCCCCAAGCCAAACGGAGGACATAGATGATGCCTTCCTGGAACAGATGGCCAAGCATGCAAAAGGAAGGGAGATAGTAGTAATGGGGGACTTCAATTACCTGGATATTTGTTGGATGTCAAACTCAGCCAAGAGCATAAGGTCAAACAGATTCCTCACTGGGCTTGCAGACAACTTCATTGTCCAGAAAGTGGGAGAAGCAACAAGAGGAAGAGCCATTTTAGATCTGGTCCTAACCAATGTTGATGACCTGGTTAGTGGGGTAGAAGCGGAAGAATCATTAGGCGCGAGTGATCATGCTCTTCTGAAGTTTACTATACAGCGGAAAGGAGCAGCCAAGCATACTAGGACTCAATTTCTTGACTTTAAGAAAGCCGACTTCATAAAACTTAGGGAAGTGCTGGCTGAGATCCCATGGACAGTAATACTAAAAGGAAAGGAAGTTCATGATGGCTGGGAGTTTGTTAAGAGGGAGATAGTAAAAGCACAACTTCAGGCAATACCAATGAGACGGAAACATGGAAGGTGCCTAAAGAAGCCAGGGTGGCTATCTAAAGAACTTTTAACTGAGTTAAGATTAAAAAAGGATGTGTACAAAAAATGGAAAAGGGGGGAAACCACCAAAGAGGAATTCAAACAAATAGCCAGCACGTGTAGACACAAAGTCAGAAAAGCTAAAGCACAGAATGAACTCAGGCTTGCTAGGGAGGTTAAAAGCAACAAAAAAGGCTTTTATGGGTATGTTCGTAGCAAAAGGAAGAACAAAGAAACAGTGGGGTCACTCAGAGGAGAAGATGGTGAAATGCAAACAGGGGACACAGAAAAGGCTGAACTCCTCAATGCCGCCTTTGCCTCAGTCTTCTCCGATAAAGAAAACAATGCCCGACCTGAAGAATTTGGAGCAAATGATTCAGCAGAGGAAACACAGCCCAGAATAACTAAGGAGATAGTACAAGAATACTTGGCTAGTCTAGATGTATTCAAGTCTCCAGGGCCAGATGAACTGCATCCAAGAGTATTAAAAGAACTGGCAGATGTGATCTCAGAACCACTGGCAGTAATCTTTGAGAATTCCTGGAGAACAGGCGAAGTCCTGGCAGACTGGAGGAGGGCAAATGTTGTCCCTATTTTCAAAAAGGGGAAAAGAGAGGACCCAAATAATTACCGCCCAGTCAGTCTGACATCAATACCAGGGAAGATTCTGGAGCAGATCATTAAGCAAACAGTCTGTGAGCACCTAGAAAGGAATGCTGTGATCACCAATAGTCAGCATGGATTTCTGAAAAATAAGTCATGTCAGACTAACCTGATCTCGTTTTTTGACAGAATTACAAGCCTGGTAGATGAAGGGAACGCAGTGGATGTAGCCTACCTTGATTTCAGCAAGGCATTTGACAAGGTGCCCCATGATATTCTTGTAAAGAAGCTGGTAAAATGCGGTCTTGACTATGCTACCACTCAGTGGATTTGTAACTGGCTGACTGACCGAACCCAAAGGGTGCTCATCAATGGTTCCTCTTCATCCTGGAGAAGAGTGACTAGTGGGGTGCCACAGGGTTCTGTCTTGGGCCCGGTCTTATTCAACATCTTTATCAACTACAGATAGGTAGCCGTGTTGGTCTGCCATAGTCAAAACAAAACAAAAAATTAAAAAATAAAAAATAAAACAAAAAATTCCTCCAGTTCCAATTCCTTTAAGGTGCTACTGGAAGGAATTTTTTGTTTTGTTTTATCTTTATCAACGACTTGGATGATGGACAAGGGCATCCTGATCAAATTTGCAGATGACACCAAACTGGGAGGGGTGGCTAACACCCCAGAGGACAGGATCACACTTCAAAATGACCTTGACAGATTAGAGAACTGGGCCAAAACAAACAAGATGAATTTTAACAGGGAGAAATGTAAAGTATTGCACTTGGGCAAAAAAAAATGAGAGGCACAAATACAAGATGGGTGAAACCTGGCTTGAGAGCAGTACGTGTGAAAAGGATCTAGGAGTCTGGGTTGACCACAAACTTGACATGAGCCAACAGTGTGACGCGGCAGCTAAAAAAGTCAATGCAATTCTGGGTTGCATCAATAGGAGTATAGCATCTAGATCAAGGGAAGTAATAGTGCCACTGTATTCTGCTCTGGTCAGACCTCACCTGGAGTACTGTGTCCAGTTCTGGGCACCACAGTTCAAGAAGGACACTGACAAACTGGAACGTGTCCAGAGGAGGGCAACCAAAATGGTCAAAGGCCTGAAAACGATGCCTTATGAGGAACGGCTAAGGGAGCTGGGCATGTTTAGCCTGGAGAAGAGGAGGTTAAGGGGTGATATGATAGCCATGTTCAAATCTATAAAAGGATGTCACATAGAGGAGGGAGAAAGGTTGTTTTCTGCTGCTCCAGAGAAGCGGACATGGAGCAATGGATCCAAACTACAAGAAAGAAGATTCCACCTAAACATTAGGAAGAACTTCCTGACAGTAAGAGCTGTTCGACAGTGGAATTTGCTGCCAAGGAGTGTGGTGGAGTCTCCTTCTTTGGAGGTCTTTAAGCAGAGGCTTGACAACCATATGTCAGGAGTGCTCTGATGGTGTTTCCTGCTTGGCAGGGGGTTGGACTTGATGGCCCTTGTGGTCTCTTCCAACTCTATGATTCTAAGTGTGCAAATGTTTGTTATTTGAGAGAGGCTCTAAAAGAGAGTTTTCCTCCCAAGTGGTAAAATCCTGTATACGTGCTACTTGTGTTCTGAAAGGAGAATTACCCCTCTTCCCTCTATAGTTTAAGTGAGGAGGGTGATTTTGCTGCAACTTTTGAGTTTGTGAGTCTACATCCGTGTTCCAGTCTATTTCGGAATGTGCTGCGAAGTTAACCTAATGTTTCTGCTGCAAAAGCCTAGTTGAGCACAATGCTCTCTCAAGCTAAAATGCAGTGTATGTATTTCATTAAGCATATGCCTATGATAGTATGGTGTTCCTTCTAAGAAAAATATCTGAGTCCAGTTTTAACTTTGATTTGGACAGAAGTTATTGTAAGGCTCCTGATATGAGTCTCTATAAGACTTCCTGGCCTCTTTTCTTAGAAAATGCCCCCCCCCCCGTTTCATTCTGTCTCTTTCAGGGTTTTTTTTCTCTCCTTCTTACTTCTGTGCCAGGTAAATTTACTCCTGAGTAAGCTTCCTTTAAAGGAAACTGCAAAGGGGGTGGGGGCATAGATTAGGCTTACTATTCCTCTGCAAGTTTAGGAAAAATTGTTCACTTTTGTATTCCTTTTAAATCAAATCAATGGCTGTTTTAACTATGTTTTATAAGAGATCCTCTCCCTATCTTAGGAAAAATGTTCACTTCAATCTTCCTTTAAAGATCATTTCTCTAGGAACTTGCACTCTTTAGTCTAAGGAAGTAAACTCTCACTCAAACTAGCTTCAAGATCTGCTAAAAGGGTTCTGTATAAAGTTGGGTACTTTTATTTTCCTCTTCCTTAGTACATGATACATGATAGGAGCATGGCTTGTGGTCTCTTCCCCAGTTGTGTCTGTGTACATAAGTATGTGTGTGTCTCTCTGGTAGTACAAATCTTGCTATGAACCCTGTATTTTAGGGTTGGACTAGATGACCCCAGGGTCCCTTTCAACTCTCCCAATTTGTGGCTGTGTGGAGGGCCATGTGTCTGCAAGCATGTGATGAGTTTAAATCCAGCCCAGCTTTGCTCTTTGTTTTTAAAAGGTGAGAGGTGAAAACCGTGATGTTTTTGAAGCAGAGCTGGCAATATCAAGCATTCGAGTGATTACAGTGTTTATCATTTTGTCTATTATTTACAAAAATCAGACTTAAAAGTCTGTTCAAAGTCAACTACAAATACAATATGTGCAGTGTGCATAGGAATTCATTAACCCCACCCCCATAGTCCGGCCCACCACAAGGTCTAGGGACAGTGGACCGGCCCACGGCTCAAAAAGGTTGCAACTCCACCCCACTCCTACTTGCCTGCAAGCAGGAGCAGGCTGGGGTGGTCGTGGGGGCGCGTTGAACTGTATCCCCCCCCCCCCGTGGTGATTTTCTTGTGTCAAAATGAGAGTACCCCTAAACGTTTTTTAGAAAAAAAGCACTGCATAAAATGATATATCAATGGCAAGATAATTTTAATGAAGAATGTAAGGCAATAACTTTTATGAAGGATTATTTATCACAACAGAAGTCATACAGAAGAAGCGTGAAAGACACAGAAAAACTGATACACAGGTTAAACTTCCAGGTTGGCACTTTGCGAGAAATAAGTGGGTTTTGGGTTGCAGTTTGGGCCCTCGGTCTCTGGCCTAACCCTTCTACAACTGATCCGATTTCCCCTGTAAAAATACCAAACCATTTTATATGTAGCGGGAACTACACAGAATCATAGAATTGGAAGGGTCAACTAGTCCAACCCCCCTGCAATGAAGGGATCTCCACAAAAGCATCCGTGAAATAGGGCCTCTCAGTGGAGCCTGTGAGCCAGGAGTGAATCCTCTTCCTTTCTTAAAATATTGTGTAGTTTTGTTTTGTTTTTATTTCCAAAGGAAAAAGCTATTTGTTTTTGCAGGCACTTTCTGGGACTTGAATCTGTATTCATAAACAGTTATTTTGCAGCAAAAGGAGGATCTTATGCTCTGTTGCTTTTTCATCTCTGAATGTAGTCTAGGAGGAGGCAGGAGCCCTGAATGTGTGCTGCAACAGCAAGAAGGATGCTAGAGGGAGGAAGCAGGAAGGGTGCGGGGTGAGTTCGGATTCTGAGAGGTGCCCAGCAGGGCTCGTAGGGCAACTATAGTGGCTTGGAAGGGCAGGAGGTAAACACAAATTCAGTCAAGTGGTGATACAATTGAATGAGTGGTTTATCCAGTCATTAAAAAAAAAGTTATTTTTCTTAGGTTGCTTTTGGTTCAGTATTTATCTTGTAAGTTATCTGTTTGCATGCGTTTCCCGCTGAGCAGGAGGAGAACCCCTCCTGAGGGCCGGGGACCCCACAGCAGCCCTCCCTCACCTCTGCAAGTCTGGTTTTATTTTTCTTCATTCAGCTGCTGGACAACCCAGCAGCCTGGCCCGTTTGCCAGCTGATGTCACAAAGTGCTGCTTTGCAAGCAAGCCTTATACTGCCCTGCAAGGGGGATGCCTGTCAGATGACAGTGAGAGTTGGTAGAGAAAGATGGGTTCTCCAGGTAGGAGGCCTAGAGGAGATGAGTGGCAATAGTATTATTGTGAGGTGATGTTATTACAATTCCAAAGGGAATGTCAAGCAGGGAGGGAGGAGGAAGAGAGAGAGTGGAATTCAGGTGGAGACGGAAGCTGGAAGGAGGCTTGGAAAGGGAGTTTCAAGGGGGGCAGGTGAGAGTCGGTTGAGAGCGAAGGGTTCTAGAAGGGGGCCCGAGGGGGGCGGGGGCTGAAGCTGAGCTGGACTTAGAAGCAGCAGCACAGCCGCCATCGCTCTGAGCATGTGATTCTATGATCCTCTTACCTGCTAAAGTCACAAAGCAGAAGAACCCAAAGACTCTTGCAAGACCAGACTGGGTGGGCTTTCCCAATCTGGGTGGTTTTCAACTATACCTTCTGAGCTAGGAAGCACAAGGCAGGCACACCCCTCTTTCGCCAGCTCTGCATCTTGTCTCAGTCTGTTTCCAACACAGGAAATATTCTCTGCACCAACTTTTTCTTTCCCAGACACAGCGCAATTAATATTGTCATGCTACTTTCTGAGGCTGATGTAACCTCCAGAAATATCTCCTGAGCATTTAGAAGAGGAGATGACTATAATTTTGATTATTCCAAGTGGAATAAGTTTCATCACACTAACTTTCCGAAGTCTGGAATCTCTGAGGCAGCAGGTGCAGAGATGGAGAAAAACATGATGGAGAAAAGTCAAAAGGTGTTTTTGGGAAATGGAAGTTTGGCCTGAACTTTGCTCCCAAGGACCAAAGAAGGAGCTGGATCTGACCATGGACTCTCCTTCCTTGGAGGTTTTTAAGCAGAGTTTGGATGGCTATCTGTTAGGGATGGTTTAGAGAGCCAGTGTGGTGTAGTGGTTAAGAGCGGAGGACTCGTAATCTGGTGAACCGGGTTCGCTTCCCCGCTCCTCCACATGCAGCTGCTGGGTGACCTTGGGCCAGTCACCCTTCTCTGAAGTCTCTCAGCCTCACTCACCTCACAGAGTGTTTGTTGTGGGGGAGGAAGGAAAAGGAGATTGTTAGCCGCTTTGAGACTCCTTAGGTGTAATGGTTCTAGGGGTTGCTCGTGCGTAAGCCTGTGCCAACACCTGGCTGGGTTGCTTGAGTGAACCTTTTCTGTCCGGACAGCTACTCACCCCCCGTGGCTGTCTCAATTGCTTGCAGAATCCATCAGTGGGCGTTTCTTAAACTTCTTCCAGCAAAGAAGCTCTTTGACGCCTAGTCTCCTCCTTCTCTCTCTGCGTGAAAGCCTTCTGCGCAAGGAGGGCGTAGGTAGCGGAGGACCCCTACTCTCCCCGCTGGTCCCCGGCAAGGAGTCATGGGACCGCCTCGCCGCTTCCCCCATTTGCCCCCCTTCTGCACTGGTGCTATGCTGATTCTCTTCCCAAGAAGATGGGCTGCCTCTCCCAATCCCGGGACGCTCTCTGGAATCCCTCTGGATTTTGCTCTCTCCTTCCGGCACTGATGGCAGTTTCCTGACATCCGGGTAGTGAAGGCTGATCGCCGAATAATTGATGCTTTTGAATTATGGTGCTGGAGGAGACGCTTGAGAGTCCCATGGACTGCAAGAAGATCAAACATATCCATTCTTAAGGAAATCAGCCCTGAGTGCTCACTAGAAGGACAGATCATGAAGCTGAGGCTCCAATGAGAAGAGAAGACTCCCTGGAAAAGACCCTGATGTTGGGAAAAATTGGAGGGCACAAGGAGAAGGGGACGACAGAGGGTGAGATGGTTGGACAGTGTTCTCGAAGCTACAAACATGAGTCTGACCAAACTGCGGGAGGCAGTGGAAGACAGGAGTGCCTGGCGTGCTCTGGTCCATGGGGTCACGAAGAGTCGGATACAACTAAACGACTAAACAACAAGGGTAGTGATAAAGCGGGATATGAAATCCAAACTCTTCTTCTTCTTCTAGTTGGCCACTTTGGGTGGATTTGATTCCTGCCAATCCCTTCTGGTTCTCCCCCTGAAGGGAAGTAGCGTGTTGGTGGCTTCAAAGCCACTTCAAGTGAATTTCCACCCCCTCTTTGAAAGGCTTTTCCAACAGAGGGAAGCTCTCTGGGGTTGGATGAGGGGAGAAAGTTTGCTCTGAGCCTTAGGATCTCCCTTCCCCTTCGACATGTTCTGCGGAAGGAGAGCTTCTGTTGCACATGGAGCCAACTTGCTCCTCGTCTTTGAGCATAAACATCTCTACTCATAAACAAATTGTCTGCGCAGAAGCCAGGC
Source organism: Podarcis muralis (assembly GCF_964188315.1). Taxonomy (NCBI): domain Eukaryota; kingdom Metazoa; phylum Chordata; class Lepidosauria; order Squamata; family Lacertidae; genus Podarcis; species Podarcis muralis. Next base: position 7,159,137 of record NC_135672.1, on the reverse strand, counting down.
TAGCATTCTAGCAGCTTTGTTATTCTTTATCAATTTATTTATTAATTGTAATGGGAATTGGGGCTGCTCGTGCGTAAAGGGTGCTGATGCTCTAGGCAAAGTTGCCTGGCTAAACCTTTCCCTGGCTGGACAGCCCTTTCTCCATGGCCGTGTCAGTCACTGGCAGAATCCGTCAGTGGGCGTTTCCTGAATTTCCTCCAACATAAAAATTCCTTGACGCCAAGTCTCCGCCTAGCGTCTCTGCGCGGAAGTCTTCTGCGCAGAGTGGGTGTGGCCAGCGGAGGTCCTGGACTCTCCCCGCTGGTCTCTGTGGAAGAGACTTGGAGCCCTCTCTCCGAAGTCCTTCCCTGCTCCCCTTCCCCCCAGGTGTCACGCTGATTACCTTCCCCAAAGGAAGTGTTCTCTCTCCCTCTGCTGGTCCCTTCTCCTGCATCGTTGGGGAGCCTTACCTCCACTCTAGGCTCCGATGGCAGTTCCCTGACATTAATATTTATTCACTTTCTTACTTAATTATTTAATCTTTCATAAAATCCATGCACTATTTTGGCCAATCACCCCTAGAGCGCTTTACGTCAAGATAAGTCAGGACGATCATAACAAAGTTTACCGTCTTACTTTAGAACATTCCAAAAGTTAAAATAATAAAACAGAATCAAATTACCTCAACTTCCTAAGAATCTGGGTGGATGCTTTCTTTATTACATTAAAAAAAATAAATTATTAAGTCTCCACAGATATTCCAATCACTTGTCTTCGTATACAGTTTAAAAAAACAACCCCCCCACAATTTTTTCTTGACTCCCCACCCCCCCTTCTCTATGTTTGTTTTTATTACTTCTTTTTATCAGATGTTTTAAAAAACATGTTTTTTTATCAAAGTCGCAATGTCGTATTTCAGTAATCCGCTGCTTATATTTCAAATCCTGTCTTTGACTTCATGTATGGATGATAGTTTGACAAATAAGATATCAATGGTCTCCATTCTTCCTGAAAAGATTCATCCTCATGACCTCTTAGTTTAGCAGGTAATTTCACCATTTCAGCATATTCCCCCAGTTTCATAAACCAATCCTCCCTCTTTCCACTTCTGTGCAAATAAAGTTCTAGCTGCTGTGGTTGCATACATAAATAACCCAGTCAGCTTTCTTGGGACCTTAATTATTAAATTTATATAGGAGCCTTCATTGGATTGCTACAGGTTGAATTGCTATAAGAATAAGTGTATAGTAAGCTTTCCACTAGTCTGGAGAGATGAAAGTCTAAGTAGGATGCAATCTTAGCTAATGAATCTAAATGCTTCATCAGTGGCTGTTCTGTCAGTTATTTTTACTTGCCCATCTGATCTTGGTTTTGCTCTATAAATGGCGGCCTGAATAGGAGGAACCTGAGTTGGAGGAGGAGGATCTGAATGGGAGGAACCTGAGTTGGAGGAGGAGGACCTGAATGGGAGGAACCTGAGTTGGAGGAGGAGGACCTGAATGGGAGGAACCTGAGTTGGAGGAGGAGGCCTCTCACTCTTCCTTCCTGACAGCATAAGATGCCTCCTCTTAAAAGGTTTGGCAGGCAGGGAATACAACTATCTGGCATCGTCTCATTGCTTCCCTCCAATGCTAAACTTGTTGCTGGCTCACTCGTAATCTGGTGATCCACTCAACATCAGGGCACATTGTGTCATATCCTGGACAACGCAATAAAATTCATTGTACTCCAGTCAAGACTTGGCTAAGTTCAGTTGCTACTCTTTGGAACAGGGAGCAGAGCTTACACAATACAGAAATTAAACCAACGAACGACAGAAGAGAACTTAATAATAATAATAATAATAATAATAATAATAATAATAATAATAATAAATTTTATTTATATCCCGCCCTCCCCAGCCGAAGCCGGGCTCAGGGCGGCTAACAACAATAAAACAGTACAGAAGTACAACATAAACAACATTCTAAAATCATTCATTATAAAAATTAATTAATTCAAGCCACTAGCAACCATTGGGCCAGAGCTCTGCGAAGATTGCCGAGGGAGGGAGTCAGGCTGTGCCCTGGCCAAAGGCCTGGTGGAACAGCTCTGTCTTGCAGGCCCTGCGGAAGGATGTCAAGTCCCGCAGGGCCCTGGACTCTTGTGACAGAGTGTTCCACCAGATCGGAGACACAGCCGAAAAAGCCCTGGCTCTAGTTGAGGCCAGCCTAACTTCTCTGTGGCCTGGGACCTTCAAGATGTTTTTATTTGAAGACCGTAGGTTTCTCTGTGGGGCATACCAGGAGAGGCGGTCCCGTAGGTACGAGGGTCCTAGGCCATATAGGGCTTTAAAGGTTAAAACCAGCACCTTAAACCTGATCCTGTACTCCACCGGGAGCCAGTGCAGCTGGTATAGCACCGGGTGAATGTGATCTCGCAGCGAAGACCTCGTAAGGAGTCTCGCTGCAGCATTCTGCACCCGCTGGAGTTTCTGGGTCAGTCTCAAGGGCAGCCCCACGTAGAGCGAGTTACAATAATCCAGTCTGGAGGTGACCGTCGCGTGGATCACAGTGGCTAGGTCAGGGCGAGAGAGGTAAGGAGCCAACTGCTTAGCTTGGCGGAGATGGAAAAATGCCGCCTTTGTTATAGCTGCAATCTGCGCCTCCATGGAAAGGGAGGTGTCAAAGATTACACCCAAACTCTTAACGGACGGTGCTGGCACTAATTGCGCCCCCGCAAGAGATGGGAGTTGCCCCCCCAATCCCATATCGCCCCGTCCCAGCCACAGGACCTCTGTCTTCGAAGGATTTAGCTTCAACCGGCTCCCACGTAACCATCCAGCCACAGCTTCCAAACATCTGGTCAGTGTGTCTGGGGCCGAGTCAGGATGGCCATCCATCAACAGATAGAGTTGGGTGTCATCGGCATACTGATGACAACCCAGCCCAAAACTCCGAACAAGCTGGGCAAGGGGGCGCATAAAGATGTTGAAAAGCATCGGGGAGAGTATCGCACCCTGAGGTACTCCACACACCAAGGAGTGGCGCGATGACAATTCCCCCCCAAGCGCCACCCTCTGTCCCCGACCAGAGAGAAACAAGTGCAGCCATTGAAGGACTGTGCCCTGGATCCCCACGTCGGCAAGGCGGTGGTCCAGAAGTTCGTGATCGACCATGTCGAAAGCTGCTGATAGATCTAGAAGAATCAGCAGCCCCGACCCGCCTCGATCCAGCTGTCTACGAAGGTCATCTGTTAGGGCAACCAGAGCCGTCTCGGTCCCATGACCAGCGTGGAAGCCAGACTGGAATGGATCCAGAGCCGATGTTTCATCCAGAAACCCACCAAGCTGTTCAGCAACCGCTCTCTCAATCACCTTACCCAGGAACGGAAGATTCGAAACTTAAATGAATTTCTCAATTTATTAATATACAAAGTTTAGGCGAACAAAATGATGTGAAGTGAGCTTATGAATGATACCGCATATCTGTAGAAAATTGAGCACAGGTATTTGAATATCTAGAAATGACGTAACTAGAAAGTATTGTTGAATATCAGAATTGATATGGTTAATAGCAAAGCAAACAGACCAAAAAACCTAACTCCTATCTCCTTCTAGACTATCTTGATGTGAGAGAAATATAAGTCCGCAAACACAAAATTATTAAAAGATAATAGTTTACAAACTACGGGCAGTACACCAGGGCTCATTGTAGTCCTTGGCAAAGTAGCAAAACATTTCCTTCCATCTTACGGTTCATGTGAACAGGACTACATAAAAGTTGGGCTAAGAATGAACATAATCTCTTTCAGAGGTGGAGAAGGAGCAACATGGATGAGCAGGTGTGTTTCCTTTAGGCACTTCTGTGCATTGGGAACATGGACTGTTTTAAGAATCAGATGTTCCCTTAATTTCTGGTTGTCAGGTGCTCCTTTGTGTTCAGATCAGGCCTCAGCACAATAATGTAGCACTTGGGAAGGAAGATGCAGCCCAGAAGCCCAGCACTGGAGGCCAACATAGAGAAGATCTGCACGGCCACCATGTACTTGCCCTTGGTGCTCAGGTAGGTGGGCACAAAGGAGACCCAAACACTGCAGAAGACCAGCATGCTGAAGGTGATCAGCTTGGCTTCGTTGAAGGAGCCGGGCAGCTTCCTCGCTAGGAAAGCCACCGTGAAGCAGGTGGCAGCCAAGAAGCCCATGTAGCCGAGGGCAACGTAAAACGTGGCCAAGGACCCTTCGTTGCATTGCAGGATAATCTCTCCCAGCTGGGAGCGCATGTCGGACTCTGGGAATGGGGGAGAAGAGCCCAGCCAGATGGTGCAGATGAGAACTTGCCCCCCAGAACAGGAGATGACAATGGAGTTGGCCAGACTCTTGCCCAGCCATCTCCTCACCCTGTTCCCGGGCTTTGTGGCCAGGAAGGCCAGCACCACCGTGATGGTCTTTGCCAAGACAGAAGAAACAGCAACAGAGAAGATGATGCTGAAGGCCGTTTGTCGGAGAAGGCAGGTCTCTTTCCTTGGGCGCCCAATGAAGAGGAAGGAGGACAGAAAGGAAAGCAGGAGGGAGACGAGGAGGATGTAGGAGAGGTCCCGGTTGTTGGCTTTGACTATGGGAGTTTCCTTGTATTTAATGAAGATTCCCAACACAATGCCTGCTGTTATAGATAAGAAGAGGGCAACGGAAGCTAACACCATTCCCAAATATTCTTCATAAGCCAGGAAGATGATAATCTTGGGGACACATTGATCTCTGTCCTTGTTTGGATACTGATCTTCTGAGCATTTGGTGCAATGTTCTGCATCTGGGGAAGAGAAAAAGAGTAGCTGCAGCATCACTTACATCCCTAATGATCTATGCTCTATTATGTTTTGAAGAAATCCTAGAGATTTCTTCCTTATGATCATTCCTTTCAACTCTCTTCCAGGATGTAATGAAGGCGATTTATCCTGAAGAAGTTGAGGAAGGAGCCACATTCCACAATGTCTGCAGAATTCTCACAAAAAGTGGGTGAGACTGGATTTCTGCCCTGTGTTTACTCTCTCTAGAAATGCCTTCCCGCTTGGAGTCACCCACCTTCCTGGGCGGAGAAGGTCCCTTCCGCACACCGAGCACAAGCATAGCAGCAAACGGGCTTTTCTTCCAGAACCACCTTGGAATATCCCGGTCGACAACTTTCTGTACACCTGGAACGAGGTACGGCCTAATCAGGAAGAAAAGAAGGTGCAAGAAAGAGGAAGAGTTAGGAGTATTTGTTTGTATGTAACTCCCTCATAGAGTGAATTCAAACGGATCTCTGGACTGCAGCCTTTGACCCCTCATCAGGGTCCTTTCAACCCCCCACTGACCATTGGGGTGACCAGAATAACTTTTTCTTCATAATTCGTTCAGGACAACTGAGGTTTGCGCCACAGAACTCTGTTTCCTCTTCTCCGTTTACCTGCTTCCCTGCTTAATAAATCTTCAAAGAATATGGCAATGGAGTCTGAAATGTGATTTCCCCAAATTTCAGGATTCTGATAATCTCTCAACCGCTAATTAAGACACATTTAATATGACTTTTCCAAATATTGGTTTCCCTCACTCTGTTCTTGACTCATTTAAGGTTTCCTCTTGTCCCTGATCTATTTCCCTAGTTATTTCTAGTTCATGTGCCATTCCTTAACATTAACCTTATATTGCAATAGGGTTTGCTTTTTTTAACTTCTCATCCTTCACCAACAGCTGTGCACTTCTCATTTCCTGCACGTACAATAGTTTAACGTTTGCAACATCTACAAGTGAGCTTACTCCACAAATTAAAAAATCCACAATAAATTAGTAATTATAATTTCTAAAATAAATTACTTTCCATCCTTCTGCATGTATGAAAACCCAATAGTTCACTTTTACTAGGTATTTTCCCTTTTCCCTAGGTGTTTTCCCTTTTCTTCTTATCTACGTAGTCCTTTCTGTCGAAGATTCTGTCCAGAATTTTTAAATTCTCTGTCTGGCTTGGAAATAGATGGTGTCTTTTCTAAGGACCTCTGGGCTCTATCCTTTCTGGGAGCACCACACATTCCCCTCCTATCTCAGCTGCTGTGGAAAGAAGGAGTGGCGGTTGCAGCTGTTATTGGACGGTCAAGACATCATTGGTCAACCTGATATAGCCATTTTGCAGCAGTTGTTCAAGGAAAAGCATATTCAGGATCTCCTAGCCTCCCCTCTCTGTGATTCCCCTTACCTTGTTGAATTTCTTGGGCCACTCAATGGCTTCTGGGTTAATGGTGAACTTTATGCTAGCAGACGTCTCTCTCCTTATATTCCCAATTTTCACAACGACATGAGACTTATTGGGAGACATCACCCAGTTTATAATATCGAAGTCTCCTGGTAGCTCCCAGTTTTCATCCAAGCACAGCCTGCCTCTGGAAGTATTCAGACACTGGATTTCTCTCAAGAAAGGGTGAAGCTGGAATGACAGGGGAAAGCACCAGCAATGAGAAAGCTGGAAGCCAAGATGGATATCTCAGTCCTACTGACTTCAACCTCTTATGATTTGGGGCTGCGTGTATCTCATGTAGACTGGAATTCCTATTCAGCCATTTTTATTACTACAGACCCTGCAAGTGCTCCAATTTTCCAGGGACGTCCCTGAATTAGAGACAGTTTTCCATTTGATCCTGGAATTTCCAACTTTTCCTTAGAATGTCCCTATGTTCATTTGAGAAATGTTGGCGGATGTGGAGTTATCCAACCTACAAGCTGTCCAATCCTATATCGGGAATTTTTAAATGTTTAATATTTTAGTATGAATTTCTTTATTTTGGGAGCTGCCCAGAGTGCTGAGGCAACTGAAGAAGATGTATAAACAGTGCTATTATTCTAGAAAAGAAGGTGCCAGAACTCACCATGAACACCTCCCTCTGAGAATGGCAATGGCACCCACCTGAGAGGTGTCAAAACTGAGTTCCAGTGAGTTCCCCTCTGAAAAAAAAAGCCCTGGGTATAGGCAGTAAGATTATCATTATGGAATGGGCCGTCTCTATTTTCAACAGAGAAATGTTGGGCCGTATGCTACTATTACTAATACTAATAGTAACTATGCTATTTTGCAGGTCTATCCCCAGTCAAGATCAGCATCTGTGTGGACTGCAGCTTGCAAAAAGGGGAAGGAAATACCTGCCACGGCTGTAGCCTTTGGGGTCCCCATTGCTCTCCTTCCTCCCCCATCAGCCTCCTCTGGGATCTCGATGAAAGCGAAGCATGCAAGGCCTGAACCACAGCCTGAACATTGATGTAAGTGCCATAGCTGTCATGAGACAGGACGCTCTCACGCTCCTCTTGGGGCAGCGACCCCAGTTTCTCCCCCTCTCTGCATCTTATCCTGCCTTTCACGGACAACAAATGCTTTGAATATGAACACTGAAATGCTTCAGCCAAAGAATGCACAAGATTGGATGGCGATTTATAGTTGTCACCTTTGCTGCTCCTTATTCCGGTCTGAATTGCAAAGGACAGAGAACCATGGAGGTGCTGGAATAAATTTGGAGTGAGGTTAAAGCCACTTCTGATTTCTAGCAAAGCTGTTGTGATCCAGACTTTTGCCCCTATTACCTTCTCATAGATATCGTGTATTACCATGAGTACTATGATATTCGGTGAATTGGTTATATAGGAAACAAAGACCCCAACTTGTCTCCATAGGAAAAAAGGTTCCCCAGGCCTGAAAAATTGAACTGGATCATTTTCTGGTACTCTTTTTGATAAAGCAATGCAGATCCCTTTGCTGAGCATCAGAGGTTTCACAGCGCTCACAAATCTTTCTCCACTGTCATTGTCTGGAGTGAAGAGGCCAATCCACGTCCATCCAAAATGCAGGAGCAATTCAACAATCCCCTGGTACTGACTTTCCTCTTTGGGAGTCATCCGGTAGACAAAAGGGAACAGGGTTTTACCTTCGAGAACCTGGGCAGTGAAGCCATAACTGATCTAGCAAGGAAAGCAAAAGATCAGCAATTTATTTTAGTTTCATCATAACGGGTATTTAATCATATGAAATGACTGATATCTAAATCTCTGCTGGCTGAGGCTGATGGGAGTTTTCTTCTGAAACATCTGGAGGTGTCAAGTTAGTGAAGGCTCAGATTTGAAAAAGGGATGTTGGATCCATAGCTCAGGATTTCCCCATTTTTAAAAATATCCATGTTTGACCTATCCTAAGAGAAAGCAGAATTTTACGCAGTTGAAATTCTCTGTGCTTCCATGCTCTCCCACTACTTACCTGAGGGATTTTGTAGATGCCTGACAAGGCTGAAATCACTCTTGAGATGACAGTATTGCCTCCTTCAAGAACAGCCAGCAGGTGATTCTGTTCTCCACAGTGATAATTGGGAATATTGCATCCACTGCCTGCAAGCAGCTCTAGCATGGCGTCCGAAGTCATCCTTGCATCGCAATAGTTCTCATAGATGTTGTAGCCCAGGGTGATGTTGGGTAAGAGCATGAGATCCTGGTTGATCTCTAGGATGGTGAGTGGGAAGGACAACATGTACCAGAAGATCCTAGGTGTGTCTCTGCAATAAAGGAATCCTTTAAAAAGAGTGAAACTGGTATTCATATTAATGGGGGTGGGGACATTATATGATCTACAGAGATTAGTATTTATTTATCCTTTTACATTAATATCAAACCTTTTCCTGTTTCCTGCATAGAACAAAAATTTTGAAATCTCTGCTCCGTGACCGGAGCTTTGATGCAAACAGCACACAGAGCTGTTCAACAGTGGAAGAGACTCCCTCTGAAGGTGACCATGTGTCATGGATGCTTCAGGTGAGATTCCTCTGGGTTCCTTCCATCTCTACAGCTCTATGATTCTTTTCTACTATGGTTTTATGAGTAAGAAATGAAGGCGCCCCTCAAAATGTGTGATATACTGGGAAGTTGCTGCAAGGGCTGCTTTTGCTGCATTGGTCTTTGGCTTCTTCCAAGGGGCTAGACTACAGGTAGATAAGAGACAATTTTATTGAAGGAGGGGAAGCACCAAATACCTCAGTCCCCTTTTAGTTACAAATGAGGCCTGGTGGCTTTCAGGTTTGAGTGCGTGGTAAAACCTATAATTTTGCACATGTTTTTCATCAGTGACTCCACCAATGAGGACACCCCCTGGTCTGTATTATTTTATATAATCATTTTATTTGAAGCATATCATTCCTGCTCTTCTCCCATAAAAATCCACCCATTTTCAAGAGAGATTTTTTCATTCTGAGATGTAGATGTCCTGTTGTGTTGTATAAAGAGAACTGTGATCCAAATAGAATAAAGATAAAATAATTAATCTCAGTTGCTTGGAAATTGCTTGAGTTTCATGCCACCCTCTGGGTTAGGAAACAGGTACCTACTGTGTCAACCATTGCAATAGTTAGAAATGAGACCAGTTGTGTGTGTGTGTGAAGAAATTGAATAATTCCTTTTCACATTTTAGACTCCACTAACAAGGAAGCCTCCTGACTTATATTATTTTATTTATCATTTCAGTTAAAGCACATATTTCCTGCTCTCCATCCACCAAACGTTAATCTGTAGGATTTAAAAAATCCATTTTTAAAACTATAGCATTCTTTAACGACAATTTGTTGATGGTCATTTATAATATTATATCATTATAAGGATATAATAGACGAATGCAAGAATGCCAATGAATCTGGTCAGGGTTCAAAAGTTTGCACTGAATTTCCCCACCTGCAGGATGCCATGAAACTCAGGCAATTTCCAGAGCTCAAAGGTTGAATTGCCTGAGTTTCATGGCATCCTGCAGGTGGGGAAATTCAGTGCATCCATAGGTAGGAGAGTGTTTCACTAAGGAAGACCCAGGGAACAAGGAAATGGGAGAGGTTTGGGTGGAATCTTTTAGTGGACCCCCCAGCTCCCATCAGCCCAGCCAGGAAGACCAATGGTCAGGGCAGGGTAGACCTGCAACATGAGGACAGCCTTGGCTCCCCAGCCCTGAGAAAGGCGCTCTTTCCTTGATAAATAGGAACTGTTACAAGGACTGGAGGACCATGAAACCCACCCACATATGATTTTACATACCCCGCATTCCCGGCCAACGGTGTCTGAGAAAAGACGTATGGAGTTTCTTTATATAAGCGTTTTGGAGAGATGATCCCACTGATGAGAAAGTGTCCAGGCCGGTAGTAATTGCGAGCATCCGTTTGATCCCTGACCAGATTCAAGGGGCATTTCGCCTTGTGGTTCCCGCAGACTCCAAAGGGCATCATGAGCAGCAGAAGCAGCAACAACAGAATGAGCAGGGATCTCATTCTGGCCCTGCCTCCTCCCCTAATCTAGTGATTGGCTCCCAAGGAGGAAAAGCAGAGGAACCCAAAGACTTTTGCAAGGTCAAACTGCCTGGGCTTTCCCAATCTGGGTGGTTTTCATCTATATCTTCTGAGCTATGAAGCACAAGGCAGGCACACCCCTCTATCGCCAGCTCTGCATCTTGACTCAGTCTGTCTCCAACACAGGAAATATTCTCTCCACCAACTTTTTCTTTCCCAGACACAGCGCAATTAATATTGCCATGTTGCTTTCCGAGGCTCATGCAATCTCCAGAAATATCTCCTGAGCTTTCAGAAGATGAGATGACTATAATTTTGATTATTCCAAGTGGAATAGGTTTCATCACAAAAACTTTCTGGAGTCCTGAATGGCTCAAGTGGCAGGTGCAGAGCTGGAGAAAAACATGCTTGATTCTAGCCGATCCCTTCTGATGAAGCTGGTGGAATATGATGAAATGTCTAAACTCAGAGGACAAAATGATGGATTGTTTTTTTACGATCTTTATTTACTCATTAAGAAATACACAAATCAAACATATTGTTCTGTACTGAAAGAAACACTTTACACAAAAAGAAAATAGAAAATAGAAAAGAAAGGGGGGAAAGAAGAGAAAGAATATCGAGAAATAGAAAAAATAGAAAGAAAGTTAAATGAAGAATCTTATCAAAGACATACAGTTTTTTAAGAAATACAAACCATCAGCGACATTATTATAAACATATATTTTCATCAAGAAGTCCTTTTATCTTCACCTTATCAATTTCTCCTCACTACTCTTACTTTTCTTATTTATGTCTAATCTCTGGTTTTATTCCCTGATTTGTTAATGACTTCCTTCTACCTCTATATGGTTCCTAATTCCTCATTTCTTAAAATTTTTGTGTCTGTTCTTATTCTACAAAAGACCATTCTCTTAACTCTGTGGAATTTAGTCTATGCTCCACCAAGAGTAATCATTGGAAACATATTTCATCATGTAATTTTTAACAACATCTCATTCCTTTTTTATTTTATTTCCCGAATGATTTCTTATTGATCCTGTTAGTTTCACTAATTCCAGATATTCTCATAGCTTTAAATGCCATTCTTGTTTTGTCGGTATTACATTACTCTTCCCATATTTTGCTACAAGAATCCAGGCAGCCATAGTAACATAAAGAAAATACACTCTTATTAGCCTATGGGATGTTTGTTGTGAAAATACCCAATAAAAATAATTGGTTTTTAGGAAATGTGTATTTTAACATTTTCTTCTATTCATCATATATCGTGTCCCAAAATACTTTAATTTTTGGACACGTCCACCACACGTGGAAAAGGTTTCCATTTTCATTCTGGCACCTCCAACATTTACTGCTTTTTTATTAATCTTTGCTAATTTTGATGGAATCAAATACCACCTGTATACCATCTTCATAAAATTTTCTTTAATCAGGTAGCATGCTGTGAATTTCATATCATTTTTCCACACGCTTTCCCATTTCTCCAATTCTGTAGGGTAGCCAAAATTTCTCCAATTCTCCATTTCTCCAATTCTGTAGGGTAGCCAAAATCTGGGCCCATTTACCATCACATCTTTAACTTTTTCGTCTTTTAGATTCCAATCCAATAATAACCTGTACATTTTAGAGAGGTTTTTTAGTAGAATTTCACTTTCGAAATCTGATAATTTAGTGTTAAATCCATTCCTATTTTTATCTGCCTTAAAATTTTTGTTTAGTTGATGGTATTGTAGCCAGGTCATATCCGTTTGCTTAAGTATATAATCTTTTTTCAGTTTAAGTTGATTACAGTGGTACATCGGGTTACATACGCTTCAGGTTACAGACTCCGCTAACCCAGAAATAGTACCTCAGGTTAAGAACTTTGTTTCAGGATGAGAACAGAAATCGGGGGGCAGCAGTGGGAGGCCCCATTAGCTAAAGTGGTGTCTCAGGTTAAGAACAGTTTCAGGTTAAGAATGGACCTCCAGAACGAATTAAGTATGTAACCAGAGGTACCACTGTATTTTCTTCTTCCAGTAATTCTTTATATGTTTGCCAGTTAGATTCCATATTTTTCCTTTTGACTGCCATTGCCTCCATTGGTGAGAGTCACCAGGGGGTTTTGGACTCCAACAAATTTTCATTTCTTTCCCAAACCTCATAAATTGCTTTCCTAATAATGTGATTAAGGGATCCTTTGTGTATTCTAACCTTATTCTAACCTAAATAGCCGTGCCAGCCGACTATGTTGTCCCATCCTTCAATATCTAATAATTTAGCATTCTTTAGAGTTATCCAATCTTTGATCCAAACTAGGCATGATGCTTCATAATATAATCTAAGATCAGGAAGCGCAAAACCTCCCCTATCCTTTGAGTCTGTTAACAATTTAAATTTAATCCTAGGCTTCTTACCTTCCAGATAAACCTAGCTAGATCTTTTTTGCCAATCTTTGAAGCAGTTGAGCCCACTTATAATTGGGACGGATTGAAACAAAAACAACATCTTCGGTAGCATGACCATTTTGATTGTAGAGATCCTTCCCCATAATGACAATTTTAATCTGCTCCAAACTTCTGGTTCTTCTTTTATCTCTTTCCAGACTCTTACATAATTATCCTTATAGAGATTTATATTTTTCATTGTAATCCAAATTCCTAAATATATGGCTTTATTTGTTATTTTTAACCCCGTCCTCTCTTCTAACTCTACCTTCTCCTTTTCTTCCAAATTTTTCACTAGTAATTTTGTTTTTTCCTTATTTAATTTAAAGCCTGATAGCTGTCCGAATTCATTCATTTTAGATAATGTTTCTAATATGCTTTTTAGTGGATTTTCTGTTCTAATTATCAGATCATCAGCAAAGGCCTTCACTTTATATACCCTTTCCCCCAATTTTATTCCTTCTATTTTTGGATCATCCCTTATTGCTTTTAGATGTATTTCAAGGGCTGTGATAAATAACAGTGGCGATAATGGGCAACCTTGTCGTGCCCTTTGAGATGTTAAAGGATTCTGATACTTTGTTATTTATAATCAACCTTGCTTTTTGTGTTTTATATATTGCTTGAATTCCACAACTCATTTTTCCTCCTAGATTCATTTTCTCTATAGTTTTTTGCACAGATTTCCAAGATACACTATCAAAGGCCTTTTTGGCATCCACTAGCGTCAGAACTGCCTTTTTATCCAGCTGGATAACCTGAAGCGTATGTAACCTGAAGCGTATGTAACCCAAGGTACCACTGTAATCAACTTAAACTGAAAAAAGATTATATACTTAAGCAAACGGGTATGACCTGGCTACAATACCATCAACTAAACAAAAATTTTAAAATTTTTAAGGCACATAAAAATAGGAATGGATTTGACGATAAATTATCAGATTTCGAAAGTGAACTTCTACTAAATAGTAAAAAAAAACTCTCTAAAATGTACAGGTTATTATTTTTATTGGGTATTTTCACAACAAACATCCCATAGGCCTGTTTTTCTTTATGCTACTACAGCTGCCTGGATTCTTGTAGCAAAATATTGGAAGAGTAATGTAATACCGACAAAGACTCTCCTCCCTGAAAGAGAGGGGAGTGGTTGTGGACGGGAGCCCGAACACCGCTCCTAGCAGGGGGCGTTGCCCCCTGCCTCCAGCTCACCTGGCTGGCACTCACGCCCCCCCCCCGCCGGTGGCCGTCCAACCAGGTGCCATGGGGGGGCGTGTCCAACAGCCTTTATGCTGCAGTGCCAGCCTCTCCTCCGGCCTCATTTCTCTTTGTCGTCCTGTGCGAGTCAACAGGTCTAACCTCCTTGCTGTCTGCAGAAACCAGGGAAGTATTTCGCGAGGCTTAGACTGGGGGGGGGGGGGCTGTTTATTGCTATTGGAGTCAGCTTTGGCCCAGGAGCTGGGAGTTCCCCTCACAGCAGATAAGGCCGACCCTCAACGCATCTTACTTGCCTGGGTATAGAGCTTGACACAGCAGCTCAATCCGCCCGCCTGCCAGTGGGGAAAATAGTTGCCCTTAAGGAAACAATTCGTCAAACCCTGCCCGAAATAATAATAATAATAATAATAATAATAATAATAAAGTCGCTCTTAGACAGGTCCAGTCCTTGCTGGATCATTTCAACTTCGCATGTAGAGTAGTTTCACCAGGCCGCCCATTTCGCTCCCGCTTAGCCAGGTTGTCAGCGGGCCTCAAGCATCCGCACCATAGAGTAAGACTTATCAATTCGGTCAAGGCGGATTTTGAGATGGGGATCAGATTTCTGGAACACTACAACGGAGTCTCCCTATGGCTGGAAATCCTTAATTTGGCCTCTGATTTCCAGGTGCACTCCAATGCGCGTGCCCGCCTAGCCAGGCTGTCAGTTGGTCTTAGACACCCGCACAACAGGGTCCGCCTCCCCAGGTCGGTCAAGGCAGATCTGGAGGTGTGGACGACTTGTCTGGAGATCTACAATGGGGTATCTCTATGGCAGGATGTCTTGAATCTGTCATCAGACTTCCAGGTCCAATCGGACGCAGCTGGGTCCTTAGGCTTTGGCTTTTACTTCATGGGGCGCTGGTGTGCACTACGATGGCCGACGGCATGGCAAGGTCAGGCCATCACGCGGGATCTCACCTTTCTTGAGTTCTTTCCAATAGTGGTGGCCGTTCACATCTGGATGGAAGATTTTCGAGATCACCGTGTGTGCTTCAGGACCAACAACCTGGCGGTCGTGAACATTCTAGCCAGGCAGTCATCTCGGTCTGAGAGGAGCTCCTCCCTTCTGTGGGCGTTCGTCCTCCGGTGCCTTGAGTACAACATAATATTTTCAGCCAAATTCGTACCCAGAGCCAATAATGACATAGCCGATGCCTTGTCTCGATTTCAGGCTTGTGGTCTATCCTCCCAGGAGTACGCCACGCACTCATTTCGATTTCAGATACCTCGTGGGAGATGCAAAGTGATACAGGGAGTATTGGCATCTGTGGCACCCTCCACTCTCAGGTCCTACAAGAAGGCCTGGTGTGATTTCCTTGGTTTCGCGTCTGGGTTATCTGGGCTCTCACATGATGTACCTCCTACCACTGACGATGTCTTGCAGTACCTTTCCCATCTCGATGATCTGGGACGTGCTCCTAAAACCTTAAAGATTCACGCAGCCGCCATCAGCTTCTTTTCAAAAGCTACATTTGCTCATGGCCCGGGTAGCGCCTTCTTGATCCGTAGAGCCATTGAGGGTTGGGGCAGGTTACAACCTCACAGGGCCGAGGGCCGTAAGCTGATTTCTTACGGGTTGTTGTCACAGATATGCATAAAACTCAGGTCAATTTGCTGGTCCAGGTTCGAAGCACGTCTCTTTTCCGCACCATACGCTATCGCCTTTTTGGCGCGCTTAGAGTTGGTGAGGTGGTGTTTGAAGTTAGTGCACGAGGTTCAACACGCAGCCTCCTGTGCGAGGACGTGCAGTGTCCGATTCTAACGTGACAGTGCGTATACATCAGTCCAAGACTGATCAGGCTGGTAAGGGTGTCCTAGTTAAGCTCACGGCGTCGGCACAGCAGGGCCCATGCCCGGTAGAGGACACTAGGCGGTACCTCTACCTCAGACCGCCCGGCCCGGGTCCGTTTCTGGTCCATGAAGATGGGTCACCCTTGTTGAGGCACCAATTCACCAGAGTACTTCGCAAGGCTATTGAGGCTTGTGGTCTATCCTCCCAGGAGTACGCTGCACACTCATTTAGGATTGGCACCGCAACCACGGCCGCGCACCTGGGGCTACCGGTGGACAGGATCAAAGAAATGGGCCGGTGGAAATCCAATGCTTATAAGTCTAATATGCGACCTGCAGCTTTACCCTACTTATCTGCCTTTTCTTTTCTGTCTTTTACCCCCAGCTATGCTCAGGAGAAGCGTGTGGATTTGCGGCCACAGTATAGTTCATTGGGCCCGCGTACGAGCGGTGAGCTGCGGCCTTGCACACAATCTTGGCCTTCCACATGGTGTTCGAGTTTCCTGGTTTTCGAGAAGAGGCATGTGTCGGGTGGAGCTTATGCCATTGCTGTGGGAGATAGCCAAGTTCGGCCCTCCCGACATCCTTGTAATTCATTTGGGGGAGAATGACCTCGCTAACAGAAGGAGTGTGGACTTGTTGTGGAGCATAAAAAGAGACTTGAATGCATTTGCAGCCTTGTGTCCCAGAACAACGGTGTTCTGGTCCTCCTTCTTGAAAAGAACTGTTTGGCGCGGTGCGCAAAGCTGTATGGCCATTGAAAGAACCAGGAAACTCGTAAATCGGGCGGTAGCCCGTTGGGTGCGCTCTATGTATGGCCGAGTCATTTATCATGACTGTATCCGGATCGGCGACCAAGCTTTATACCGGAATGACGGCGTCCACTTATCAGATCTGGGGAACGACATTTGGTTAGCTAGTGTCAGCAAAAGCATCTGGGATTGGTTGCAGCTTTGAAGGTATTGGCGGCGAGCCTTTAGCTCGGGTGGCGGTTAGGCATTGGAATAATGTGTTGTGGTGTGTCGAAGTGCTAGGTGTGGCCATCGCCTATGCCTTCAATTTCTAGGGGTATTCCGTTAAAGGAATCTGGGGGTCGTGTATTCCGTCCGAAGCCTGCTTGGCGGGAGGCCATGGCATGACCCTCGGTGACAGCAGGGGGGAGCCTATAGTTGGATGAGCATCAACAGGTGATGAACCCCTGGTGAATAAACCCACTTGTTTTGCGATCCAATGCCTAAGCCAATACCTTTCCACTGCTGTAATCAATAAAGTTGTGGCCTTTTTCTAGCCCATTAACCTTATATCACGTGTCCCTGTGTCTTCATTTTACTTCGCGGGGGTCGGGTCCTCGAACCACAAAAGAAGAATGGCATTTAAAGCTATGTGAATATATGGAATTAGCAAAACTAAGAGAAAAAGAAATCATTCAGGAAAAATAATGGGATGTTTTTTAAAAGACGAAATATATTTCCCATAATTACTCTTGTTGGAGCATAGACTAAATTCCACAGAGTTAAGAGAATGGTCTTTTGTAGAATAAGAACAGACACAAAAATTTTAAGAAATGAGGAATTAGGAACCATATAGAGGTAGAAGGAAGTCATTAACAAATCAGGGAATAAAACCAGAGATTAGACATAAATAAGAAAAGTAAGAGTAGCGAGGAGAAATTGATAAGGTGAAGATAAAAGGACTTCTTGATGGAAATATATGTTTATAATAATGTCGCTGATGGTTTGTATTTCTTAAAAAACTGTATGTCTTTGGTAAGATTCTTCATTTAACTTTCTATTTTTTCTATTTCTCGATATTCTTTCTCTTCTTTTCCCCTTTCTTTTCTATTTTCTATTTTCTTTTTGTGTTAAGTGTTTCTGTCATTACAGAACGATATGTTTCTTTTGTGTATTTCTTAATGAGTAGATAAAGATCGTAAAAAAACAATCCATCATTTTGTCCTCTGAGTTTAGACATTTCATCATATTCCACCAGTTTCATCAGAAGGGATTGGCTAGAATCAAGCATGTTTTTCTCCAGCTCTGCACCTGCCGCTTGAGCCATTCAGGACTCCAGAAAGTTTGTGTGATGAAACTTATTCCACTTGGAATAATCAAAATTATAGTCATCTCATCTTCTGAAAGCTCAGGAGATATTTTGGTAGATTGCATGAGCCTCGGAAAGCAACATGACAATATTAATTGCGCTGTGTCTGGGAAAGAAAAAGTTGGTGCAGAGAATATTTCCTGTGTTGGAGACAGACTGAGTCAAGATGCAGAGCTGGCCAAAGAGGGGTGTTCCTGCCTTGTGCTTCATAGCTCAGAAGATATAGATGAAAACCACCCAGATTGGGAAAGCCCACCCAGTCTGGCCTTGCAAGAGTCTTTGGGTTCTTCTGCTTTGCCTCCTTGGCAGGTAAGAGGAGCCACTCGCAAATTAGGGGAGGAGGCAGAGCCAGAATGAGATCCCTGCTCCTTCTGTTGCTGTTTCTGCTGCTCATGATGCCCTTTGGAGTCTGCGGGAACCACAAGGCGAAATGTCCCTTGAATCTGGTCAGGGATGAATTGGATGCTCGCAATTACTACCGGCCTGGACACTTTCTCATCAGTGGGATCATATCTCCAAAATACTTTTATGAGGAAACTCCGTATGTCTTTTCTCAGACACCCTTCGCCAGCACTGAAGAGTATGTACTTCACAGTTTCACGGTCCTCCAGTCCTTGTAATGGTTCCTATTTATCAAGGAAAGAGCCCCTGTCTCAGGGATGGGGAGCCAAGGCTGTCCTCATGTTGCAGGTCTACCCTGCCCTGACCATTGGTCCTGCTGGCTGGGCTGATGGGAGCTGGGGGGTCCCTAAAAGATCCCACCCAAACCTCTCCCATTTCCTTGTTCCCTGGGTCTTCCTTAGTGAAACACTCTCCTACCTATGGATGCACTGAGTTTCCCCACCTGCAGGATGCCATGAAACTCAGGCAATTCAACCTTTGAGCTCTGGAAATTGCCTGAGTTTCATGGCATCCTGCAGGTGGGGAAATTCAGTGCAAACTTTTGAACCCTGACTAGATTCATTGGTGTCAGGGGCTCAGGAGCAGAGGCACAGGAAAGGGAGGAAATAGAGAGCGAGGGGGAGGAATCCGAAGGAAATGTTAGCGATGACAGCGGTCCGAGGTCTCTGAGTCTTTCCAGCGAATCGGAAGATTCACAGAAAGGGGCTCCCATGGTCAGAGCAAGGGGGGTGCCGAGGGGGACACCCCAGGAAGAAGGGGCCAGAGGGGACTCAGAGAACAGCAGTTGGAAATCAGGACCAGCTTCCCCACCAGAGCACAGTAGGGGGGAGGAGTCCCAGGTATCGGGATCAGGCGGCTCACCGCCAGTGGGAGGAGAGGAGTCAGGATTGGCCACGCCTCCATCGGGGAGCGAGGAAACGGTCAAGAGGAAGGTTGAAGGCTGGGCGCGCGCGCCAAGTTCAAATGTACAGGAGGGCGGCGCAGTTGGCAGCCCGGATAGGGAGCCAGGTCCCAAAGCCCGCTGAAAAGAGGGGGAGGAGTCAGGGGGGTCAGCGTCAGAAGAGTCCAGAAAGGAGGAGATCCCGGGGGGCAGAAAGACCCAGAGGAGAAAGGAGAGACGGAAGAGGTGGAGTAAGGTTAGAGTCTTAAGTTGGTGTACAGGGGGTGGAGACTCAGATGGAGCTTCGCCGGTCTAGCCTCTAAGACGTAGAGCTGGGGCGCTCCGGTTTGGAAATGGAAACTGTACTTCAATAAAGACTTTTGTATATTACTACCGGCTAGCGTTGCTCCTCTGTGAGCTGGGACCTGGAGCCAGCTTTGACAATTGGCATTCTTGCATTCTTCTATTATATGCTTATACTGATATAATATTATAAATGACCATCAACAAACTGTCGTTAAAGAATGCTATAGTTTTTAAAATGGATTTTTTAAATCCTACAGATTAATGTTTGGTGGATGGAGAGCAGGAAATATGTGCTTTAATTAAAATGATAAATAAAATAATATGAGTCAGGAGACTTCCTTGTTAGTGGAGTCTAAAATGTGAAAAGGAATTATTCCTTTTCTACACACACACACACACACACACACACACACACACACACACACACACAACTGGTCTCATTTCTAACTAAACATCTCCAAATTTTTATTCTATACTAGGCTGTAAATGGTTTGATATTAATGCAATAGGATTAATCAATACATACTAATCTTTTTGGATCATATAATGTCCCCACCCCAATTCGTATGAATGCCAGTTTCACTCTTTTTAAAGAATTCATTTATTGCAGGGACGGAACTAGGATCTACCGGTACATGTTGGCTTTCCTGTTCACCATCCAAAAGATCAACCAAGATCTCAGGCTCTTACCCAACATCACCCTAGGCTACAACCTCTATGAGAACTATTTCGATGCAAGGATGACTTCGGACGCCATGCTAGAGATGCTTGCAGGCAGTGGATGCAATATTCCCAATTATCACTGTGGAGAACAGAATCACCTGCTGGCTGTTCTTGAAAGAAGCAACACTTTCATCTCAAGAGTGATTTCAGCCTTGTCAGGCATCTACAAAATCCCACAGGTAAGTAGTGGGAGAGCATGGAAGCACAGAGCATTTCAACTGCATAAGATTCTATTTTCTCTTTTGAGGGGTCAAGCGGGGATATTTTTCAAAATGGGAAAATCCTGAGCTATGGATCCAACATCCCTTATTCAAAACTGAGCCTTCACCAACTTGACACCTCCAGATGTTTCCGACTAAAACTCCCATCAGCCTCAGCCAGCAGAGATTTAGATAGATATCAGTCATTTCATATGATTAAATACCCGTTATGCTGAAAGTAAAATAAATTGGTGATCTTTTGCTTTCCTTGCTAGATCAGTTATGGCTTCACTGCCCAGGTTCTCGAAGGTAGAACCCTGTTCCCTTTTGTCTACCGGATGACTCCCAAAGAGGAAAGTCAGTACCAGGGGATTGTTGAATTGCTCCTGCATTTTGGATGGACATGGATTGGCCTCTTCACTCCAGACAATGACAGTGGAGAAAGATTTGTGAGCGCTGTGAAACCTCTGCTGCTCAGCAAAGGGATCTGCATTGCTTTCTCAAAAAGAGTACCAGAAAATGATCTAAATCAATTTATCAGGCCTGGGGAACCTTTTTTCCTATGGAGACAAGTTGGGGTATTTTTTTACTATGCAACCAATGCAATGGGCATCATTCTACTCCTGGCAATAAACACGGCATATGAGAAGGAAATAGGGGCAAAAGTCTGGATCACAACAGCTTTGCTAGAAATCAGAACTGGCTTTAACATCCCTCCAAATATATTCCAGTGCCTCCATGGTTCTCTGTCCTTTGCAATTCAGACCAGAATAAGGAGCAGCAAAGGTGACAATTATAAATCGCCGTCCAATCTTGTGGATTCTTTGGATGAAGCATTTCAGTGTTCATATTCAAAGCATTTGTTGTCCGTGAAAGGCAGGATAAGATGCAAAGAGGAGGAGAAACTGGAGTCGCTGCCCCAAGAGGAGCGTGAGAGCGTCCTGTCTCATGACAGCTATGGCACTTACATCAATGTTCAGGCTGTGGCTCAGGCCTTGCATGCTTCGCTTTCATCTAGATCCCAGAGGAGGCTGATGGTGGAGGAAGGAGAGCAATGGGGACACGCAAGGCTACAACCGTGGCAGGTATTTCCTTCCCCTTTTTGCAAACTGCAGTCCACACAGATGCTTACCTTCACTGGGGATAGACCTGCAAAATATCAGAGTTACTATTAGTACTAGTAATAGTAGCATACCGCCCAACATTTCTCTGTTGAAAATAGAGACGGCGCATTCCATAATGATAATCTTACTGCTTATACCCAGGGCTTTTTTTCAGAGGGGAACTCGCTGGAACTCAGTTTTGACACCTTTCAGGTGGGTGCCATTGCCATTCTCAGAGGGAGGTGTTCATGGTGAGTTCTGGCACCTTCTTTTCTAGAATAATAGCACTGTTTATACATCTTCTTCAGTTGCCTCAGCACTCTGGGCAGCTCCCAAAATAAAGAAATTCATACTAAAATATTAAACATTTCAAAATTCCCGATGTAGGATTGGACAGCTTGTAGGTTGGATAACTCCACATCCGCCAACATTTCTCAAATGAACATAGGCACATTCTAAGGAAAAGTGGGAAATTCCAGGATCAAATGAAAAACTCTCTCTAATTCAGGGACATCCCTGGAAAATTGGAGCACTTGCAGGTTCTGTAGTAATAGAAATGGCTGAATAGGAATTCCAGTCTACATGAGATACACGCAGCCCCAAATCAGAAGAGGTTGAAGTGAGTAGGACTGAGATATCCATCTTGGCTTCCAGCTTTCTCAGTGCTGGTGCTTTCCCCTGTCATTCCAGCTTCACCCTTTCTTAAGAGAAATCCGGTGTCTGAATACTTCCAGAGGCAGGCTGTGCTTGGATGAGAACTGGGAGCTGCCAGGAGACTTCGATATCATGAACTGGGTGATGTCTCCCAATACGTCTCATGTCGTTGTGAAAATTGGGAATATAAGGAGAGAGACATCTGCTAGCATAAAGTTCACCATTAACCCAGAAGCCATTGAGTGGCCCAAGAAATTCAACAAGGTAAGGGGAATCACAGAGAGGGGAGGCTAGGAGATCCTGAATATGTTTTTCCTTGAACAACTGCTGCAAAATGGCTATATCGGGTTGATCAATGATGTCTTGACCGTCCAATAACAGCTGCAACGGCCACTCCTTCTTTCCACAGCAGCTGAGATAGGAGGGGAATTTGTGGTTCTCACAGAAAGGATAGAGCCCAGAGGTCCTTAGAAAAGACACCATCTATTTCCAAGCCAGACAGAGAATTTAAAAATTCTGGACAGAATCTTTGACAGAAAGGACTACGTAGATAAGAAGAAAAGGGAAAACACCTAGGGAAAAGGGAAAATACCTAGTAAAAGTGAACTATTGGGTTTTCATACATGCAGAAGGATGGGAAGCAATTTATTTTAGAAATGATAATTACTGATTTATTGTGGATTTTTTAAATTTGTGAAGTAAGCTCACTTGTAGATGTTGCAAATTTTAAGCTATTGTATGTGCAGGAATTGAGAAGTGCACAGTTGTTGGTGAAGGAGGATAAAAAAACCCTATTGTAATATAAAGTTAACGTTAAGAAATGGCATGTAAACGAGAAATAACTAGGGAAATAGATCAGAGACAAGAGGAAACCTTGCATGCCTCAAGAACAGAGTGAGGGAAACCAATATTTCATAAGTCAATAAGTCATATTAAATTTGTCTTAATTAGTCTTTGAGAGATTATTCGAATCCTGAAATTTGGGGAAATCACATTTCAGACTCCATTGCCATATTCTTTGAAGATTTATTAAGCAGGGAAGCAGGGAAACGGAGTAGAGGAATCAGAGTTCTGTGGCGCAAACCTCAGTTGTCCTGAACGAATTATGAAGAACATGATATTCTGGTCACTCTAATTGTCAGTGGGGGGTTGAAAGGACCCTGATGAGGGGTCAAAGGCTGCAGTCCAGAGATCCGTTTGAATTCACTCTATGAGTGAATTGCATACCCACAAATACTCCTAACTGTTCCTCTTTCTTGCACCTTCTTGTCTTCCTGGGTAGGCCGTGCCTCGTTCCAGGTGTAATGAAAAATGTCGACCTGGATATGCCAAGGTGGTTCTAGAAGGAAAGCCCATTTGCTGCTATGCTTGTGCTCGGTGTGCGGAAGGGACCTTCTCCGCCCAGGAAGGTGGGTGACTCCAAGGGGGAAGGTATTTCTGGAGAGAGTAAACACAGGGCAGAAACCCAGTCTCAAACACTTTTTGTGAGATTTCTGCAGACATTGGGGAATGTGGCTCCTTCCTCAACTTCTTTACAATCACCTTCATTACATCCTGGAAGAGAGTTGAAAGGAATGACCATAAGGAAGAAATCTCTAGGATTTCTTCAAAATGTAATCGAGTTCAGATCATTAGGGATGTAACTGATGCTGCAGCTACTCTTTTCCCTCTTCCTCAGATGCAGAACATTGCACCAAATGCTCAGAAGATCAGTATCCAAACAAGGACAGAGATCAATGTGTCCCCAAGATCACCACCTTCCTGGCTTATGAAGAATATTTGGGAATTGTTTTAGCTTCTGTTGCCCTCTTCTTATCTATAACAGCAGGCATTGTGTTGGGAATCTTCATTAAATACAAGGAAACTCCCATAGTCAAAGCCAACAACCGGGACCTCTCCTACATCCTCCTCGTCTCCCTCCTGCTTTCCTTTTTGTCCTCCTTCCTCTTCATCGGGCGCCCAAGGAAAGAGACCTGCCTTCTCCGACAAACGGCCTTCAGCATCATCTTCTCAGTTGCTGTTTCTTCTGTCTTGGCAAAGACCATCACGGTGGTGCTGGCCTTCCTGGCCACAAAGCCCGGGAACAGGGTGAGGAGATGGCTGGGCAAGAGTCTGGCCAACTCCATTGTCATCTCCTGTTCTGGGGGGCAAGTTCTCATCTGCACCATCTGGCTGGGCTCTTCTCCCCCATTCCCAGAGCCCGACATGCTCTCCCAGGTGGAAGAGATTGTCCTGCAATGCAATGAAGGGTCTGTGGCCATGTTTTACGTTGCCCTCGGCTACCTGGGCTTCTTGGCTGCCACCTGCTTCACGGTGGCTTTCCTAGCCAGGAAGCTGCCCGGCTCCTTCAACGAAGCCAAGCTGATCACCTTCAGCATGCTGGTCTTCTGCAGTGTTTGGGTGTCTTTTGTGCCCACCTACCTGAGCACCAAGGGCAAATACATGGTGGCCGTGCAGATCTTCTCTATGTTGGCCTCCAGTGCTGGGCTTCTGGGCTGCATCTTCCTTCCCAAGTGCTTCATGATTGTGCTGAGGCCTGATCTGAACACAAAGGAGCACCTGACAACCAGACATTAAGGGGACATCTGATTCTTAAACCATTCCATGTTCCTGATGTCCAGAAGTGCATAAAGGAAAAACAGCTATTCGTCCATGTTGCTCATTCTTCATCTGTGAAAGAGATTATGTTCATTCTTAGCCCCGGTTTTATGTAGTCCTGTTCACATGAACAGTAAGATGGGAGGAAAGTTCTTGGTTCCTTACTTTGCCAAGGATTACAATGAGTCCTGGTCTACTGCCCTTAGTTTGTAAACTATTATCTTTTAATAATTTTGTGTTTTGGGAACTTATATTTATCTCACAACAAGATAGTCTAGAGGGAGATAGGAGTTAGGTTTTTGAGTCTGTTTGTTTTGTCAGGACTACCTATTAACCATATCAATTCTGATATTCAACAATACTTTCTAGTTATGTCATTTCTAGATATTCAAATACCTGTGCTCCATTTTCTACATATATGCTGTATCATTCATAAGCTCACTTCACATCATTCCATTTTCCTAAACTTTGTATAGTAATAAATTGAGAAATTCATTTAAGTTCTCTTCTGTCGTTTGTTGGTTTAATTTCTGTATTCTGTAAGCTCTGCTCCCTGTTCCAAAGAGTAGCAACTGACCTTAGCCAAGGCTTGACTGGAGTACAATGGATTTTATTGCGTTGTCCAGAATATGACACATCGTGCACTGATGTTGAGTGGATCACCAGATTACGAGTGAGCCAGCAACAAGTTTAGCATTGGAGGGAATCAATGAGACGAAGCCAGATAGTTGTATTCCCTGCCTGCCAAACCTTTTAAGAGGAGGCATCTTATGCTCAGTCAGGAAGGAAGAGCGAGAGGCCTCCTCCTCCAACTCAGGTTCCTCCCATTCAGGTCCTCCTCCTCCAACTCAGGTTCCTCCCATTCAGGTCCTCCTCCTCCAACTCAGGTTCCTCCAACTCAGGTTCCTCCCATTCAGGTCCTCCTCCTCCAACTCAAGTTCCTCCCATTCAGGTCCTCCTCCTCCAACTCAGGTTCCTCCCATTCAGGTCCTCCTCCTCCAACACAGGTTCCTCCCATTCAGGTCCTCCTCCTCCAACTCAGGTTCCTCCCATTCAGGTCCTCCTCCTCCAACTCAGGTTCCTCCCATTCAGGTCCTCCTCCTCCAACTCAGGTTCCTCCCATTCAGGTCCTCCTCCTCCAACTCAGGTTCCTCCCATTCAGGTCCTCCTCCTCCAACTCAGGTTCCTCCCATTCAGGTCCCCATTTATAGAGCAAAACCAAGATCAGATGGGCAAGTGAAAATAATTGACAGAACAGCCACTGATGAAGCATTTAGAATAGGTTAATTACCGCACAATTGCACTCATTTCACACGCTAGCAAGGTTATGCTTAAAATTCTACAAGGAAGGCTTAAGCAGTATGTGGATCAAGAACTCCCAGAAGTGCAAGCTGGATTTAGAAGAGGCAGAGGAACCAGAGACCAAATTGCAAACATGCGCTGGATTATGGAGAAAGCTAGAGAGCTCCAGAAAGACATCTACTTCTGCTTCATTGACTATGCAAAAGCCTTTGACTGTGTCGACCACAGCAAACTATGGCAGGTTCTTAAAGAAATGGGAGTGCCTGATCACCTCATCTGTCTCCTGAGAAATCTCTATGTGGGACAAGAAGCTACAGTTAGAACTGGATATGGAACAACTGATTGGTTCAAAATTGGGAAAGGAGTACGACAAGGCTGTATATTGTCCCCCTGCTTATTTAACTTATATGCAGAATTCATCATGCGAAAGGCTGGGCTGGATGAATCCCAAGCCGGAATTAAGATCGCCGGAAGAAATATCAACAACCTCAGATATGCAGATGACACAACCTTGATGGCAGAAAGTGAGGAGCAATTAAAGAACCTTTTAATGAGGGTGAAAGAGGAGAGCGCAAAATATGGTCTGAAGCTCAACATCAAAAAAACGAAGATCATGGCCACTGGTCCCATCACCTCCTGGCAAATAGAAGGGGAAGAAATGGAGGCAGTGAGAGATTTTATTTTCTTGGGCTCCATGATCACTGCAGATGGTGACAGCAGCCACGAAATTAAAAGACGCCTCCTTCTTGGGAGAAGGGCAATGACAGGCCTAGACAGCATCTTGAGAAGTAGAGACGTCACCTTGCCAACAAAGGTCCGTATAGTTAAAGCCATGGTTTTCCCAGTAGTGATGTATGGAAGTGAGAGCTGGACCATCAAGAAGGCTGATCGCCGAAGAATTGATGCTTTTGAATTATGGTGCTGGAGAAGACTCTTGAGAGTCCCAGGGACTGCAAGAAGATCAAACGCATCCATTCTTAAGGAAATCAGCCCTGAGTGCTCACTGGAAGGACAGATCGTGAAGCTGAGGATCCAGTACTTTGGCCACCTCATGAGAAGAGAAGACTCCCTGGAGAAGACACTGATGCTGGGAAAGATGGAGGGCACAAGGAGAAGGGGGCGACAGAGGACGAGATGGTTGGATAGCGTTTTCGAGGTTACCAGCATGAGTCTGACCAAACTGCGGGAGGTAGTGGAGGACAGAGGTGCCTGGCGTGCTCTGGTCCATGGGGTCACGAAGAGTCGGACACGACTAAACGACTAAACAACAACAATTAGCCAAGATTGCATCCTACTTAAACTTTCAACACTTCAAATTGGTGGAAAGCTTACTAAGTCCTCAGTCTTATAGCAATTCAACCTGTAGAATTCCAATGAAGGGTGCAATATAAAATTAATAAATAAAGGTCCTAAGAAAGCTGACTAGTTTATGTATGTATGCAACCACAGCAGCTAGAACTTTATATGCACAGAAATGGAAAGAGTTCCCCACCAAAGAGGAATGGCTTATGAAACTGGTGGAATATGCTGAAATAGTGAAATTACCTGCTAAAATTACCATCCAAAATGACCATCCAAAATGATGGATTGTTTAAGGAAGAATGGAGATCAGGGATATATTATCTGTCAAACCATCATCCATACATGAAGTCAAAGGCAGAGGATTATTGAAATACGACATCGGGGCTTACATAATAAAAGCATATATATTTTAAAACATCTGATAAAAAGGAGTAATAAAAACAAACATTGAGAAAGGAGAGGTGGGGAGTCAAGAAGAAATTATGTATTTATTTTTAACAATTGTATAAGAAGAAAGGTGTTTTGGAATATCTATGGAGACTTTATTAAATTTATTGTTTAAAAAATATATTTTTGTTAAGGATCCACCCAGATTCTTAGGAAGTTGAGGTAATTTGAGTCTGTTTTATTATTTTAACTTTTTGTATGTTCTGAAGTAAGTTTGTAAACTTTTTAATGATTGTCCTGCCTTATCTTTACATAAAGCGCTTTGGGAGTTATTGGCCTAACCGTGCGATACGTGGATTTTATGCAAGAGATGAAATGAATGAGTGAGTAAGTAAGAAGTAAGTACTAAAAAATAAATGGATAAAGAATAATAAAACTGCTAGAATGCTAGCCTGGTGCAACGGGCTTGGCGCCTCAATGTGCCTGCTCTTTCTTACATATATTGCCCCCACCTCACTGAACCACCCTTAAAACCAATGCTAACTATCCCAGAGTATTCTGTGGGGGACCTAGGTGCGGGGGATAACCAGTGAGCTGGAGTCTCAAGCAGATGTTTTTAAAATAAAAATAAATATTTATTTTAAAACCAGGTAGTATAATACAAGTGGAGAAACTTAGGTTACTTCAATAATAATACACTAGTTCACTTCAATTCGTTTTCAGAGGTTTCAGTTTATAGTTTGGTTCCTTTCTAAGGCAGTACTTTCCTTCAGTTAAAGGTAAAGGGACCCCTAACAGTTAAGTCCAGTCTCGGATGACTCTGGGGTTGCGGCACTCATCTCGCTTGGCCGAGGGAGCCAGCGTTTGTCCGCAGGTCATGTGGCCAGCATGTCTGGGTCATGTGGCCAGCATGACTAAGCCGCTTCTGGCAAACCAGAGCAGTGCATGGAAACGCCGCTTACCTTCCCACCGGAATGGTACCTATTTATCTACTTGCACTTTGACATGCTTTCAAACTGCTAGGTTGGCAGGAGCAGGGACCAAGCAACGGGAGCTCACCCTGTCGCGGGGATTCGAACCGCCGACCTAGGCAAGCCCTAGGCTCTTTGGTTTAGACCACAGCACCACCCGCGTCCCTCTTTTCCTTCAGTTACCCACCCCTTTAACAAATCCAGCTCCTGAGGGACTTTCAGTAACAGTCTTAAGGGTTCACCACACACACCCTTTCTTCATTGGGTTTTGGAAGTCTCTACTTTCCTCAGAAGAGTCTCTCCCCTCCAGACGAGTTTGAGACCTAAGTAGACCTCAGCTCCTACTTCTGTCTCAGCCTCAGTCTCCCGGCAAGATCTGGTCCTATTACTCCCGCAGGACACTACACTCAGACACTACACCTACACTCAGTCCTTCACTGTACAGTGGAGTGGACGTTTTCTCCAGAACCATCTCTGCCTCCTCAACACTCTTTGTATTTCAACCTGACTCCTATCCTATCTCCCTACCTAACTCCCAACCTCCTTCCTCAACCAGCTCAACTCAACCAACCACACCACCCTCAACAGCCCAACTCCCTGTCTCCCTCCAACGCCTCTCTTTTTAAACTCTCCCTCCTGGAACCTCAGCCAATCAGAGGCTGCCGTTCTTTCACCATTTGCTGGCAGCAGATAAAAGTAAAAAAGGAATACTTATGGAACCAACTTTTCCGTCACACCTGGCTTCTGCACATGCAACTGTTTACAAGTAGAGAAGATTCTGCTGAAATACAAGGAGCAAGTTGGCTCCATGTGCAACAGAAGCTCTCCTTCCGCAGAACATGTCAAAGGGAAAGGGAGAGTCGAAAGTTCAAAGCAACATTTCTCCCCTCCACCAACCCCAGATAGCTCCCCTCTGTTGGAGAAGCCTTTCAAAGATGGGGTGGGAATTCACTTGAAGTGGCTTTGAAGCCACCAAGGCTCTACTTCCCTTCCGGGGGAGAACCAGAAGGGAGCGGCAGGAATCAAGCAGCCCAGACCCACCCAAAGTGGCCGGAGGGTGGGCTTGAGAAAACCCTCCCCATCACAGGCTCCACCAGTCTCTGTCTCTAGCAGCCTCCAGGAAACAAGATCCCACCACCATGTATCCCGTTCACAGTACTGAGGATTCTCAGCATTCTCCATTTATTCCTTCATATTTATTTACTTGTTGAATCTATATACCGCTCTATGCCTGGAGGCCTCAGGGCAGTTCAGAGAGCAAAATCAAAACATAAAACCACAATATATATAATCAAAATAAAATACTACTACCCAATAACAGCCTCTGCCCTCCCCAAAAAACCCTACATTTTAAAAGGGTTGGGATGCCTGGGATATGACGCTAGGACTTCTTCATCTGGCTGTTGTCCATACCTGACTCTCCCACCTCTTCTTAAAACCCCCCAATGAATCATAGAATCATAGGATGGGAGACTTGGAAAGGGACCCCAAGGTCCTCTAGTCCAACCCTCTGCAATGCGGGAATCTCAGCTAAAGAATCCCAACAGATGGCCATCCAACCTCTGTTTCAAAACGTCCAAGGAAGGAGAGTCCATGGTCGGATCCAGCTCCTTCTTTGGTCCTTGGGAGCAAAGTTCAGGCCAAACTTCCAACTTCCAAACACACCCCTTGACTTCTGTGCACCATGTTTTTCTCCAGCTCTGCACCTGCTGCTTGAGCCAGTCAAGACTCCATAAAGTTATTGTGATGAAACTTATTCCACTTGGAATAATCAAAATTATAGTGATCTCTTTTCTATTTTCTTTTTGTGTAAAGTGTTTCTTTCATTACAGAACAATATGTTTGTTTTGTGTATTTCTTAATGAGTAGATAAAGATCGTAAAAAAACAATCCATCATTTTGTCCTCTGAGTTTAGACATTTCATCATATTCCACCAGTTTCGTAAGAAGGGATCGGCTAGAATCAAGCATGTTTTTCTCCAGCTCTGCACCTGCCGCTTGAGCCATTCAGGACTCCAGAAAGTTTGTGTGATGAAACTTATTCCACTTGGAATAATCAAAATTATAGTCATCTCATCTTCTGAAAGCTCAGGAGATATTTCTGGAGATTGCATGAGCCTCGGAAAGCAACATGACAATATTCATTGCGCTGTGTCTGGGAAAGAAAAAGTTGGTGCAGAGAATATTTCCTGTGCTGAAGACAGACTGAGTCAAGATGCAGAGCTGGCGATAGAGGGGTGTGCCTGCCTTGTGCTTCATAGCTCAGAAGATATAGATGAAAACCACCCAGATTGGGAAAGCCCACCCAGTCTGGTCTTGCAAGAGTCTTTTGGTTCTTCTGCTTTGCCTCCTAGGCAGATAAGAGGAGGAGGAGGCAGAGACAGAATGAGATCCCTGCTCATTCTGTTGTTGCTGCTTCTGCTGCTCATGATGCCCTTTGGAGTCTGCGGGAACCACAAGGCGAAATGCCCCTTGAATCTGGTCAGGGATCAAACGGATGCTCGCAATTACTACCGGCCTGGACACTTTCTCATCAGTGGGATCATATCTCCAACACGCTTATATAAGGAAACTCCATATGTCTTTTCTCAGACACCCTTGGCCAGGAATGAGGGGTATGTAAAATCATATGTGGGTGGGTTTCATGGTCCTCCAGTCCTTGTAATGGTTCCTATTTATCAAGGAAAGAGCGCCTTTCTCAGCGATGGGGAGCCAAGGCTGTCCTCATGTTGCAGGTCTACCCTGCCCTGACCATTGGTCTTGCTGGCTGGGCTGATGGGAGCTGGGGGGTCCACTAAAAGATTCCACCCAGACCTCTCCCATTTCCTTGTTCCCTGGGTCTTCCTTAGTGAAACACTCTCCTACCTTTGATTCTGTGTTGCTTTTAGTAGATTGCAAGGATGCCAATCAATCTGGTCAGGAGTCCAAAGGATGCACTGAATTTCCCCACCTGCAGGATGCCATGAAACTCAGGCAATTCAACCTTTGAGCTCTGGAAATTGCCTGAGTTTCATGGCTTCCTGCAGGTGGGGAAATTCAGTGCAAACTTTTGAATCCTGACCAGATTCATTGGCATTCTTGCATTCTTCTATTATATCCTTATACTGATATAATATTATAAATGACCATCAACAAACTGTCGTTAAAGAATGCTATAGTTTTAAAAATGGATTTTTTAAATCCTACAGATTAACGTTTGGTGGCTGAAGAGCAGGAAATATGTGCTTTAATTAAAATGATAAATAAAATAATATGAGTCAGAAGACTTCCTTGTTAGTGGAGTCTAAAATGTGAAAAGGAATTATTCCTTTTCTTCATACACACACAACTGGTCTCATTTCTAACTACTGCAACAGTTGACACAGTAGGTACCTGTTTCCTAAACCAGAGGGAGGCATGAAACTCAAGCAATTTCCAAGCAACTGAGATTCATTATTTTATGTTTATTCTATTTGGATCACAGTTCTCTTTATACAACACAACAGGACACCTACAGTTCAGAATGAAAAAATCTCTCTTGAAAATGGGTAGATTTTTATGGGAGAAGAGCAGGAATGATATGCTTCAAATAAAATGATTATATAAAATAATACAGACCAGGGGTTGTCCTCATTGGTGGAGTCACTGATGAAAAACATGTACAAAATTATAGGTTTTACCACGCACTCAAACCTGAAAGCCACTAGACCTCATTTGTAACTAAAAGGGGACTGAGGTATTTGGTGCTTCCCCTCCTTCAATAAAATTGTCTCTTATCTACCTATAGTCCAGCCCCTTGAAAGAAGCCAAAGACTACTGCAGGAAAAGCAGCCTTTGCAGCAACTTCCCAGTATATCACACATTTTGAGGGGCGCCTTCATTTCTTACTCATAAAACCATAGTAGAATAGAATCATAGAGTTGTAGAGATGGAAGGGACCCGGAGGAATCTCACCTGAAGCATCCATGACACATGGTCACCTTCAGAGGGAGTCTGTTCCACTGCTGAACAGCTCTGTGTGCTGTTTGCATCAAAGCTCCGGTCATGGAGCAGAGATCTCCAAATTTTTGTTCTATGCTAGACAGGAAAAGGTTTGATATTAATGTAAAAGGATAAATAAATACTAATCTTTGTAGATCATATAATGTTTCCTCCCTCACATTAATATGAATATCAGATTCACTCTTTTTAAAGAATTCATTTATTGCAGGGAGGCAACTAGGTACTTCTGGCACGTGTTGTCTTTCCTGCTCACCACCCAAGAGATCAACCAGGATCTCAGGCTCTTACCCAACATCACCCTGGGCTACAACATCTATGAGAACCATTTCGATGCAAGGATGACTTCAGACGCCATGCTAGAGCTGCTTGCAGGCAGTGGATGCAATATTCCCAATTATCACTGTGGAGAACAGAATCACCTGCTGGCTGTTCTTGAAGGAGGCAATACTGTCATCTCAAGAGTGATTTCAGCCTTGTCAGGCATCTACAAAATCCCACAGGTAAGTAGTGGGAGAGCATGGAAGCACAGAGAATTTCAACTGCATGAAATTCTACTTTCCTCAAGCAGGGATTTTTTTTTAAATGGGAAAATCCTGAGCTACGGATCCAACATCCCTTATTCAAAACTGAGCCTTCACCAACTTGACACCTCCAGATGTTTCAGACTAAAACTCCCATCAGACTCAGCCATCAGAGATTTAGATAGATATCAGGCATTTCAGATAAGTAAATATCTGTTATGCTGAAAGTAAAATAAATTACTGATCTTTTGCTTTCCTTGCTAGATCAGTTATGGCTTCACTGCCCAGGTTCTCAAAGGTAAAACCCTGTTCCCTTTTGTCTACCGGATGACTCCCAAAGAGGAAAGTCAGTACCAGGGGATTGTTGAATTGCTCCTGCGTTTTGGATGGACGTGGATTGGCCTCTTTACTCCAGACAATGACAGTGGAGAAAGATTTGTGAGCGCTGTGAAACCTCTGATGCTCAGCAAAGGGATCTGCATTGCTTTAAGAAAAAGAGTACCAGAAAATGATATGAATCAATTTATCAGGCCTGGGGAACCTTTTTTCCTATGGAGACAAGTTGGGGTCTTTGTTTCCTATATAACCAATGCACTGGTTATCATATTTCTCATGGTAATACATGATATCTATGAGAAGGAAATAGGGGCGAAAGTCTGGATCACAACAGCTTTGCTAGAAATCAGAGCTGGCATTTACTTCCCTCCAATTTTATTCCAGCACCTCCATGGTTCTCTGTCCTTTGCAATTCAGACCGGAATAAGGACCAGCAAAGGTGACAAATCGCAGACCAATCTTCCGGATTATTTGAATCAAGCATTTCAGTGTTCATATTCAACGCATCAGTTGTCTGTGAAAGGAAGGATAAGATGCAGAGAGGAGGAGAAACTGCAGCTATTGCCCCAAGAGGAGCGTGAGAAAACCCTGTCTTTTGACAGCTATGGCAATTACATCAATGTTCACGCTGTGGCTCAGGCCTTGCATGCTTCGCTTTCATCGAGATCCCAGAGGAGGCTGAGGGTGGAGGAAGGAGAGCAATGGAGACACACAAGGCTACAGCCGTGGCAGGTATTTCCTTCGCCTTTTTGCAAACTGCAGTCCACACAGATGCTGATCTTGACTGGGGATAGGCCTGTAAAATATCATAGTTACTATTAGTATTAGTAATAGTAGCATACCGTCCAACATTTCTCTGTTGAAAATAGAGACGGCCCATTCCATAATGATAATCTTACTGCTTATACCCAGGGCTTTTTTTCAGAGGGGAACTCGCTGGAACTCAGTTTTGACACCTCTCAGGTGGGTGCCATTGCCATTCTCAGAGGGAGGTGTTCATGGTGAGTTCTGGCACCTTCTTTTCTAGAATAATAGCACTGTTTATACATCTTCTTCAGTTGCCTCAGCACTCGGGGCAGCTCCCAAAATAAAGAAATTCATACTAAAATATCATCATCATCATCAAGTACTTTATTACGGTCATAGACCAGCATAGACAAAACATATACATAAATAGCATAACAGTATGAATCCAGGCGAATAATTATTAAATAAATAGGAGCTAGAACCAAACGTAGATTTAAACATATACATAGAATACTAAAGCATACTAAAATATTAAACATTTAAAAATTCCCGATATAGGATTGGACAGCTTGTAGGTTGGATAACTCCACATCCGCCAACATTTCTCAAATGAACATAGGGGCATTCTAAGGAAAGGTGGGAAATTCCAGGATCAAATGAAAAACTCTCTCTAATTCAGGGACATCCCTGGAAAATTGGAGCACTTGCAGGTTCTGTAGTAATAGAAATGGCTGAATAGGAATTCCAGTCTACATGAGATACACGCAGCCCCAAATCATAAGAGGTTGAAGTGAGTAGGACTGAGATATCAATCTTGGCTTCCAGGTTTCTCAGTGCTGGTGCTTTCCCCTGTCATTCCAGCTTCACCCTTTCTTGAGAGAAATCCAGTGTCTGAATACTTCCAGAGGCAGGCTGTGCTTGGATGAAAACTGGGAGCTGCCAGCGGACTTTGATATTGTGAACTGGGTGATGTTTCCCAATAAGTCTCATGACATTGTGAAAATTGGGAATATAAGGAGAGAGACGTCTGCTGGCATAAAGTTCACCGTTAACCCAGAAGCCATTGAGTGGCCCAAGAAATTCAATAAGGTAGGGTAAATCACAGAGAGAGAAGGCTAGGAGATGCTTAGTATGCTTTTCATTGAACAACTGCTGCAAAATGACTATATCAGGTTGATCAATGATGTCTTGACCGTCCAATAACAGCTGCAACCGCCACTCCTTCTTTCCACAGCAGCTGAGATAGGAGGGAAATTTGGGGTGCTCAAAGAAAGGGTAGGGACCAGAGGTCCTCAGAGAAGACACCATCTATTTCCAAGCCAGACAGAGAATTTAAAAATTCTGTACAGAATCTTTAACCGAATGGACTACGTACATAAGAAGAAAAGGGAAAACACCTAGGGAAAATGGAAAATACCTAGTAAAAGTGAACCATTGGGTTTTTATACATGCAGAAGGATGGAAAGTAATTTATTTTAGAAATGATAATTACTAATTTATTGTGGATTTTTTAATTTGTGGAGTAAGCTCACTTGTAGATGTTGCAAATGTTAAACTATTGTACGTGCAGGAATTGAGAAGTGCACAGCTGTTGGTGAAGGATGAGAAGTTAAAAACAAACAAACCCTATTGTAATATAAGGTTAATGTTAAGGAATGGCATATGAACTAGAAATAACTAGGGAAATAGATCAGAGACAAGAGGAAACCTTGCATGCCTCAAGAACAGAGTAAGGGAAACCAATATTTGGAAAAGTCATATTAAATGTGTCTTAATTAGCTGTTGAGAGATTATCAGAATTCTGAAATTTGGGGAAATCACATTTCAGACTCCATTGCCATTTTCTTTGAAGATGTATTAAGCAGGGAAACAGGTAAATGGAGAAGAGGAATCAGAGTTCTGTGGTGCAAACCTCAGTTGTCCTGAACGAATTATGAAGAACATGATATTCTGGTCACCGCAATGGTCAGTGGGGGGTTGAAAGGACCCTGATGAGGGGTCAAAGGCTGCAGTCCAGAGATCCGTTTAAACTCACTCTATGAGTGAATTACATACCCACAAATACTCCTAATTGTTCCTCTTTGTTGCACCTTCTTGTCTTCCTGGTTAGACGGTACCTCGTTCCAGGTGTACAGAAAGATGTCGACCTGGATATGCCAAGATGGTTTTGGAAGGAAAGCCCGTTTGCTGCTATGCTTGTGCTCGGTGTGCGGAAGGCGCCTTCTCCGCCCAGGAAGGTGGGTGACTCCAAGGGGGAAGGTATTTCTGGAGAGAGTAAACACAGGGCAGTAATCCAGTCTCAAACACTTTTTGTGAGATTTCTGCAGACATTGGGGAATGTGGATTCTTCCTCGACATCCATAGGATTAATCAACTTTATTACATCCAGGAAGGGCGTTGAAAGGAGTGGCCAAAGGAAGAAATCTCTGTGGTGGAAAGTGGGCGGCTGTGAGGGGAATGTCCATAAAGCATTCCTTTTTTATTTTTTATACCAAGTCACACCAAAAAGGAAATAATTTTGATATTTATAAAAAATAATGGACAGGTGATGCAAAGCAGCAAATTTTTAATAGCAAAAGCACAAAAAATATAAACAATACTTCATATGAAAATTATTACAATATAATCAATGGACTGTTTTGATCTCACTACTATGAGCATTGCATGGAAGCAACAGAAAACTGTTTGCAGTATTTAACATTCTTATTTCCTGAGGTCCACCACAGAGTTTTTCAAAACGTAAAAGAGCACAGATCATTAGGGATGTATCTGATGCTGCAGCCACTCTTTTTCCTCTTCCCCAGATGCAGAACATTGCACCAAATGCTCAGAAGATCAGTATCCAAACAAGGACAGAGATCATTGTGTCCCCAAGATTATCATCTTCCTGGCTTATGAAGAATATTTGGGAATGGTGTTAGCTTCCGTTGCCCTCTTCTTATCTATAACAGCAGGTACTGTGTTGGGAATCTTCATTAAATACAAGGAAACTCCCATAGTCAAAGCCAACAACCGGGACCTCTCCTACATCCTCCTCGTCTCCCTCCTGCTTTCCTTTTTGTCCTCCTTCCTCTTCATCGGGCGCCCAAAGAAAGAGACCTGCCATCTCCGACAAACGGCCTTCAGCATCATCTTCTCAGTTGCTGTTTCTTCTGTCTTGGCAAAGACCATCACGGTGGTGCTGGCCTTCCTGGCCACAAAGCCCGGGAACAGGGTAAGGAAATGGCTGGGCAAGAGTCTGGCCAACTCCATTGTCATCTCCTGTTCTGGGGGGCAAGTTCTCATCTGCACCATCTGGCTGGGCTCTTCTCCCCCATTCCCAGAGCCCGACATGCGCTCCCAGCTGGAAGAGATCATCCTGCAATGCAACGAAGGGTCTGTGGCCATGTTTTACGTTGCCCTCAGCTACCTGGGCTTCTTGGCTGCCATCTGCTTCACGGTGGCTTTCCTAGCCAGGAAGCTGCCTGGTTCCTTCAACGAAGCCAAGCTGATCACCTTCAGCATGCTGGTCTTCTGCAGTGTTTGGGTGTCTTTTGTGCCCACCTACCTGAGCACCAAGGGCAAGTACATGGTGGCCGTGCAGATCTTCTCCATGTTGGCCTCCAGTGCTGGGCTTCTGGGCTTCATCTTCCTTCCCAAGTGCTACATTATTGTGCTGAGGCCTGATCTGAACACAAAGGAGCACCTGACAACCAGAAATTAAGGGAACACCTGATTCTTAAAATATTCCATGTTCCTGATGTCCAGAAGTGCATAAAGGAAACACACCTGATCATCCATGTTGCTCCTTCTCCTCCTCTGAAAGAGATTGTGTTCATTCGTAGCCCAGGTTTTATCTAGTCCTGTTCACATGAACAGTAAGATGGGATAAAAGTTCTTGGTTCCTTACTTTGCCCATGATTACAATGAGTCCTGGTGTACTGCCCGTAGTTTGTAAACTATTATCTTTTAATAATTTTGTGTTTTGGGGAACTTATATTTATCTCACAACAAGATAGTCTAGAGGGAGATAGGAGTTAGGTTTTTTGGTCTGTTTGCTTTGCTATTAACCATATCAATTCTGATATTCAACAATACTTTCTAGTTATGTCATTTCTAGATATTCAAATACCTGTGCTCCATTTTCTACAGGTATGCTGTATCATTCAGAAGTTCACATCATTTTGTTCTCCTAAACTTTGTATATTAATGAATTGTGAAATTCATTAAAGTTCTCTTCTGTCGTTTGTTGGTTTAATTTCTGTATTGTGTAAGCTCTGCTCCCTGTTCCAAAGAGTAGCAACTGACCTTAGCCAAGCCTTGACTGGAGTACAATGGATTTTATTGTGTTGTCCAGAATATGACACATTGTGCACTGATGTTGAGTGGATCACCAGATTACGAGTGAGCCAGCAACAAGTTCAGCATTGGAGGGAAGCAATGAGACGATGCCAGATAGTTGTCTTCCCTGCCTGCCAAACCTTTTAAGAGGAGGCATCTTATGCTCAGTCAGGAAGGAAGAGCGAGAGGCCTCCTCCTCCAACTCTGGTTCCTCCCATTCAGGCCCCCATTTATAGTGCAAAACCAAGATCAGATGGGAAGTGAAAATAATTGACAGAACAGCCACTGGTAAAGCATTTAGATTCATTAGCTAAGATTGCATCCTACTTAGACTTTCATCTCTCCGGACTAGTGGAAAGCTTGTGGTTCGAGGACCCAATCCCCCCCAAAGTGGAATGAATACAGAAGGACACGTGATATAAGGTTAATGGGCAAGAAAAGGCCACAACTTTATTGATTACAACAAGTGAAAAGGTATTGGCTTAGGCATTGGATTACGCCATCTGACTCCACCCCCTCAGAGAGGGGTGAGTCTGAAACAAGGGGGGTGTATTCACCAGTAGGTGGAGCCTGTTGATGCTAATCCAACTATAGGCTCTCCCCCGATGTCACCGAGGGTCGTGCCATGGCCTCCTGCCAAGCAGGCATCGGACAGAATACACGACCGCCAGATTCCTTTAACGGAATACCCAAAAATTGAAGGCATAGGCGATGGCCACACCTAGCCCTTCGACACCACAACACATTATTCCAATGCCTAACCTACCCACCAATACCACGAAAGTTGTGACGATTGCTACGAGGTAGGCGAAAAAAACCAAAAAGCCTAATGCCAAATGGAAAAATTCCTACCAGGCCCCCCGGACAACCAGGGCGACCAACCTAAGGTCCATAGCAAGGCCAAGGAAAACGAAGACCCTGAGCTCAAAGGGAGTGGAGGGTGGGTGAATCGCGACGGGACGGCGAAGAGTGAGGCCGAGGAGGGGCTGGCGCCACAGCATTTAGGCTGCTGTACACGCCCCCTCGGAGGCACCTGGTTGGGTGCCTGCCGATGGGCGTGGGCGCCAGCCAGGTGAGTGGGAGGCAGGGGGCTAATGCCCCCCGCTAGAGGCGGAGCTCGGGCTCCCGCCCACAACCACTCCCCTCTCTTCCAGGAGGAGAGTCTTTACTAAACACTTATTCTTATAGCAATTCAACCTGTAGCAATCCAATGAAGGCTCCTATATAAATTTAATAATTAAGGTCCCAAGAAAGCTGACTGGGTTATTTATGTATGCAGCCACAGCAGCTAGAACTTTATATGCACAGAAGTGGAAAGAGGGAGGATTCGTTTATGAAACCGGGGGAATATGCTGAAATGGTGAAATTACCTGCTAAACTAAGAGGACATGAGGATGAATCTTTTCAGGAAGAATGGAGACCATTGATATTTGTCAAACTATCATCCATACATGAAGTCAAAGGCAGGATTTGAAATATAAGCAGCGGATGACTGAAATACGACATTGGGGCTTCGATAATAAAAACATGTTTTTTAAAACATCTGATAAAAAGAAGTAATAAAAACCAACATAGAGAAGGGGGGGTAGGGAGTCAAGAAGAAAATGGGGGGGGGGGTGTTGTTTTGTTTTAAGCTGTATACGAAGACAAGTGATTGGAATATCTGCGGAGACTTAATAATAATTATTATTATTTTAATGTAGTAAAGGAAGCATTCACCCAGATTCTTAGGAAGTTGAGGTAATTTGATTCTGTTTTATTGTTTTAACTTTTGGAAGGCCTCCTCCTCCAACTCAGGTTCCTCCCATTCAGGTCCCCATTTATAGAGCAAAACCAAGATCAGATGGGCAAGTGAAAATAATTGACAGATCAGCCACTGATGAAGCATTTAGAATGGGTTAATTAGCCAAGATTGCATCCTACTTAAACTTTCAACACTTCAAATTGGTGGAAAGCTTACTAAGTTCTCAGT
Source organism: Podarcis muralis (assembly GCF_964188315.1). Classification (NCBI taxonomy): domain Eukaryota; kingdom Metazoa; phylum Chordata; class Lepidosauria; order Squamata; family Lacertidae; genus Podarcis; species Podarcis muralis. The sequence continues at coordinate 7,118,575 of NC_135672.1, read as the reverse complement.
CTTATAGCAATTCAACCTGTAGAATTCCAATGAAGGGTGCAATATAAAATTAATAAATAAAGGTCCTAAGAAAGCTGACTAGTTTATGTATGTGTGCAACCACAGCAGCTAGAACTTTATATGCACAGAAATGGAAAGAGTTCCCCACCAAAGAGGAATGGCTTATGAAACTGGTGGAATATGCTGAAATAGTGAAATTACCTGCTAAAATTACCATCCAAAATGACCATCCAAAATGATGGATTGTTTAAGGAAGAATGGAGATCAGGGATATATTATCTGTCAAACCATCATCCATACATGAAGTCAAAGGCAGAGGATTATTGAAATACGACATCGGGGCTTACATAATAAAAGCATATATATTTTAAAACATCTGATAAAAAGGAGTAATAAAAACAAACATCGAGAAAGGAGAGGTGGGGAGTCAAGAAGAAATTATGTATTAATTTTTACAAATTGTATAAGAAGAAAAGTGTTTTGGAATATCTATGGAGACTTTATTAAATTTAATTTTTTAAAATATATTTTTATTAAGGAACCATCCAGATTCTTAGGAAGTTGAGGTAATATGAGTCTGTTTTCTTATTTTAACTTTTTGTATGTTCTGAAGTAAGTTTGTAAACTTTTTTATGATTCTCCTGCCTTATCTTTACATAAAGCGCTTTGGGAGTTATTGGCCTAACCGTGTGATACGTGGATTTTATGAAACAAATGAAATGAGTAAGTAAGTAAGTAAGTAAGGAGTAAATACTAATAAATAAATGGATAAAGAATAATAAAACTGCTAGAATGCTAGCCTGGTGCAACGGGCTTGGCGCCTCAATGTGCCTGCTCTTTCTTACATATATTGCCCCCACCTCACTGAACCACCCTTAAAACCAATGCTAACTATCCCAGAGTATTCTGTGGGGGACCTGGGTGTGGGGGATAACCAGTGAGCTGGAGTCTCAAGCCGATGTTTTTAAAATATCAATAAAGATTTATTTTAAAACCAGGTAGTATAATACAAGTGGAGAAACTTAGGTTACTTCAATAATAATACGCTAGTTCACTTCAATTCGTTTTCAGAGGTTTCAGTTTATAGTTTGGTTCCTTTCTAAGGCAGTACTTTCCTTCAGTTAAAGGTAAAGGGACCCCTAACAGTTAAGTCCAGTCTCGGATGACTCTGGGGTTGCGGCACTCATCTCGCTTGGCCGAGGGAGCCAGCGTTTGTCCGCAGGTCATGTGGCCAGCATGTCTGGGTCATGTGGCCAGCATGACTAAGCCGCTTCTGGCAAACCAGAGCAGTGCATGGAAACGCCGCTTACCTTCCCACCGGAATGGTACCTATTTATCTACTTGCACTTTGACATGCTTTCAAACTGCTAGGTTGGCAGGAGCAGGGACCGAGCAACGGGAGCTCACCCTGTCGCGGGGATTCGAACCGCCGACCTAGGCAAGCCCTAGGCTCTTTGGTTTAGACCACAGCACCACCCGCGTCCCTCTTTTCCTTCAGTTACCCACCCCTTTAACAAATCCAGCTCCTGAGGGACTTTCAGTAGCAGTCTTAAGGGTTCACCACACACACCCTTCCTTCACTGGGTTTTGGAAGTCTCTTCTTTCCTCAAAACAAAAAAAGTTCCTTCCAGTAGCACCTTAAAGACCAACTAAGTTAGTTCTTGGTATGAGCTTTCGTGTGCATGCACACTTCTTCAGATATCTGAAGAAGTGTGCATGCACACGAAAGCTCATACCAAGAACTAACTTAGTTGGTCTTTAAGGTGCTACTGGAAGGACCTTTTTTTGTTTTGACTATGGCAGACCAACACGGCTACTCTTCTTTCCTCAGACGAGTCTCTCCCCTCCAGACGAGTTTGAGACCTAAGTAGACCTCAGCTCCTACTTCTGTCTCAGCCTCAGTCTCCCAGCAAGATCTGGTCCTATTACTCCCGCAGGACACTACACTCAGACACTACACTCAGTCCTTCACTGTACAGTGGAGTGGACCTTTTCTCCTGAACCAACTCTGCCTCCTCAACACTCATTGTATTTCAACCTGACTCCTATCCTATCTCCCTATCTAACTCCCAACCTCCTTCCTCAACCAGCTCAACTCAACCAACCACACCACCCTCAACAGCCCAACTCCCTGTCTCCCTCCAACGCCTCTCTTTTTAAACTCTCCCTCCTGGAACCACAGCCAATCAGAGGCTGCCATTCTTTCACCATTTGCTGGCAGGAGATAAAAGTAAAAAAGAAATACCTATGGAACCAACTTTTCCGTCACACCTGGCTTCTGCACACACAATTATTTACAAGTAGAGAAGTTTCTGCTCAAAGATGAGGAGCAAGTAGGCTCCATGTGCAACAGAAGCTCACCTTCCGCAGAACATGTCGAAGGGGAAGGGAGAGTTGAAGGTTCAAAGCAACATTTCTCCCCTCCACCAACCCCAGAGAGCTTCCCTCTGTTGGAGAAGCCTTTCAAAGATGGGATGGAAATTCACTTGAAGTTGCTTCAAAGCCACCAAGTCGCTACTTACCTTCAGGGAGAGAACCAGAAGAGAGCGGCAGGAATCAAGCAGCCCAGACCCACCCAAAGCGGCCAGAGGGTGGGCTTGAGAAAACCCTCCCCATCGCAGGCTCCACCAGTCTCTGTCTCTAGAAGCCTCAAAGAAACAAGATCCCACCACCATGTATCCCGTTCACAGTACTGAGGATTCTCAGCATTCTCCATTTATTCCTTCATATTTATTTACTTGTTGAATCTATATAGCGACCTATGCCTGGAGGCCTCAGGGTGGTTCAGAGAGCAAAATCAAAATATAAAACCACAATATATATAATCAAAATAAAAAACTACTACCCAATAACAGCCTCTGCCCTCCCCCCACATTTTAAAAGAGCTTAGGATGCCTGGGATTCAAGGCTGGGACTCCTTCATCTGGCTGTTGTCCATCCCTGACTCTCCCACCTCTTCTTAAAACCCCCCAATGAATCATAGAATGGGAGACTTGGAAAGGGACCCCAAGGTCCTCTAGTCCAACCCTCTGCAATGCTAAAGCATCTCTAACAGATGGCCATCCCACCTCTGCTTCAAAACCTCCAAGGAAGGAGAGTCCATGGTCGGATCCAGCTCCTTCTTTGGTCCTTGGGAGCAAAGGTCAGGCCAAACTTCCAACTCCCAAACACTCCCCTTGACTTCTGTGCACCATGTTTTTCTCCAGCTCTGCACCTGCCGCTTGAGCCATTCAAGACTCCAGAAAGTTATTGTGATGAAACTTATTCCACTTGGAATAATCAAAATTATAGTCATCTCATCTGGTGAAAGCTCAGGAGATATTTCTGTAGATTGCATGAGGCTCGGAAAGCAACCGCAGCATGACAATCTTAATTGCGCTGTGACTGCGAAAGAAAAAGTTGGTGCCGAGAATATTTCCTGTGTTGGAGACAGACTGAGTCAAGATGCAGAGCTGGCGACAGAGGGGTGTGCCTGCCTTGTGCTTCCTAGCTCTGAAGGTAGAGTTGAAAACCACCCAGATTGGGAAAGCCCACCCAGTATGGTTTTGCAAGAGTCTTTGGGTTCTTCTGCTTTGCCTCCTTGCCTTGCCTAAGAGGAGGAGGAGGCAGAGCCAGAATGAGATCCCTGCTTCTTCTGTTGCTGCTTCTGCTGCTCATGATGCCCTTTGGAGTCTGCGGGAAGCACAGGGCGAAATGCCCCTTGAATCTGGTCAGGGATCAAACGGATGCTCGCAATTACTACCGGCCTGGAGACTTTCTCATCAGTGGGATCATATCTCCAAAACGCTTTCGTACAGAAACTGCATACGTCTTTTCTCAGACACCCTTCACCAGGACTAAAGCGTATGTACTTATATGCAGATGTTTCGTGGTCCTCCAGTCCTTTTAATGGTTGCAATTTATCAAGGAAATAGCCCCTTCCTCAGGGCTGGGGAGCCAAGGGCTGGTGTTGCAGGACTACCCTGCCCTGACCATTGGGCTTGCTGTTGGAGGAGCTGGGAGCTGGGGAGGGGTGTCTAGTAAAAGATTCTAGTAAAGGGGAGTGTGCTCATTCGTGTAGTTTCTGATCCAGAATATGGACAAAATTATAATTTTACCACACACTCAAACCTGCAAGCCACCAGGCCCCATATGTAACTAAAAGGGGACTGAGGTATTTGGTGCTTCTCTTCCATCAATAAAATTGTCTCTTATCTACCTATAGTCTAGCCCCTTGCAAGAAGCCAAAGACCACTGCAAAAAAAGCAGCCCTTGCAGCAACTTCCCAGTATATCACAATTTTTGAGGGGCGCCTTCATTTCTTACTCATAAAACCATAGTAGAAAAGAATCATAGAGCTGTAGAGATGGAAGGAACCCGGAAGAATCTCACCTGAAGCATCCATGACACATGGTCACCTTCGGAGGGAGTCTGTTCCATTGTTGAACAGCTCTGTGTGCTGTTTGCATCAAAGCTCCGGTCATGGAGCAGAGATCTCCAAATTTTTGTTCTATGCTAGACAGGAAAAGGTTTGATATTAATGCAAAAGGATAAATAAATACTAATCTTTGTGGATCATATAATGCTTCCTCCCTCCCATTCACTCTTTTTAAATAATTCATTTATTGCAGGGGGGCAAATAGGTTCCACTGGCACGTGTTGTCTTTCCCGCTCACCATCCTAGAGATCAACCAGGATCTCAGGCTCTTACCCAACATCACCCTGGGCTACAACCTCTATGAGAACCATTTCGATGCAAGGATGACTTCGGACGCCATGCTAGAGCTGCTTGCAGGCAGTGGATGCAATATTCCCAATTATCACTGTGGAGAACAGAATCACCTGCTGGCTGTTCTTGAAGGAGGCAATACTTTCATCTCAAGAGTGATTTCAGCCTTGTCAGGCATCTACAAAATCCCACAGGTAAGTAGTGGGAGAGCATGGAGGGAAAGAGAATTTCAACTGCATAAAATTCTATTTTCTCTTTGGAGGGGTCAAGTGGGGATATTTTTAAAAATGGGAAAATCCTGAGCTATGGATACAACATCCCTTTTTCAAATCTGAGCCTTCACCAACTTGACACCTCCAGATGTTTCAGACTACAACTCCCATCAGCCTCAGCCAGCAGAGATTTAGATATCAGTCATTTCATGTGATTAAATACCCGTTATGCTGAAAGTAAAATAAATTGGTGATCTTTTGCTTTCCTTGCTAGATCAGTTATGGCTTCACTGCCCAGGTTCTCGAAGGTAAAACCCTGTTCCCTTTTGTCTACCGGATGACTCCCAAAGAGGAAAGTCAGTACCAGGGGATTGTTGAATTGCTCCTGTATTTTGGATGGACGTGGATTGGCCTCTTCACTCCAGACAATGACAGTGGAGAAAGATTTGTGAGCGCTGTGAAACCTCTGCTGCTCAGCAAAGGGATCTGCATTGCTTTAACAAAAAGAGTACCAGAAAATGATATGAATCAATTTATCAGGCCTGGGGAACCTTTTTTCCTATGGAGACAAGTTGGGGTATTTTTTTACTATGTAACCAATGTAATGGGCATCCTTCTACCCCTGTCAATAAACAGTTTTTATGAGAAGGAAATAGGGGCAAAAGTCTGGATCACAACAACTTTGCTAGAAATCAGAACTGGCTTTAACATCCCTCCAAATTTCTTCCAGTACCTCCATGGTTCTCTGTCCTTTGCAATTCAGACTGGAATAAGGAGCAGCAAAGGTGGCAAATATAAATCGCAGACCAATATTCTGGATTATTTGGATGAAGCATTTCAGTGTTCATATTCAAAGCATCTGTTGTCCGTGAAAGGAAGGATAAGATGCAGAGAGGAGGAGGAACTGCAGCTATTGCCCCAAGAGGAGCGTGAGAGAACCCTGTCTCTAGACAGCTATGTCACTTACATCAATGTTCAGGCTGTGGCTCAGGCCTTGCATGCTTCGCTTTCATCGAGATCCCAGAGGAGGCTGAGGGTGGAGGAAGGAGAGCAATGGGGACCCCAAAGGCTACAGCCGTGGCAGGTATTTCCTTCCCCTTTTTGCAAACTGCAGTCCACACAGATGCTGATTTTGACGGGGATAGACCTATAAAATATCAGAGTTAGTATTAGTAATAGTAGCAGACCGCCCAACATATCTCTGATGAAAATAGAACCATCCCATTCCATAATGATAATCTTACTGTTTATAGCCAGGGCTACTTTCAGAGGGGAACTCGCTGGAACTCAGTTCTGGCACCTCTCAGGTGGGTGCCATTGCCGTTCTAAGAAGGAGGTGTTCATGGTGAGTTCTGGCAGCTTTTTTGCTAGAAATATATCACTGTTTATACCCCACACATCTTTTTTGGGTTGCCTCAGCACTCTGGGCAGCTCCCAACATAAATAAATTAATACTAAAATATTAAACATTAATAATATTATATTAAGTCTATATCCTCCAACATTTCTCCAATGAAAATAGGGACATTCTAAGGAAAAGTGGGACATTCCTTTTTTAAAAAATAATAATATATTTTTATTATTTTCTTCCTTAAACAATATTTTCAGCAATACAATAACAAACACAGAAACTTTTTGCTCTGCCAAGCATCTGACTTCCCTTCAGCAGGTTTTCCGCTTTCAAGTCCTGTCTCGCAATTTAGTTCTTTAGCTTCCATTGCCCACATTGTAGGATATATTTCAATCCTGCTAGTGTCTTCAAATTTTTACAATTATTATTCAAATACACAATAAATGTACACCAATCCCTTTGAAATTTTTGATCAGCCTGTTCTCAAATCCTGCAGGTTAGTTTGGCCAGTTCTGCGAAGTCCATCATCTTTGCCTGCCACCATCCTCTTATCCACACTGAATATGTCATTAACTTGATGATATTGCAGCCACCCTGTAAGAAAAACCTTCAATTTGATCATATGGTTTAAGTTTAAAAGCTTTCTCGGTTTCCACCAAAGTGCCTTTATATGTGGCCCACCTTCCCTCCGTATTTAATTTTTGTACCATCAGTACCTCAATAGGTGAGATCCACCATGGTGTTTTCCTTTCTAATAGGTTTTTATTTCTTTCTTTTTTAGATACTAATCACATGGTTCAGGAAACCTCTATGAACTTTCACTTTGTCATACCAAAGATAAGAATGCCACCCAAATCTGTTATCATAACCTTCCACATCTAAAATATCTGTATTCTCCATCGTTATCCATTCCTTTAACCAACAGAGACAGGACGCCTCATAATAGTGTTTCAAATCTGGCATGGCAAATCCACCTCTTTCTTTTTTAATCTATTAACAATTTATATTTCATCCTTGGCTTTTCCCCTGCCAGATGAATCTCAATACTACTTTTTGCCACTCTTTAAATACACCTGTCCTTTGAACACTGGAATTGTTTGAAACAGGAATAACATCTTGGGTAATACATTCATTTTTACCACTGATATTCTACCAGAAAATGACAACTTTAATCTGCTCCATATTTCGAAGTCCCCCTTGATTTCCTTCCATGTGGATTCATAATTATCATTAAACAAATTAATATTTTTTGGTATTAACCAAATTCCAAGATATTTCACTTCCTTTTGCAACCATAATTTCTGATCTACGTTGCAATTCCGTGACCATATTCTTCACTAACAGTTTAGTTTTACCTTTATTGAGCTTAAATCCTGCTACATGCCCAAATTATACTCCTTTACTCCAATCTTTATCCCTCTCACGTATGACAATTCTCTCAAATTCTTAGTTCATACCTCCAGGACCGTTATAAATATCAATGGTGACAACGGGCACCCCTGTCTAGTGCCTTTAGTTATATCAAACTTATCAGTCAAAGTGTTGTTCACTATCAATTTCACCTTTTGCTCTGTTTTATTTGATCCCAGAATCTCCCACTTTTCCAAAGTGAAAAAGGAAAAGTGGGAGTAGAACTGAGATATCCATCTTGGCTTCCAGGTTTCTCAGTGCTGGTGCTTTCCCCTGTCATTCCAGCTTCACCCTTTCATAAGAGAAATCCGGTGTCTGAATACTTCCAGAGGCAGGCTGTGCTTGGATGAGAACTGGGAGCTGCCAGCAGACTTCGATATTATGAACTGGGCCATCTATCCCAATAGGTCTCGTGACCTTGTGAAAATTGGGAATATACGGAGAGAGACGTCTGCTGGCATAAAGTTCACCATTAACCCAGAAGCCATTCAGTGGAACAAGAAATTCAATAAGGTAGGGTAAATCACAAAGGGAGAAGGCTAGGAGATGCTTATTATGTTTTTCCTTAAACAACCGCTGAAAAATGACCATATCAGGTTGACCAATGGTGTCTTGACCGTCAATAGCAGCTGCAACCACCACTCCTACTTTAACCGAATCTTTAACCAAATGGACTACGTAGATAAGAAGAAAAGGGAAAGCCCCTAGTAAAAGTGAACTATTGGGCTTTCATACATGCAGAAATATAGAAAGCAATTTATTTTAGAAATGATAATTACTGATTTATTGTGGATTTTTTAATTTGTGGAGTAAGCTCACTTGTAGATGTTGCAAATGTTAAACTATTGTATGTGCAGGAATTGATTTTTTTTTTTTAATTCTTTTTATTAAGTTTCCTTTGTCATTACACCAACAAAAATTTTACAGAAAAGAGAAAAAGAAAATACACAGAATACAATACATAAGACAAAACATAAAAAATAACGAAAGCAAAAAACACAAAAAAGAGCAAAAAAAAAGAAAAAACACCCGAAAGTTTACCTACTACACTTAACAAACAACCTCTACTTCCTTCCGTATTGATTTCGGGTTTTGTTTTTATGCATTATAGTTTACAGCTGGTGTTGGTTTTTAGTTTGCACATCGGAAGTTTTATAATAAACCTGCTATAGTTGGTAAATTTCTAAGATTGCCTTCCATATAAACTGAAAATTTAGTCCATTCCTCTTTTAACTTTGCTTTTTTTTGATTTCTAATTCTTTGTGTCATCTTTGCCAATTCCATGAAGCCATATAGTTTTGATTGCCAATCCTTTACTGTTGGTAAATTTGTACCTTTCCAATTTTGAGCGATTAACATTCTGGCCGCTGCTGTTGAATATTGAAATAAGGTTCTATCTTTGTCCCGTATTTCTTTTCCCACCATCCCCAACAAGAAGGCCTCGGGTTTTTTCAAAAATGTGTATCCTAGTATTTTTTTTAATTCATCATATATTTGGTTCCAGAACTTTTTTACTTCCTCACATGTCCACCACATGTGTATAAAATTGCCTTCTTTTATTTTACATCTCCAACATTTCTTATTACCCGTCTTGTACATCCTATTTAATTTTTCCGGTGTTAAATACCATCTGTATACCATTTTCTCTAGGTTCTCTCTAATTGCAGCGCTTGCCGTAAATTTTATTCCCTCATTCCAAAGTTTAAACCATTTTTCATATTCAATATTATGCCCCAAGTCTATCGCCCATTTAACCATGACTTCTTTAATTTCTTCATCCTTTGTGTCCCATTCTAATAGAATGTTATACATTTTGGATATTAATTTGGATTTACTTTCAATTATTTCGATTTGAAATTTGGATTTTTTTTCATTCATTCCTAATTTTTTATCTTCCATCCATAATGCATTGATCTGATGATACTGTAGCCAGTCCTTCAACTTCTCCTTCAACTCCTCATAAGGTCTTAATTTCCAGTTGTCCTGAGATCTTATTAGTAAGTCTTCATATGTCAGTTTTTGTTCTTCCAGATTTATCTTCTTAATTGATAAAATATCTGTAGGGGATAGCCACCAAGGTGTTTTCCACTCTAACAATTTTTTGTTTTTTCCCCAGACTTCATAAAGGGAGCCTCTGATGATGTGGCTCGCAAATCCTTTATGTACCTTCCGTTTGTTTAACCAAAGGTAGGCATGCCAGCCGTACCTATTGTCTACTCCTTCTAGGTCCAGTAGGTCAGTATTCTCCAGAGTTATCCAATCTTTAACCCAACATAAGCAGGCTGCTTCATAATAGAGTCTTAAGTTGGGAACAGCAAGTCCTCCTCTCTCCTTTCTATCTGTGAGCAGTTTGAATCTGATCCTAGGCCTTCTGCCTTGCCATATGAATCTCGCGAGAGTTTTTTGCCATTCTTTAAATATTTTGGATCCTCTTATGACCGGAATGTTTTGAAATAAGAACAGCATCTTGGGTAACATATTCATTTTTATAGCTTCCATCCTGCCCAGCCATGAAAGTTTAATTCTGCTCCACACGTCCAGATCTCTTTTGACTTTGTTCCATGTTGCCGAATAATTGTCTTCGATTAAATTTATATTCTTCGATGTAAGCCAAATTCCTAGGTATTTTACTTTTTTAACCACTTTAATTCCAAATTCTCTCTCTAATTTCTCCTTTTCATCATTATCCAAATTTTTTGTCAACATCTTTGTTTTAGCTTTGTTTAATTTAAAACCCGAAAATTTCCCATATTCCTCCAATGTCTCCAGGGCTTTGTTAATGCTTTCTTGTGGTTTTCCCAAAGATAGAATCAAATCATCCGCGTAGGCCTTAAGTTTATACTCTTTTGAGCCTATTTTGATCCCTTGTATCTCCGGCTTCGCTCTTATCTTATTCGCCAAGATTTCCAGGACCATTATGAACAAGAGTGGGGAAAGAGGGCACCCCTGCCTCGTTCCTTTCTCTATTTTAAATCTACTTGTAATGTTGTTATTTATAACCAGCTTGGCAGATTGGTTTGAATATATCGCCTGTATTCCTTTCAGGAATTCACCCTCTATCCCTGCCCTTTCCATGGTTTTTAGCAAGAAAGACCAGGAGACGTTGTCAAACGCCTTTTCTGCGTCTATAAAGATTAACGCTGCAGGTATCTCATTTTTGATCTCTAGATATTCTATTACATCGATGACGTGCCTCACGTTATCTTTTAGAAACCTGTTAGGTAAAAACCCCGCTTGGTCTTTGTGAATTGAATTTATTAAGTATTTTTTCAGTCTACTTGCCATGATGTCAGCATAGATTTTATAGTCGTTATTTAGCAGGGATATTGGCCTATAGTTCTTAATATTCAATTTATCTGTGTCTGGTTTGGGAATTAATGTTATAAAGGCTTCTCTCCAAGACTCTGGAATTTTCCCTCCTCTTAGGATGTTGTTCATAGTGTCACATAGCGCGGTTAACATTTGGTTTCCCAAGACCTTGTAATATTTGGCCGATAGGCCATCCGGCCCCGGTGCCTTCCCCAATTTCATCTTTTTCATCGCGTTTTGGATCTCCTCCATATTTATGGGTTTATTTAATTGGTGTCTTTCTTCTTCTGTTATGGTCTTCCCTTTACAGTTCTCTAAGTACCGTTCTATTTGGATTAGGTCTTCTTCTCCTTTCTTATACAGCGATTCATAGAAGTTGAGGAAGTTTTTTTGTATTCTTTTTGGATCCGCGATCAGTTCGTCCCCTACCCTTATCTTGTTAATCACGTTCTGTTTTTGTTTTTTCCTTAATTGCCACGCTAAAAATTTCCCGATTTTGTTCGCTGACTCGAAATATCTTTGCCTCATTATCTTTATTTTACCTTCAATCTCTTGATTCGTCAACATTGAATATTGTGTTTGTAATAATTTTATTGTTTGTAAACTTTGTTCATCTTTTGGGTTTGCTGTTAATTTTTTCTCGCTCTCCTTTAGCTGTTTCAGAATTTCTTCCTTCTTTTGCTGCCTTATTTTTTTCTTATAGTTGTTTTGCTGAATGAAGAGGCCTCTTAAAACCGTTTTACTGGCGTCCCACACCACCTCTTTTAAGGTGGCTTTGGCTTTCTCAATGACCTCATCGTCATCTAACAACCATTCATTCAGTCTCCATCTGAAGCCTCCTTGGGTTGTCCCTTTTATTTCTAATATTAATGAGTTGTGGTCAGAAAAGGTTCTTGGTTGTATCTCGCATTTTGTGGTCCTTAATGAAAGAACCCTCGAGATCCATATTTGATCTATTCTGCTCCAACTTTTATGCACTTCCGAAAAGAAGGTAAACTGTTTTTCTGTTGGGTGTTTGTATCTCCATGCATCTATTAAGGCCATATTTTCTTCTAAGTCTTGGAATGAGTTCGGTAATTTCCCCTGTTTATGTTTTCCCTTTTCCGTTTGTCTGTCTATTTCCAATATCGGGACAGCATTAAAGTCTCCTAATAGCACCGTTTTATTATTTTCAAGTTCTAGCAACACTTGTTCTAATTTTTTGAAGAACTCTGCTTTGTTTGAGTTTGGAGCATAGATGTTTACCACGTTAATCTTTTCCCCCTGGAAATTGATTTGGACCCCCAGTATCCTTCCATCTTCATCTTTATATATCAGTTTGGGTTCCCATTTTTCATTGACATACGTTACTACCCCTTTTTTCTTCTCTATCGTGGAGTTTATAAATTCTATTCCCAAATTCTTATTTGCTAAGACATGCTTATGCTTTCTGGCTACATGGGTCTCTTGCATACAGATTACATCCAGTTTTTTCTTTTTCAACACATTTGCAATTTTATTCCTTTTAGTTTTTTCGTTCATGCCATTTACATTCCATGTTAATATTTTTAGGTTCATTGTTGGGTCAGTAAATTATCAATTAGAGTTCTAACTAGTTTAGATTCGGGTTAGTTTGTCCTCTGTTTCTTCTTCCTCCTCAACCCCTTCTTCTTCCTCCTCTTCTTCTTCTTTATCCATTTCGCCCCCTCCCCCCGTCTCTCCTCCCTCCCCCCCTCCCCTCCTGTCCTATGCCGTCCCTCCTCTCTCTCTCCGCAACTCTTCCTCCCACTCTCTCCTCTGTCTCTCCGAAATCTTTTTCATATCTGCGTAAAAATTTACTGACTTCCTGGCTGTCTGTGATCTTAAACCTCTTCCCTTTGTAAAAAAAAGAAATCCCCTCTGGGAATTCCCACCTATGTTTTATACCATTCCTTTTTAGTATGTTTACTATTTGTTTGTAGCCCTCTCTCTTACGAAGGAGCCTGATTGGAATTTCTTTAAAAATAATAATTGGTTTTCCGTCAATTGTCAGTCTCCTCTGATAGCTTTCTCTCAGAATTATATTCCTCATCTCTACTGATTTAAAAATCACTAGACAGTCTCCTGGAATCTTTTTCAGTCTGTTTTGTTTAGTTTTCATTTTGATTCTGAAGGCATTTTCTATCGTTTGTGCAACCTCCTCTTCTGTCAGAGCTAACCATGTTGCCAGTTCCTTAATCATTTTTCCCTTAATGTCTTCCTCCCTTTCTTCCCCTACTCCTCTGAATTTTAGATTTGACTGTTTTTGTTTCATTTCTATCATGGCTAAATTATCTAAAACTTGGTCCTGGCTCTTACTCAGCTCCCCAAAATTCTCTTTAAGTTTCTCGACCTCTTTTTTCTGGTCTTTGGTTTCTTTTTGCACTCTTTTATTTGAGTCTTCTAGGGATTTTGTTCGGGTTGCTAAGTCTTTTATCTTGATTGATAGTTCCCCTGCTATATCCTCCATTTTTTTATCAAAGGATTCCTGCATCTCTCCTAATTTTTTCTCCATATGTGTTTCATTCTGTCTAAATTCTTCTTTTATTTTTAACCATAATGCATCCAGATCTTTTATTTCCTCTTGCCTTGAAGTTTTCCTATCTACTGGCGTTCCTGCCACTTTCTTCCCATCCTTACCCATCATCCTCTCTCTCCTCCCGTCCCTCCCCCCTGTCTTTAGCAATTAACACACCTGAGAATACTGTGTCTCTCCCTTAACGGGCTCACAATCTTGTATATTTAATTGAGAATACTCCACCTATATCTTTAATTCTCTCAGGTGAGATTACTATTAGTTATTCTCCCACTGTAAGTTTTGTTTTAGTCAACCAAACTCTCTCTCACACCTTCTGGGGATCTTCTGTAACCACTTTTAGGGAGGTTTGCCAAAAAGATTGTAGTTAGAGAGAGAGTTTGCAATGTAAATCCACAATGAAAGAGGGGATGGGTGAGGAGAAAACAAGAAGATAGAGAAAAAGATGGAGAGTTGAAAAGATAATAAGTAGAGAGAATGGGAGGAGGGGGGAAAGAGCAGCCAAGAAAAGGATAGATATAAGTGAGTCAGATCAGAAAAAGGGAAAAGGGAAAAGGCAGAAAAGTATATTGGTGAGAGGGAGATGATGTCAAAAAGGGTAAGAGTCTTCCTTCTGAGTGCCACCTACTAAGAGTCTATCTTTTATATGAATTCCAGCCGCTTGTTTGGCTTAGTCTATATATATCTTTTATGGGCAGTATTTCGCCTCTCTCTTCACTCACTCTCTGTAGGTACCTCCTGGGGAAAACAGAAAAGGGGCAAGAGAAGCGAGGAGGGCAGGGGGGGGCGAGCAGAGCCAGAAGTATGGTATACCGGCAAGGGGGGATGCAAAGTCCAAATCCAAATAGGGGTCAAAGTTCCGGAGGTACGGCGAAAATAGGGATAGTCCGCTAAGAACTGTGGATCCAGCGCAAAAACCAAAGAGGCAGGAAGCAACAAAAGGGGAACCGCCGATTCCGTAGCGTGGATTTCGATCGGATTTCAGCTAATGGCTTCACCTCGCAATCCTTACAAAGGTTTCTCCTCCCGCTGCCCACGATATGCGGAAGAGGGGGGTCGAAAGCGGCGGACTTCGAGAAAGCTCCGTAGTCTTCGGGAGGGGGGAGGGCGGACGTCTGAAGGGAGGGGTGCCGTGCCTAGCTTGGTCTTTGTTCTTTACACCACCCTCCAAAGTTATGTGGAAGAGAAGGGTATATTCCTTTCTGCAAAGACCACTTTTCGTAGCTGCTGCCTCCTCGTTTTCTATGTCCCAGGCTAGTCAGCTTTCCACCCTTCCCTCTGTCTTCCTCCGCTTCTGGCTGCCGCCTCCTTCCCGGCTTCTCAATATTCTCAATATTCTCCTTAGACTCCCCGCAATCTTTCTCTAGCCGCCTATACCATGCAAAGTCTTTCGAGTTTCTTTTCCCGTTTTATTACTTTTCTGTTGGTTATTTCGCCTCGTCAAACTCCCGACGAGGGCTTTCCCTTTCCGCGATTCTACAGCAGGTTAGTGCTCGTTTCCTTATATCACTCTTCCGACTGAGGTCCCAGCGCCATCTTAGTCCCGTAAAACCAAACGGACTCCGTAATTAAATCTATAGACATCCATCGCTCCTTGGGCTCTATTTTCCAATTTTTAGTTTCAACATAGTTCATTTAGCCCCAAGGGTTGCTTTTCTTAAGTTTGCGGAGATTTGTCGCCCTTTCAGCGGGAGCTTTGAGGCATAACTGCGCGGGGTCGGCAGAGCTTACTGGGTGCGTCTCCTTGGTCCCGTCGCTCCTGGTAAAATCCACTTAGCTTCGGGCCACTCCGACGCTGCTGGTTGCGCTTCCCTCAAGGGGGCCCCCCTTGAGGTTTTGGGGGACGCAGTGCCTTTGCGTTGCCCCTCAAAAGCCCCGTTCAGCTCGGAGAAGTCAGAGAGCAACCTCTCCGCGCTCCCATACCGCAGGCGATCCAAACCGGAAGTCTCGTATGTGCAGGAATTGAGAAGTGCATAGTTTTTGGTGAAGGATCATAATTTATTTTAAAAATTGCCTATTGTAATATAAGGCTAACGTTAAGAAATGGCACATGAACTAGAAATAACTAAGGAAATAGATCAGCAACAAGAGGAAACCTTGCATGCCTCAGGAACAGAGAAAGGGAAACCAATATTTGGAAAAGTCATATTAAATTTATCTAAATTAGTGGTTGAGAGATTATCAGAATCCTGAACTTTGGGGAAATCACATTTCAGACTCCATTGCCATTTTCTTTGAAGATTTATTAAGCAGGGAATCAGGTAAATGGAGAAGAGGAAACAGAGTTCTGTGGTGCAAACCTCAGTTGTCCTGAACGAATTATGAAGAACAAGATATTCTGGTCACCCCAATGGTCAGTGGGGGGTTGAAAGGACCCTGATGAGGGGTCAAAGGCTGCAGTCCAGAGATCCATTTGAACTCACTCTATGAGTGAATTACATACACACAAATACTCCTAACTGTTCCTCTTTCTTGCACCTTCTTGTCTTCCTGGTTAGGCCGTACCTCGTTCCAGGTGTAATGAAAAATGTCGACCGGGATATGCCAAGGTGGTTCTAGAAGGAAAGCCCATTTGCTGCTATGCTTGTGCTCGGTGTGCGGAAGGGACCTTCTCCGCCCAGGAAGGTGGGTGACTCCAAGGGGGAAGGTATTTCTGGAGAGAGTAAACACAGGGCAGTAATCCAGTCTCACCCACTTTTTGTGAGATTTCTGCAGACATTGGGGAATGTGGCTCCTTCCTCAACTTCTTTACAATCAACTTCATTACATCCTGGAAGAGAGTTCAAAGGAATGACCATAAGGAAGAAATCTCTAGGATTTTTTCAAAATGTAATCGAGTTCAGATCATTAGGGATGTAACTGATGCTGCAGCCACTCTTTTTCCTCTTCCTCAGATACAGAACATTGCACCAAATGCTCAGAAGATCAGTATCCAAACAAGGACAGAGATCATTGTGTCCCCAAGATTATCATCTTCCTGGCTTATGAAGAATATTTGGGAATGGTTTTAGCTTCCGTTGCCCTCTTCTTGTCCTTAACAGCAGGCATTGTGTTGGGAATCTTCATGAAATACAAGGAAACTCCCATAGTCAAAGCCAACAACCGGGACCTCTCCTACATCCTGCTCGTCTCCCTCCTTCTTTCCTTTCTGTCCTCCTTCCTCTTCATCGGGCGCCCAAGGAAAGAGACCTGCCTTCTCCGACAAACGGCCTTCAGCATCATCTTCTCAGCTGCTGTTTCTTCTGTCTTGGCAAAGACCATCACGGTGGTGCTGGCCTTCCTGGCCACAAAGCCCGGGAACAGGGTGAGGAGATGGCTGGGCAAGAGTCTGGCCAACTCCATTGTCATCTCCTGTTCTGGGGGGCAAGTTCTCATCTGCACCATCTGGCTGGGCTCTTCTCCCCCATTCCCAGAGTCCGACATGCGCTCCCAGGTGGGAGAGATCATCCTGCAATGCAACGAAGGGTCTGTGGCCATGTTCTACGTTGCCCTCGGCTACATGGGCTTCTTGGCTGCCACCTGCTTCACGGTGGCTTTCCTAGCCAGGAAGCTGCCTGGCTCCTTCAACGAAGCCAAGCTGATCACCTTCAGCATGCTGGTCTTCTGCAGTGTTTGGGTCTCTTTTGTGCCCACCTACCTGAGCACCAAGGGCAAGTACATGGTGGCCGTGCAGATCTTCTCTATGTTGGCCTCCAGTGCTGGGCTTCTGGGCTGCATCTTCCTTCCCAAGTGCTACATGATTGTGCTGAGGCCTGATCTGAACACAAAGGAGCACCTGACAACCAGAAATTAAGGGAACACCTGATTCTTAAACCACTCCATGTTCCTGATGTCCAGAAGTGCATAAAGGGAACACACCTGCTCATCCATGTTGCTCCTTCTCCACCTCTGACAGAGATTGTGTTCATTCTTAGCCCAGGTTTTAGGAAATTCTGTTGACATGAACAGTAAGATGGGAGGAAATGTTTTGCTACCTTGCTTTGCCAACGACTACAATGAGTCCTGGTCTACTGCCCTTAGTTTGTAAACTATTTTCTTTTAATAATTTTTGCTTGGGGAATTTATATTTATCTGACAACCAGATAGGCTGGAGGGAGAGAGGAGTTAGGTTTTTGAGTCTGTTTGTTTTGTCAGGACTACCTATTAACCATATCAATTCTGATATTCAACAATACTTTCTAGTTATGTCATTTCTAGATATTCAAATACCTGTGCTCCATTTTCTACATATATGCTGTATCATTCATAAGCTCACTTCACATCATTCCATTCTCCTAAACTTTGTATATTAATAAATTGAGAAATTCATTTAAGTTCTCTTCTGTCATTTGTTGGTTTAATTTCTGTATTCTGTAAGCTCTGCTCCCTGTTCCAAAGAGTAGCAACTGACCTTAGCCAAGGCTTGACTGGAGTACAATGGATTTTATTGCGTTGTCCAGAATATGACACATTGTGCACTGATGTTGAGTGGATCACCAGATTACGAGTGAGCCAGCAACAAGTTTAGCATTGGAGGGAATCAATGAGACGAAGCCAGATAGTTGTATTCCCTGCCTGCCAAACCTTTTAAGAGGAGGCATCTTATGCTCAGTCAGGAAGGAAGAGCGAGAGGCCTCCTCCTCCAACTCAGGTTCCTCCCATTCAGGTCCTCCTCCTCCAACTCAGGTTCCTCCCATTCAGGTCCTCCTCCTCCAACTCAGGTTCCTCCCATTCAGGTCCTCCTCCTCCAACTCAGGTTCCTCCCATTCAGGTCCTCCTCCTCCAACTCAAGTTCCTCCCATTCAGGTCCTCCTCCTCCAACTCAGGTTCCTCCCATTCAGGTCCTCCTCCTCCAACACAGGTTCCTCCCATTCAGGTCCTCCTCCTCCAACTCAGGTTCCTCCCATTCAGGTCCTCCTCCTCCAACTCAGGTTCCTCCCATTCAGGTCCTCCTCCTCCAACTCAGGTTCCTCCCATTCAGGTCCTCCTCCTCCAACTCAAGTTCCTCCCATTCAGGTCCTCCTCCTCCAACTCAGGTTCCTCCCATTCAGGTCCCCATTTATAGAGCAAAACCAAGATCAGGTGGGCAAGTGAAAATAATTGACAGAACAGCCACTGATGAAGCATTTAGAATAGGTTAATTAGCCAAGATTGCATCCTACTTAAACTTTCATCACTTTAAATTGGTGGAAACTCTCATTCTTATTACGATTCAACCTGTAGAATTCCAATGAAGGGTGCAATATAAAATTAATAAATAAAGGTCCTAAGAAAGCTGACTAGTTTATGTATGTATGCAACCACAGCAGCTAGAACTTTATATGCACAGAAATGGAAAGAGTTCCCCACCAAGGAGGAATGGCTTATGAAACTGGTGGAATATGCTGAAATGGTGAAATTACCTGCTAAAATTACCATCCAAAATTACCATCCATAATGATGGATTGTTTAAGGAAGAATGGAGATCATGGACATATTATCTGTCAAACCATCATCCATACATGAAGTCAAAGGCAGAGGATTATTGAAATACGACATTGGGGCTTACATAATAAAAGCATATATATTTTAAAACATCTGATAAAAAGGAGTAATAAAAACAAACATTGAGAAAGGAGAGGTGGGGAGTCAAGAAGAAATTATGTATTTATTTTTACCAATTGTATAAGAAGAAAGGTGTTTTGGAATATCTATGGAGACTTTATTAAATTTATTGTTATAAAAAATATATTTTCGTTAAGGATCCACCCAGATTCTTAGGAAGTTGAGGTAATTTGAGTCTGTTTTATTATTTTAACTTTTTGTATGTTCTGAAGTAAGTTTGTAAACTTTTTATGATTGTTACATAAAGCGCTTTGGGAGTTATTGGCCTAACCCTGTGGTACGTGGATTTTATGCAAGAGATGAAATGAGTAAGTAAGAAAGAAGTAAATATTAATAAATAAATGGATAAAGAATAATAAAACTGCTAGAATGCTAGCCTGGTGCAACGGGCTTGGCGCCTCAGTTACTGCTCGCGCCAAAGTGCCTGCTCTTTCTTACATATATTGCCCCCACCTCACTGAACAACCCTTAAAACCAATGCTAACTATCCCAGAGTATTCTGTAGGGGACCTAGGTGTGGGGGATAACCAGTGAGCTGGAGTCTCAAGCAGATTTTTAAAAATAACAATAAAGGTTTATTTTAAAACCAGGTAGTATAATACAAGTGGAGAAACTTAGGTTACTTCAATAATAATACGCTATTTCAATTCATTCTCACAGGTTTCAGCTTTATAGTTTGGTTCCTTTCTAAGGCGGTACTTTCCTTCAGTTAAAGGTAAAGGGACCCCTAACAGTTAAGTCCAGTCGCGGGCGACTCTGAGGTTGCGGCGCTCATCTCGCTTGGCCGAGGGAGCCAGCATTTGTCCGCAGGTCATGTGGCCAGCATGTCTGGGTCATGTGGCCAGCATGACTAAGCCGCTTCGGGAGAACCAGAGCAGTGCACGGAAACACCGTTTGCCTTACCACTGGAGAAGTACCTATTTATCTACTTGCTCTTTGACATGCTTTCAAACTGCTAGGTGGGCAGGAGCAGGGACCGAGCAGCGGGAGCTCACCCCGTCGTGGGGATTCGAACCACCGACCTGGGCAAGCCCTAGGCTCTGTCGTTTAGACCACAGCACCACCCGCGTCCCTCTTTTCCTTCAGTTACCCACCCCTTTAACAAATCCAGCTCCTGAGGGACTTTCAGTAGCAGTCTTAAGGGTTCACCACACACACCCTTCCTTCACTGGGTTTTGGAAGTCTCTTCTTTCCTCAGACGAGTCTCTCCCCTCCAGACGAGTTTGAGACCTAAGTAGACCTCAGCTCCTACTTCTGTCTCAGCCTCAGTCTCCCAGCAAGATCTGGTCCTATTACTCCCGCAGGACACTACACTCAGACACTACACTCAGTCCTTCACTGTACAGTGGAGTGGACGTTTTCTCCAGAACCATCTCTGCCTCCTCAACACTCTTTGTATTTCAACCTGACTCCTATCCTATCTCCCTACCTAACTCCCAACCTCCTTCCTCAACCAGCTCAACTCAACCAACCACACCAACCTCAACAGCCCAACTCCCTGTCTCCCTCCAACGCCTCTCTTTTTAAACTCTCCCTCCTGGAACCTCAGCCAATCAGAGGCTGCCGTTCTTTCACCATTTGCTGGCAGCAGATAAAAGTAAAAAAGAAATACTTATGGAACCAACTTTTCCGTCACACCTGGCTTCTGCACATGCAACTGTTTACAAGTAGAGAAGATTCTGCTGAAATACAAGGAGCAAGTTGGCTCCATGTGCAACAGAAGCTCTCCTTCTGCAGAACATGTCAAAGGGAAAGGGAGAGTCGAAAGTTCAAAGCAACATTTCTCCCCTCCACCAACCCCAGATAGCTTCCCTCTGTTGGAGAAGCCTTTCAAAGATGGGGTGGGAATTCACTTGAAGTGGCTTTGAAGCCACCAAGGCGCTACTTCCCTTCAGGGAGAGAACCAAAAGGGAGCGGCAGGAATCAAGCAGCCCAGACCCACCCAAAGTGGCCAGAGATGGGCTTGAGAAAACCCTCCCCATCGCAGGCTCCACCAGTCTCTGTCTCTAGCAGCCTCCAAGAAACAAGATCCCACCACCATGTATCCCGTTCACAGTAATGAGGATTCTCAGCATTCTCCATTTATTCCTTCATATTTATTTACTTATTGAATCTATATACCGCCCTATGGCTGGAGGCCTCAGGGCGGTTCAGAGAGCAAAATAAAAATATAAAACCACAATATATATAATCAAAATAAAAACTACAACCCAATAACAGCCTCTGCCCTCCCAAAAAACCCTACATTTTAAAAGGGTTTGGATGCCTGGGATACGACGCTAGGACTTCTTCATCTGGCTGTCCATACCTGACTCTCCCACCTCTTCTTAAAACCCACCAATGAATCATAGAATGGGAGACTTGGAAAGGGACCCCAAGGTCCTCTAGTCCAACCCTCTGCAATGCTGGAATCTCAGCTAAAGCATCCCTAACAGATGGCCATCCAAACTCTGCTTCAAAACCTCCAAGGAAGGAGAGTCCCTGGTCGGATCCAGCTCCTTCTTTGGTCCTTGGGAGCAAAGTTCAGGTCAAACTTCCAACTCCCAAACACTCCCCTTGACTTCTGTCCATCATGTTTTTCTCCAGCTCTGCACCTGCCGCTTGAGCCATTCAAGACTCCAGAAAGTTATTGTGATGAAACTTATTCCACTTGGAATAATCAAAATTATAGTCTTCTCATCTTCTGAAAGCTCAGGAGATATTTCTGTAGATTGCATGAGGCTCGGAGAGCAACAGCAGCATGACAATATTAATTGCACTGTGTCTGGGGGGGGGGGGAGTTGGTGCAGAGAATATTTCCTGTGATGGAGACAGACCGAGTGAAGATGCAGAGCTGGCAAAAGAGGGGTGTGCCTGCCTTGTGCTTCCGAGCTCTGAAGGTAGAGTTGAAAACCACCCAGATTGGGAAAGCCCACCCAGTATGGTTTTGCAAGAGTCTTTGGGTTCTTCTGCTTTGCCTCCTTGGCAGGTAAGAGGAGGAGGAGGCAGAGCCAGAATGAGATCCCTGCTTCTTCTGTTGCTGCTTCTGCTGCTCATGATGTCCTTTGGAGTCTGCAAGAACCACAAGGCAAAATGCCCCTTGAATCTGGTCAGGGATCAAACGGATGCTCGCAATTACTACCGGCCTGGACACTTTTTCATCAGTGGGATCATCTCTCCAAAACGCTTTGTTGAGGAAACGCCATACAACTTTTCTCAGACACCCTTCGCCATTACTGAAGTGTATGTACTTATATGCAGATGGTTTCATGGTCCTCCACTCCTTATAATGGTTCCTATTTATCAAGGAAAGAGCCCCTTCCTCAGGGCTGGGGAACCAAGGGCTGGTGTTGCCGGACTACCCTGCCCTGACCATTGGGCTTGCTGTTGGAGGAGCTGGGAGCTGGGGAGGGGTGTCTAGTAAAAGATTCTAGTAAAGGGGAGTGGGCTCATTCGTGTCGTTTCTGATCCAGAATATGGACAAAATTATAATTTTACCACACACTCAAACCTGCAAGCCACCAGGCCCCATATGTAACTAAAAGGGGACTGAGGTATTTGGTGCTTCTCTTCCATCAATAAAATTGTCTCTTATCTACCTATAGTCTAGCCCCTTGGAAGAAGCCAAAGACCACTGCAAGAAAAGCAGCCTTTGCAGCAACTTCCCAGTATATCACACATTTTGAGGGGCGCCTTCATTTCTTACTCATAAAACCACAGTAGAATAGAATCATAGAGCTGTAGAGATGGAAGGGACCCGGAGGAATCTCACCTGAAGCATCCATGACACATGGTCACCTTCGGAGGAAGTCTGTTCCACTGTTGAACAGCTCTATGTGCTGTTTGCATCAAAGCTCCGGTCATGGAGCAGAGATTTCCAAATTTTTCTTCTATGCTAGACAGGAAAAGGTTTGATGTCAATGCAGAAGAATGGAAAAACAAAGAAACAAACAAATATTAATCTTTGTGGATCATATAATGTCCCCACCCCCATTCATACGAATGCCAGTTTCACTCTTTTTAAAGAATTCATTTATTGCAGGGAGGCAGCTAGGTTCACCTGGCCCATGTTGTCTTTCCTGTTCACCACCCAAGAGATCAACCAGGATCTCAGGCTCTTACCCAACATCACCCTGGGCTACAACATCTATGAGAACTATTTTGATGCAAGGATGACTTCGGACGCCATGCTAGAGCTGCTTGCAGGCAGTGGATGCAATATTCCCAATTATCACTGTGGAGAACAGAATCACCTGCTGGCTGTTCTTGAAAGAAGCAACACTTTCATCTCAAGAGTGATTTCAGCCTTGTCAGGCATCTACAAAATCCCACAGGTAAGTAGTGGGAGAGCATGGAAGCACAGAGGATTTCAACTGCGTAAAATTCTATCTTCTCTTGGGAGGGGTCAAGTGGGGATATTTTTAAAAATGGGAAAATCCTGAGCTATGGATTCAACATCCCTTTTTCAAAACTGAGCCTTCACCAACTTGGCACCTCCAGATGTTTCCGACTAAAACTCCCATCAGCCTCAGCCAGCAGAGATTTAGATATCAGTCATTTCAGATGATTAAATACCCGTTATGCTGAAAGTAAAATAAATTGGTGATCTTTTGCTTTCCTTGCTAGATCAGTTATGGCTTCACTGCCCAGGTTCTCGAAGATAAAACCCTGTTCCCTTTTGTCTACCGGATGACTCCCAAAGAGGAAAGTCAGTACCAGGGGATTGTTGAATTGCTCCTGCATTTTGGATGGACGTGGATCGGCCTCTTCACTCCAGACAATGACAGTGGAGAAAGATTTGTGAGCGCTGTGAAACCTCTGATGCTCAGCAGAGGGATCTGCATTGCTTTATCAAAAAAAGTACCAGAAAAAGATCCAGGTCAATTTATCAGGCCTGGGGAACCTTTTTTCCTATGGAGACAAGTTGGGGTCTTTGTTTCCCATATAACCAATGCACTGGTTATCATAATACTCATGGTAATACACAATGTCTATGAGAAGGAAATAGGGGCAAAAGTCTGGATCACAACAGCTTTGCTAGAAATCAGAATTGGCTTTTACCTCACTCCAAATTTATTCCAGCACCTCCATGGTTCTCTGTCCTTTGCAATTCAGACCGGAATAAGGAGCAGCAAAGGTGACAAATTGCAGTTCAATCTTAGGGATTATTTGAATCAAGCATTTCAGTGTTCATATTCAAAGCATTTGTTGTCCGTGAAAGGCAGGATAAGATGCAGAGAGGAGGAGAAACTGGAGCCGTTGCCCCAAGAGGAGCATGAGAGAGCCCTGTCTCATGACAGCTATGGCACTTACATCCATGTTCAGGATGTGGCTCAGGCCTTGCATGCTTCGCTTTCATCGAGATCCCAGAGGAGGCTGATGGTGGAGGAAGGAGAGCAATGGGGACCCCAAAGGCTACAGCCGTGGCAGGTATTTCCTTCCCCTTTTTGCAAACTGCACTCCACACAGATGCTGATCTTGACTGGGGATAGACCTGTAAAATAACATAGTTAGTATTAGTAATAGTAATAGTAGCAGACCGCCCAACATTTCTCTGTTGAAAATAGAGGCGGCCCATTCCATAATGATAATCTTACTGCCTATACCCAGGGCTTTTTTTCAGAGGGGAACTCGCTGGAACTCAGTTTCTGGCACCTCTCACGTGGGTGCCATTGCCATTCTCAGAGGGAGGTGTTCATGGTGAGTTCTGGCACCTTCTTTTCTAGAATAATAGCACTGTTTATACATCTTCTTCAGTTGCCTCAGCACTCTGGGCAGCTCCCAAAATAAAGAAATTCATACTAAAATATTAAACATATTAAAAATTCCCGATATAGGATTAGACGGGTTGTGGGTTGAATAACTCCACATCCGCCAACATTTCTCCAATGAAAATAGGGACATTCTAGGGAAAAGTGGGAAATTCTGGGATCAAATGAAAAACTGTCTCTAATCCAGGGACGTCCCTGGAAAATTGGGGCACTTGCAGGGTCTGTGGTAATAGAAATGGCTGAATAGGAATTCCAGTCTACATGAGATACACCCAGGCCCCAAATCATAAGAGGCTAAAGTGAGTAGGACTGAGATATCCATCTTGGCTTCAAGCTTTCTCAGTGCTAGTGCTTTTCCCTGTCATTCCAGCTTCACCCTTTCTTGAGAGAAATCCAGTGTCTGAATACTTCCAGAGGCAGGTTGTGCTTGGATGAAAACTGGGAGCTGCCAGCGGACTTTGATATTATGAACTGGGTGATGTTTCCCAATAAGTCTCGTGACCTTGTGAAAATTGGGAATATAAGGAGAGAGACATCGGCTAGCATAAAGTTCACCATTAACCCAGAAGCCATTGAGTGGCCCAAGAAATTCAACAAGGTAAGGGGAATCACAGAGAGGGGAGGCTAGGAGATCCCAGCTTTCCTTTAACAACTGCTGCAAAATGGCTATATCAGGTTGACCAATGATGTCTTGACCGTCCAATAACAGCTGCAACCACCATTCCTTCTTTCCACAGCAGCTGAGATAGGTGGGAAATTTGGGATGCTCATAGAAAAGATAGAGCCCAGAGGTCCTCAGAGAAGACACCATCTATTTCCAAGCCAGACTGAGAATTTAAGAATTCTGGATAGAATCTTTAACCAAATGGACTACATAGATAAGAAGAAAAGTGAAAGCCCCTAGTAAAAGGGAGCTATTGGGTTTTCATACATGCAGAATGATGGAAAGCGATTTATGGTATTTTTGAAATGATAATTACTGATTCATTGTAGATTTTTTAAATTTGTGGCGTAAGCTCACTTGTAGATGTTGCAATTGTTAAACTATTGTATGTGCAGGAATAGAGAAGTGCACAGTTGTTGGTGAAAGATGATAATTAAAAAAAAACCTATAGTAATATAAGGTTAACGTTAAGAAATGGCAACTATTTGGTTATTTGATTGTTGTTAGCCGCCCTGAGCCCAGCTTCGGCTGGGGAGGGCGGGATATAAATAAAATTTATTATTATTATTATGTAAACTAGAAATAACTAGATAAATACATCAGCAACAAGAGGAAACCTTGCATGCCTCAAGAACAGAGTGAGGTAAACCAATATTTGGAAAGGTCAAATTAAATTTGTCTAAATTAGCGGTTGAGAGATTATCCGAATCCTGAAATTTGGGGAAATCACATTTCAGACTCCATTGCCATTTTCTTTGAAGATTTATTAAGCAGGGAAGCAGGTAAATGGAGAAGAGGAAACAGAGTTCTGTGGCGCAAACCTCAGTTGTCCTGAACTAATTATGAAGAACAAGATATTCTGGTCACCCCAATGGTCAGTGGGGGGTTGAAAGGACCCTGATGAGGGGTCAAAGGCTGCAGTCCAGAGAACCGTTCGAATTCACTCGATGAGTGAATTACATACCCACAAATACTCCTAATTGTTCCTCTTTGTTGCACCTTCTTGTCTTCCTGGTTAGACGGTACCTCGTTCCAGGTGTACAGAAAGATGTCGACCTGGATATGCCAAGATGGTTTTGGAAGGAAAGCCCGTTTGCTGCTATGCTTGTGCTCGGTGTGCGGAAGGGACCTTCTCCGCCCAGGAAGGTGGGTGACTCCAAGGGGGAAGGTATTTCTGAAGAGAGTAAACACAGGGCAGAAATCCAGTCTCACCCACTTTTTGTGAGATTTCTGCAGACATTGGGGAATGTGGATTCTTCCTCAACATCCATAGGATTAATCAACTTTATTACACCCAGGAAGGGAGTTGAAAGGAATGATCATAAGGAAGAAATCTCTGGAGTTGAAAGTGGGCAGCTGTGAGAGGAATGCCCGTAAAGCATTCTTTCTTTATTTTTTATACCAAGTCACACCAAAAAGGAAATCATGTTGACATTTATAAAGAGTAATGGACAGGTGATGCAAACCAGCAAATTTTTAATAGCAAAAGCACAATAAAAAATGAACAATACTTCATATGAAAATTATTACAATATAATCAATGGACTGTTTTGATCTCACTACTATGAACATTGCATGGAAGCAACAGAAAACTGCATTTCAAATGTCAAGTTAAAGAGCTGTTTCTTCAGGATTAGGCAGGACCAAACAATGCAGTTAACAGAAGTGGAGTGCTCATTGCTACTCAGTTTATCCTAGATCAAAATGTTGCTTTACCTATTTTAACATTCTTATTTCCTGAGGTCCACCACAGAGTTTTTCAATATGTAGCAGAGCACTGATCATTAGGGATGTAACTGATGCTGCAGCCACTCTTTTTCCTCTTCCCCAGATGCAGAACATTGCACCAAATGCTCAGAAGATCAGTATCCAAACAAGGACAGAGATCATTGCGTCCCCAAGATTATCGTCTTCCTGGCTTATGAAGAATATTTGGGAATGGTGTTAGCTTCCATTGCCCTCTTCTTGTCCTTAACAGCAGGCATTGTGTTGGGAATCTTCATTAAATACAAGGAAACTCCCATAGTCAAAGCCAACAACCGGGACCTCTCCTACATCCTGCTCGTCTCCCTCCTTCTTTCCTTTCTGTCCTCCTTCCTCTTCATCGGGCGCCCAAGGAAAGAGACCTGCCTTCTCCGACAAACGGCCTTCAGCATCATCTTCTCAGCTGCTGTTTCTTCTGTCTTGGCAAAGACAATCACGGTGGTGCTGGCCTTCCTGGCCACAAAGCCCGGGAACAGGGTGAGGAGATGGCTGGGCAAGAGTCTGGCCAACTCCATTGTCATCTCCTGTTCTGGGGGGCAAGTTCTCGTCTGCACCATCTGGCTGGGCTCTTCTCCCCCATTCCCAGAGCCCGACATGCGCTCCCAGGTGGAAGAGATCATCCTGCAATGCAACGAAGGGTCTGTGGCCATGTTCTACGTTGCCCTCTGCTACCTGGGCTTCTTGGCTGCCACCTGCTTCACGGTGGCTTTCCTAGCCAGGAAGCTGCCCGGCTCCTTCAACGAAGCCAAGCTGATCACCTTCAGCATGCTGGTCTTCTGCAGTGTTTGGGTGTCTTTTGTGCCCACCTACCTGAGCACCAAGGGCAAGTACATGGTGGCCGTGCAGATCTTCTCTATGTTGGCCTCCAGTGCTGGGCTTCTGGGCTGCATCTTCCTTCCCAAGTGTTACATTATTGTGCTGAGGCCTGATCTGAACACAAAGGAGCACCTGACAACCAGAAATTAAGGGGACATCTGATTCTTAAAACATTCCATGTTCCTGATGTCCAGAAGTGCATAAAATAAACACACTTGCTCATCCATGTTGCTCCTTCTCCACCTCTGACAGAGATTGTGTTCATTCTTAGCCCAGGTTTTAGGAAGTCCTGTTGACATGAACCGTAAGATGGGATGAAATGTTTTGCTACCTTGCTTTGCCAATGACTACAATGAGTCCTGATCTATTGCCCTTAGTTTGTAAAGTTTTATCATTTAATCATTTTTTGCTTTGAGAAGTTATATTTATCTCACAACAAGATAGGCTGGAGGGAGGGAGGGTTAGGTCTTTGAGTGTGATTCCTTTGTCCTAACTACCTATTAACCATATCAATTCTGATATTCAACAATAGTTTCTAGTTATGTCATTTCTATTTATTGAATTTTCTCCATTTTCTACATGCATGCTGTATCATTCATAAGTACACTTCATCTCATTTTGTTCTCCTAAGCTTTGTATATCAATAAACTGAGAAATTCATTTAAGACATCTTCCGTAGTCTGTTGGTTTAATTTCTGTATTGTGTAAGCTCTGCTCCCTGTTCCAAAAAGTAGCAACTGACCTTAGCCAAGCCTTGACTGGAGACCAATGGATTTTATTACACTGGCCTGGATCTGACATGTTGTGCACTGATGTTGAGTGGATCACCAGATTACGAGTGAGCAAGCAACAAGTTCAGCATTGGAGGGAAGCAATGAGATGATGGCAAATTGTTTTATTCCCTGCCTGCCAAACCTTTTCAGAGGAGGCATCTTATGCTCAGTCAGGAAGGAATAGGGAGAGGCCTCCTCCTCCTGCTCAGGTTCCTCCCATTCAGGTCCTCCTCCTCCAACTCAGGTTCCTCCCATTCAGGTCCTCCTCCTCCAACTCAGGTTCCTCCCATTCAGGTCCTCCTCCTCCAACTCAGGTTCCTCCCATTCAGGTCCTCCTCCTCCAACTCAGGTTCCTCCCATTCAGGTCCTCCTCCTCCAACTCAGGTTCCTCCCATTCAGGTCCTCCTCCTCCAACTCAGGTTCCTCCCATTCAGGTCCTCCTCCTCCAACTCAGGTTCCTCCCATTCAGGTCCTCCTCCTCCAACTCAAGTTCCTCCCATTCAGGTCCCCATTTATAGAGCAAAGCCAAGATCAAAAGGGCAAGTAAAAATAATTTACAGATCAGCCACTGACAAAGCATTTATATTAATTAGTCAAGATTGCATCCTACTTAAACTTTCATCACTTCAAATTGGTGGAAACTCTCATTCTTATTACAATTCAACTTGTAGCATTCCAATGAAGGGTGCTATATAAATTTAAGCTGGGAGCAGCCTCTGGCTTGACTTATTTCATTATTCTTACTAATATTAATAAGTAATAAAGTATGAATTTGGGGGGAGGGGAATACATTACATTAGTGTCCAGTCATTGCATTTCTATAGGATACTTCATTTCAATCAATCAATCAATCAAATCTTTATTACAGTAGTAGACCAGCATCAGTAGAGTGGGGTACAATCATTTTCAGTCTGTAAAACGTTTCGGAAAGCGAAAAAGTATTTAACACAAAGTATAATATAAAAGTCTAAAAGACGCTAAAAGAAGGGTTTGGGAGCATTAAACAGATGTGGAAGAGCATAAAAGGTTAGTATATAAAGACTATGGCCACCAATTTACAGAGCACTCTGATATGAGTGTTCATTAAATCTAGCATAATAATAGTAATGAAAAGGTGTGGCAATGGAGGAGTGCAGGGAAAAGAAAACTCCTGGCACTCATTCTTTCTTGCTACAGAATTAAAAGATTTCTCTGCTTTTCTCCTTCTTTTTCCCTTGGGTGGTGTGTTCAGCGGTCACCCTCAGGGGAAACAGGTCCCCCCCCCACCTTGGAGGAAATGGACTGATCGGAACCTGGCTGTGACATCGGCTCAAAATCCCAACCTCACTTTGCAGTTGAGGCCAACAGCCTTTAGGTGGTTTGTCTGCAACTGAATCAGAAAAAAACTGTTATTAGACACCGAAAAAGCAAAGTCTGAAGACTGATGTCTGGGGAAATGGTGAGGGGACCAACAGGAAACTGCTAAGGGAGTTTTGAGTCCTTTTATTCTGTTGCAGTTGCAGAGAAAGGAGGGTGGGGGGTGGGGGGTGGGGGTCTGCCCCAGGTGTCATCACTGAGGGGGGTGGGAAAAGGACATAAAGCCGAGTTTAAAATAAAAATAAAAATTGGGCTCACCAAACCTTTTAGTTGAGTCAAAAAACGCGGCTGGCACTGGGCGCCGCACCACGGGGGCTGGCACTTACCGGGGGGGGGGGGTGCAGAGTGCCTGATCCATGCATCTCTCCTGGGGGTGACGTGGTGGCTTGGGCCCCTGCAGGCTGGGTGCTGCCTGAAACAGAAGCGTGGGGCTTGCATCTGCCCCCTGCCTCTCCCTCAGCCGCCCTACAGCTGGGGGGGGGAGGCAGAGGATAGGCTCCAGAAAGCCCACAGGACCCCCGCGTTGAACCGGGCACCCAAGCAGCTGGCTATACCGCTGTTCTGTTGTTTGAATTATGGGTGCCTTGAGAGTGAATGTGCTGTGCTTGCTGCCCCACTTGTCCTGATGGACCAGCCCCCCATGGCGCCAGGGCTGTAGGGCTTCCCTGGCTAGCGACTCAATGTGGGCAGGAGAGTCTGCCTTCTGGGTTCCTGCCTGTCTCATTTTGGGCTGCTCTCTTTCTCCTTAATCCCCGCCACCACCTCTGGGGTCCTGTCTCTGCCAGCAGTCAGCCATCGAGGAGGACATTCTCAATGACAAGGAGGACGAAGGAAAAGGCGAGAAGGAGACCGCAAGACGGCTGGATCTCCTCAGCCCTGACTGGGTAGGTGGCCGTGGCCTAAGCGGTGATTGGCAGAAGGGGAGGGGGGCATATCAATCGTAGGATGAGACTGTTGTTTCAGTTATGGGTGCCTTGAGTTTTAATGTTTGGTTGAGTTTTTTAATTGCTCGTTTTTTGCATCTTTTCCTTGCAGGTTCCAAGTATGTCACCATTTTCTAGTGTTTCCTCCCTGGATTCCCTTTGGGACTCCCTCAATGAGGTACGTAGCAGACAGAGCAGGAGGGAAGCTCTGCTGAGCTGGAGAACCCTGAGGCTGGGGAGGAGGAGGAGGAGGAGGCTGCTGGCCGGCCAGCCAGGCCACCTTCTGGACCAGTCTTGAGCAAGGGGGCAGACAGGCAGGGGGCTGCTGGGGGCAGATGGGCTTGCTGCCCCACTTGTCCTGATGGACCAGCCCCCCATGGCGCCAGGGCTGTAGGGCTTCCCTGGCTAGTGGCTCTATGTGGGTTCCTGTCTCATTCTGGGCTGCTCTCTTTCTCCCCTCTCCCCACCACCACTGCCACCACCTCTGGGGTCCTGTCTCTGCCAGCAGTCAGCCTCTGAAGTGGCTCTCGAGGAGGAAGAGCCACAGGAAGAACTAGCGAGCCCCCCAGAGGAGGACGGGGAAGACCAGGAGGACGGGGAGGCCCTTGATTTGCCGTGCCCCCCACCTGGAGAACACCTGGAGGCAAGCGTAATCGAGGTCAGATGAAACATACACTCATTCATGACATATGAAAAGCTTCCCTGAACAGGGCTGCCTTCAGATGTCTTCTAAAAGTCAGATATCGACTCAATGCGGGCAGGAGAGTTTGGCTTCTGGGTTCCTGCCTGTCTCATTTTGGGCTGCTCTCTTTCTCCCCTCCCCCCCCCCCACCACCACTGCCACCACTTCTGGGCTGGTTTCTCCATCCTGTCCAGGCCAACAGTCATCCTCTGAGGATGAAATATCCCATGACAAAGTGACAGAGGAGGAGGGAAGCCAGAGTGGCCAGAGAGACCCTTGTAGTGTCAGGCCGGGTTGCAGAGGGTTCTGGGATGTCTGTCCCCTTTTCCCAGCGCTGCTGACAGCCCTATTCCTCCGCAGTTCCCCGAAATGGATATCGGTCCAGACAGCTCCCTGAGCTTAGACCACGAAGCCGAAGAGAGCGACACCTTCTGGGACTCTGTAGACCTCAAGGAGGGATGTGGCAGACAGAGGAGGCAACCTGTAAAGAGCTGTTAACAGAAGCAGAAGATCAGTTAAAGTTGAAAAAGTTTGAGTATATCAGAGATTTACTAACAGATTGGTTACAGTATTATCAATTAAATGATGTTTTCAAACTTGATTAAGAAATATGTCTTAAAACGGAGATATATCAAAATTCGAAAGAGATCTGTTGGGAAATACGGTAATGTGAAATTGCTATCTAAAATGTATAAATTGATTTTAGAATGGTATACTAACGATGAAGGAGTTATATCTGTAATGATACACTGGGCAAGAGATTTTGGTTATAGTTTTCACAATGGGAATAGTTATGGAAGAAATTTACAGCTTGCTGTACGCTGAAGGAAAGTTACATGAAAATGATGAATTGTTGGTACCCGGCAGCCAGTAAACTAGCAAAAATGTACAGAACAGGTTGAAACATGTGTTGGAAATGTAAGAAGAAGGAAGGTACATTTTATTACATGTGGTGGGCATGTGGGGTGGTAAAAGAATTCTGGGAAATGATATATAATGAAATGGGGGGGGGGGAATGTTTGAGATAACTTTTGTTAAAAAAACCAGAAGCTTTATTATTAGGGATGACAGGTGCTGAACTACCAAGAGATAAGAAAAGACTGTTTATGGATGTGGCGACAGCAGCATGGATGCTCCTAGCCCAGAGGTGGAAAGAAGACAAAGGACTGACCAGAGAAGAAGGGCAGACCAAATGGATGGAGTACGCGGAAATGGTAAAGCGGAAATGGTAAAGCAATCAGGAAGATCATATTTTTACAAGGGACTGGAATGATTTTTTAATATATATATATATATATATAATTTTTAATTATTTTTTTTAAACATATCATTTTCAACGGTAATTAAACATACTTTTACATCTTATTCAAATTTTTGACTTCCATCAATCCTGTCTGAACTGGAATGATTTTGTAACCTTTTTGGGAGACCACAGTAAGCAGTTGAAAAAAGCAGCAGGTATCTAACCAACACTTGCAAAGCAATGTGAACTTTGGAAATTGTGGATATACACTAGATAGATTACAATGAAAGATGCAGGAACGCTGTCTATCTATCTATCTATCTATCTATCTATCTATCTATCTATCTATCTATCAGAACCCAGGGAGGGAGGTCCGAAGGTTTGGGTAACCTTTTATCTTGTTTTTAATTGAATGGAATAATTGTTATGTATATATATTGTGTAAAACCAAATATATACTGTTAAGAGTGCATAACATATACATATACATACACACACGCACACACACACAAACACACACACAAAAATGTGAAGAAATCCCTCACCCCCCAGCTTAGACTACAAAGCCTCTGAGGGTGTGCAGAGTGCAAATCCCCCCAGGGGCCCCTCTCTCTCCCGGGCTCACCTGGGGCCCTGCCCCTGCCAGCCTCTCTGGCCTCTGAGGGCGTGCAGAGTGCAAATCCCCCCAGGGGCCCCTCTCCCTCTTGGTGGTCCGGCCCCTGCCAGCCTCTCCAGCCTCTGAGGGCGTGCAGAGTGCAGATCCCCCCAGGGGCCCCTCTCTCTCCCGGGCTCACCTGGGGGCCCTCCCCCTGCCAGCCTCTCCGGCCTCTGAGGGCGTGCAGAGTGCAGCTGGATGGGCTGCAGGCGCTGGTGTCCCTGGCGGAGGCAGAGGCAGGAGGGCCATGGGGCCGGGCCTTTCTCTGCCCTCGGAGGGGAAGGGGCCACCTTCCAAAGGCCCTGCGACTCCCGCCAGCCTCCGCCGTGGTCCAGGCTGCGGAGCGGCGGCAGTTGCAGCCTAGTTCCCAGCATGCACTGCCAGCTCCCTCAGGCCAACGGTCGATTCCCAGCATCCCCTGCTGTGGGGTTTTGGATTAATTTGAAATTTAACCGTTTTTTTCCAGTGTATAACCAAATAAATAAATCCCAAGTGGTATTCTCTTAGGTTTCATTTTGCTGCCCCTTCTTCTCACAAACAAAGATCCTGTGTCCTATAATTGAAATTTACTCATTTTCCAATGTATAACTAAATAAATTAATCCCAAATTGTCTTTGGTTAGGTTTCACTTATTAGCTTTCTTGATAAATTACCCTTTATTAGGTTTCATTTCCCTCACCTCCTTCTTCCCAGCATGCTTTGCTGTCCATTCTTCTCACAATCACTTCTACCCCCCTCTTCAGTAAAAAGGCTCTTTAAAGTCACACATACTGTAAAGAGCATTTCAAAAATTGAAGGAACAGTAAGTTAAGTTTCTAAACATGACAGAAAAACATTTAAAAATCAACAAAGTGTACAGTACATTTTCTAAGTCTCTGGGGGACAACTCGAAGAAGGCTCCTCTTCCACTCTTTGCTTCTTGGTCAAGAACCTGTCCATGGTCTGCTGCTTCATCCGCCTTCTCAGCACCTCCCTGAAAGGCGACATGACCCTCGTATCAAAAGTGTTCACAAGGTCATGTGCCACGTGCTTGTCAGGGTGGTGCCGCTGTGCAAAAGCCTGCACATCCTTCCACTTCAGGCAAATGTCCCTCAGTACTTTGGAGGACAGCCGTTCCTTAGTTGCTTCCTCCTCTTCCAGCGAGGCCTGCTCCTGCGCAGCCTCTGCCTGCAGTTCGACCAGCTCCTGGGTGGTCAGCTCGTGGTCGTGCTCCTCCACCAGCTCGCTGATGTCCTCCTCTGTGACCTCCAGCCCCATGGTCCTCCCCAAGGCAACAATGTCCTGCACCACTGTTGACTCTGGTGCATCAGAGTCACTTGGTGCCACACAGTCCGGCCACAGGCTGCGCCAAGCGCAATTCAAATTTCTCTGGCTGATCCCGTTCCAGGCAGTGGTGATCATCTTCAAGCAGGTGACGATGTCAAAGTGGTCCTTCCAGAATTCCCGCAGGGTGATGGTGGTGCAAGCAAGATTGACCCAGTCCACAAACAGCACACGTGTGACCCAAGCCTTACTGTTGGATCGCCACATGACACGCAGCTGCTCCTTGTCGACCTTGTGTTTCTTGAAGGTCCGTGGGTTCTCTGAGTGGTACACCAGCAGGGGCCTGATCTTCAGGTCGCCGCTTGCATTGGCACAGAAGAGCAGGGTCAGACGGTCCTTCATGGCTTGTGGCCAGGCAACTTGGCCTCCTCCTGTGTGATGAAAGTCCTTTTGGGCATCCTCTTCCAAAACAGCCCGGTCTCGTCGCAGTTGAAGACCTGCTGTGGAATGTAGCCCTCCGTCTTCACAACCTCCAGGAACTCCGCTGCAAAGTCTTCAGCCGCAGAAACATCAGAACTGGCAGGCTCTCCATGCCTGACCATGCTGTGGATTCCAGATCTTGTCTTGAACCGGTCAAACCAGCCTCTGCTTGCCTTGAAGACTTCTGGCTCGCCTGAGGTTCCTGGCTGTTCCTGGACGAGGTCTGCGTGCAAGGCCTTGGCCTTCTCACAAATGACGGCCTCAGTCACAGTGTCCCCTGCACGCTGCTTCTCTTCTAACCAGATGAGCAGCAACTTCTCCACCTCCTCCAGAACAGCTGGGCGGTTCTTCACGATCCTGGTGACTCCCTTGGCTGCATCAGTCGCGAGGATCTTCTCCCTCATCTTCAGGATGGTCCCGATGGTCGATGGATTCCTCCCGTACTCCCTGGCGAGGTCTGTCACACGCACTCCACCGTCGTGCTTCTGGATGATCTCCTTCTTCATTTCCAGCGTAACCTTCTCCTTCTTCCCCTCGCCAGGCTCTGCAGCAGCAGTCTTCTTGGGTCCCATGGCAGCACAGCTCCTACCTTCGCAAACGCCCCCCCCCCAAAAAAAATCAGTGCTTCACCTATTTTCAAGAGAGATTTTTTCATTCTGAGATGTAGGTGTCCTGTTGTGTTGTATAAAGAGAACTGTGATCCAAATAGAATAAACATAAAATTATTAATCTCAGTTGCTTGGAAATTGCTTGAGTTTCATGCCACCCTCTGGGTTAGGAAACAGGTACCTACTTTGTCAACCATTGCAATCGTTAGAAATGAGACCAGGTGTGTGTGTGTGTGTGTGTGTGTGTGTGTGTGTGTGAAGAAAAGGAATAATTCCTTTTCACATTTTAGACTCCACTAACAAGGAAGTATCCTGACTCATATTATTTTATCATTTCAATTAAAGCACATATTTCCTGCTCTTCAGCCACCAAATGTTAATCTGTAGGATTTAAAAAATCCATTTTTAAAACTATAGCATTCTTTAAAGACAGTTTGTTGATGGTCATTTATAATATTATATCAGTATAAGGATATAATAGAAGAATGCAAGAATGCCAATGAATCTGGTCAGGGTTCAAAAGTTTGCACTGAATTTCCCCACCTGCAGGATGCCATGAAACTCAGGCAATTTCCAGAGCTCAAAGGTTGAATTGCCTGAGTTTCATGGCATCCTGCAGGTGGGGAAACTCAGTGCATCCATAGGTAGGAGAGTGTTTCACTAAGGAAGACCCAGGGAACAAGGAAATGGGAGAGGTTTGGGTGGAATCTTTTAGTGGACCCCCCAGCTCCCATCAGCCCAGCCAGCAAGACCAATGGTCAGGGCAGGGTAGACCTGCAACATGAGGACAGCCTTGGCTCCCCATCCCTGAGACAGGGGCTCTTTCCTTGATAAACAGGAACCATTACAAGGACTGGAGGACCATGAAACTGTGAAGTACGTACTTTTCATTCCTGGCGAAGGGTGTCTGAGAAAAGACATACGGAGTTTCCTTATATAAGCCTTTTGGAGAGATGACCCCATTGATGAGAAAGTGTCCAGGCCGGTAGTAATTGCGAGCATCCGTTTGATCCCTGACCAGATTCAAGGGGCATTTCGCCTTGTGGTTCCCGCAGACTCCAAAGGGCATCATGAGCAGCAGAAACAGCAACAGAAGGAGCAGGGATCTCATTCTGGCTCTGCCTCCTCCTCCTCCTCTTACCTGCCAAAGAGGCAAAACAGAAGAACCCAAAGACTCTTGCAAGACCAACCTGGGTGGGCTTTCCCAATCTGGGTGGTTTTCAACTACACTTTCAGAGCTCGGAAGCACAAGGCAGGCACACCCCTCTTTCGCCAGCTCTGCATCTTGACTCAGTCTGTCTCCGGCACAGGAAATATTCTCTGCACTAACTTTTTCTTTCCCAGACACAGCGCAATTAATATTGTCATGCTGTGTTGCTTTCCGAGTCTGGTGCTATCAGCAGAAATATCTCCTAAGCTTTCAGAAGATGAGATGACTATAATTTTGATTATTCCAAGTGGAATAAGTTTCATAACAATAACTTTCTGGAGTCTTGAATGGCTCAAGCGGCAGGTGCAGAGCTGGAGAAAAACATGTTGGACAGAAGTCAAGGGGTCTTTTGGGGAGTTGGAAGTTTGGCCTGAACTTTGATCCCAAGGACCAAATAAGAGCCCTGAAGCTGGATCCGACCATGGATGTCATATAGAGGAAGGAGAAAGGTTTTTTTCTGCTGCTCCAGAGAAGCGGACACGGAGCAATGGATCCAAACTACAAGAAAGAAGATTCCACCTAAACATTAGGAAGAACTTCCTGACAGTAAGAGCTGTTCGACAGTGGAATTTGCTGCCAAGGAGTGTGGTGGAGTCTCCTTCTTTGGAGGTCTTTAAGCAGAGGCTTGACAACCATATGTCAGGAGTGCTCTGATGGTGTTTCCTGCTTGGCAGGGGGTTGGACTCAATGGCCCTTGTGGTCTCTTCCAACTCTATGATTCTATGAGAATTGCCCTGCGCTTGGTTTCCCACAGGCATCAGGTCGGCCCCTTTGAGAGCAAGATCCTACTCCGGGCTGTTGGCCCTATCCAGCCGGGTTCTTCTGATGTCCAAAGGGGCTCCAAATGAGCAAACCAACCAGTGGGCCATTTCCTCTTCTGCAGGATGAAGCTCCAGGATGTGGAGAACAACCAGGGCTGGCGCCTCCAACCGAGCAGCGACCGGGACCTTGCCAGCCAGAGAGCCTCCCAGCTGTTGCCACTGCTGGGGAAGTCTTCTCCTGCACCTGCAGAGGCCAGGAGGAAACAGCAGTGGCAGGTCTCCACGGGGATGCTGAGACGGAGGACTCTGGGAGAGAGGGAGGTCCTGGACTCCATCCTCGAGGATCTCCTTCCACCTCCCCAGGTGGGTGTGATGTTATGCAGTGAGAACCAGAATTCCCCAACCTGGTGCCCTCTAAATGGGCTGTGTGCTGGTTGCGGCTGGTGGCC
This sequence comes from Podarcis muralis, assembly GCF_964188315.1. Taxonomy (NCBI): domain Eukaryota; kingdom Metazoa; phylum Chordata; class Lepidosauria; order Squamata; family Lacertidae; genus Podarcis; species Podarcis muralis. The sequence continues at coordinate 7,080,072 of NC_135672.1, read as the reverse complement.
ACTGAGATCCCCTTCACTCCAGCAACTCAGACTTCAGCAAAAGGAACTCACCGTGAGGTCTGGAGAATCGTATGTTTTCGCTGGTGATGATCATGCTTTACATTGAAATTTGCAATCGGTACCAGTTGTAGAGCTCAGTCCTATCCATATTTACCCAAGGCCAGAACTGACCCAGGTTGCCTGCACTTAATTGGGTTACACTATCCTCTGGCTAAGGCTGAGCTCTACAACTGGTACCGATTGCACGTTTCAGTGTAAAGCATGATCATCACCCACGACAAAATTCAGTTCTCCAGACCTCGTGGCGAGTTCCTTTTGCTGAGTTGCTCTTCTGATGCCCTTATGTCCAAAGGGGCTCCAAATGAGCTAACCAACCAACGGGCCATTGCCTCTCTTGCAGGATGGCTTCCTTAATAAAGAAGCTCTGGAGAAGAACATCAAAGGTCTTTCTGCTGCTGGTGAAGCCATCACCCATGGAGGCCAGGCAGAACACTCAGTGAGATCCAGGATTCCCCAACCTGGTGCCCTATAAATGTTTTGGACTATATGGCTGAGGCTGGTGAGAGCACATAGAGGGGTTCAAGCTGAGGGGAACGGGCATGAGCTATCGGGAGCCCAGCTTGGAGGAAGGTCCTATTGCAGATGCAAGAGGTGACTTTCCCCTTGTGAGAAGGAGTGGTGACCGCCAGCCTGGGTGGCTGTAAAGAGAACCAGGCAAACATGGGGAAGCAGAGAAGGCAATCAGTGCAGGATCTGCAGACCTTCCCTCTTGTCAGTCTCTGATTGTAGCTTCCTTGGGGCAGAGACCTGCCTGCATGGCAGATGCCACACATTCTCTCCCCTCTCCCAGGTGCTGCTGACAGGGCTTCTTTGCTTTGCTGCCCATTCATCTTACATACAAGTAGCCTGTTTCCTATAATTGAAAATTACCCATTTTCCAATCTATAACTAAATAAAGAAATCTGAAGGTGTTGCGGAAGGGTTCCGGATTAATTTGAAATTTACTCGTTTTTCCAGTGTATAACCAAATAAATAAATCTCAAGGTGTCTTTTGTTCGGTTTTGCTTATTAGCTTTATTGATAAATTATCCTTTATTAGGTTTCATTTCCCTCACCTCCTTCTTCTCAGCATGCTTTGCTGTCCATTCTTCTCACAATCACTTCTATCCCCCTCTTCAGTAAAAAGGCTCCCAGAGCAGCTTGCAGCTCAGTAAAATGCAAGACACTTCCCCTGCCCTCAGCCTGTCAAACTGAAAGATGCAACACAAAAGGAAAGAGGGATGAGGAGGGAAGAGGTTATATAATGTGAGAAACATGAGGCTGGACTAGGCAGATCTTTCCTATGAGTTATTTAGGAAATAGAGAGCCTCTGGGGACATCTTGGCCTGCTCTGACTTCTTTACATTGCAATTTTTGTTTTCTTTTTGTCCCAGAGCTCCAGGAAATGGAAGAGGAAGAGGGGTCCCTCCAGGAATGGCCTGGAAGAGACGCCTAAATTGGAGGCGGTGGGCCCTTAACTAGGGTTCCCATGTTTCAAAAAGTAAAAAAACGGACACGCATGCCAATGGCGCACCTAGTCCAGAATCCTGTTCTCACTGTGTCCAGCAGGATCCAACCTCTCCATACATTTCGGAATAAGGAATGAAATTTAAATGGAAACACAAGCCACCACTCCACATTCAGGAGGACGGAGAACTAATAACAGAAGTTGTTATTTATAAAGTCAAATCCACAAATAAATGCAGAGATGTGGATGTGCATGCCCCAATCTCCCAGGGTTCCAGGTGCTGAAGCAGGTTGAGTTTCCTTGGAGACCATGGTGTCTTCAGGAGGCATGGTTTGACTTGCACAAGCACAATCTGAGCAGAGGATCCACGACCCAACAGATCTTGCTTCTCCATTCAGTCCTTTTATTCTGTGGCAGTGGCAGAGGAAGGGGGGTGCGGAGGTTGGAGATTGGGGGCCGGGGCACATGACTAATTACAAATTAACCCAACAATCCTTTGCGGTAGCCATATCAGCGTTTCAATGAGCCAGTTCGATATCGGGGACTCTGACGTTGTGCACTGGAGGACCCCAAGCTGGAAGAAAATCCTGGCTCCCCAGAGAGACGCCGGCTTGGACAGCCCCCTCAGCTTCAACTACGAAGCCTACGAGAGCAACTCCGACTGTAGCTTGCAGGTTCCAAGTCTGTCCCTGTTCAGTAGCCTTTCCTCCCTGTCTTCCTGGATACCCTTTGGGCCTCGCTCAATGAGGTACATAGTAGACAGAGCAGGACGGAAGCCCTGCTGAGCTGGGTAGCCCTGAGGCTGGGGAGGAGGAGGAGGAGGAGGAAGTTGGCCAGCCGGCCAGGCCACCTTCTGGACCTGTTGTGAGCAAGGGGGCAGACAGGCAGGGGGCTGCTAAGGGCAGGCTATGCTTGCTGCCCCACTTGTCCTGATGGACCAGCCCCCCATGGTGCCACGGCTGTAGGGCTTCCCCGGCTAGCGACTCAATGTGGGTTCCTGTCTCATTTTGGGCTGCTCTCTTTCTCCTCTCTCCCCACCATCACCGCTGGGGTCCTGTCTCTGAATCAGATGGCCATCCAACCTCTGCTTAAAAACCTCCAAGGAAGGAGAGTCCATGGTTGGATCCAGCTCCTTCTTTGGTCCTTGGGAGCAAAGTTCAGGCCAAACTTCCAACTTCCAAACACTCCCCTTGACTTCTGTCCAAAATGTTTTTCTCCAGTTCTGCACCTGCCGCTTGAGCCATTCTAGACTCCAGAAAGTTATTGTGCTGAAACTTATTCCACTTGGAATAATCAAAATTATAGTCATCTCATCTTCTGAAAGCTCAGGAGATATTTCTGGGGGTAGCACAAGCCTCGGAAAGCAACAACAGCATGGCAATATTAATTGCGCTGTGACTGGGAAAGAAAAAGTTGGTGCAAAGAATATTTCCTGTGTTGGAGACAGACTGAGTCAAGATGCAGAGCTGGCGAAAGAGGGGTGTGCCTGCCTTGTGCTTCCTAGCTCTGAAGGTAGAGTTGAAAACCACCCAGATTGGGAAAGCCCACCCAGGTTGGTCTTGCAAGAGTCTTTGGGTTCTTCTGCTTTAGCTCCTTGGCAGGTAAGAGGAGGAGGAGGCAGAGCCAGAATGAGATCCCTGCTCCTTCTGTTGCTGCTTCTGCTGCTCATGATGCCCTTTGGAGTCTGCGGGAATCACAGGGCGAAATGCCCCTTGAATCTGGTCAGGGATCAAATGGATGCTTGCAATTTCTACCGGCCTGGACACTTTCTCATCAGTGGGATCATCTCTCCAAAACGTTTATATGAAGAAACTCCATACATCTTTTCTCAGACACCCTTCGCCAGGAATGAAGTGTATGTACTTCACAATTTCATGGTTCTCCAGTCCTTCTAGTGGTTCCTATTTATCAAGGAAATAGCCTCTTTCTCACAGCTGGGGAGCCAAGGGCTGTTGTTGCAGGACTATCCTGCCCTGACCATTGGGCTTGCTGGCTGGGGGTGATGGGAGCTGGGGGGGGCTAGTAAAAGATTCCACCCAACCCTCTCCGATTTCCATGTTCTCTGGGTCTTCCTTAGGAAAACACTTTCCTACCTTTGATTCTGTGTTGCTTTTAGAAGAATGCAAGAATGTTAGTGAATCTGATCAGGGTTCAAAAGGATGCACTGAATTTCCCACCTGCAGGATGCCATGAAACTCAGGCAATTTCCAAGGCTCAAAGGTTTCATTCAATATTATTCCATTTGGACAATTCAGAAACTGTCGTTAAGGAATGTTACAGTTTTACAAATGGAATTTTAAGATCCTCTAGGTGACTTTTGGTGGCTGAAGAGCAGGAAAGATGTGCTTTAATTGAAATGATGAAGAAAAAAAATGAATTAGCATACTTCCTTGTTCGCTGAGTCAGGTCTCTATAATGTGAAAACGAATTATTCCTTTTTTCACATACACAACTGGTCTCATTTCTAACTAGTGAGATGTTTGATATTTCTTCACTTGGAATCCATAGGTACCTGTTTCCCATCCCAGAGGGAGGCATGAAACTCTAGCAATTTCCAAGATGCCAAAATTATTCTATGTTTATTCTATTTGGATCATTTGTGAACAACCTTAGCACAGTTCTCTTGACACAATACCACAGGAGACCTACAGCCCACTATGGGCTACATTAAAGGTTTCCTCCTCCAATCTCAGCACTTTTTCCTTTCTTTCACTGTTTAAAAAAAATTAAAAGCGTTTTAAGAAACTCTTGAAAATGGGTTGATTTTTATGGGTGAAAGCAGGAATGATATGCTTCAAATAAAATGGTTATATAAAATAACCAGGGGGTGTCCTCACTGGTGAAGTCACTGAGCCAAACATGGGCAAAATTATAATTTTATCACACACTCAAACCTGAAAGCCATCAGGCCTCATTTGTAACTAAAAGGGGACTGAGGTATTTGGTGCTTTTCCTCCTTCAATAAAATTGTCTCTTATCTAGCTATACTCTAGACCCTTGGAAGAAACCAAAGACCACTGCAGCAAAAGCCGCTCTGGAGCCACTTCCCACTATAACACACATTTTGAGAGGTGCCTTCATTTCTTACTCATAGAATCACAGTAGAAAAGAATCATAGAGTTGTCGAGATGGAAGGAACCTGGAGGAATCTCACCTGAAGCATCCATGACACATGGTCACCTTCCGAGGGAGTCTGTTCCACTGCTGAACAGCTCTGTGTGCTGTTTGCATCAAAGCTCCGGTCATGGAGCAGAGATCTCCAAATTTTTGTTCTATGCTAGACAGGAAAAGGTTTGATATTAATGTAAAAGGATAAATAAATACTAATCTTTGTGAATCATATAATATTCCCTCCCTCCCAATCATATGAATATCAGTTTCACTCTTTTTAAAGGATTCATTTATTGCAGGGAGGCAGCTAGGTTCTACTGGCACATGTTGTCTTTCCTGTTCACCATCCAAGAGATCAACCAGGATCTCAGGCTCTTACCCAACATCACCCTGGGCTACAACATCTATGAGAACTATTTTGATGCAAGGATGACTTCGGACGCCATGCTAGAGCTGCTTGCAGGCAGTGGATGCAATATTCCCAATTATCACTGTGGAGAACAGAATCACCTGCTGGCTGTTCTTGAAAGAGGCAATACTGTCATCTCAAAAGAGATTTCAGCCTTGTCAGGCATCTACAAAATCCCACAGGTAAGTAGTGGGAGAGCATGGAGGGACAGAGAATTTCAACTGCGTAAAATTCTGCTTTCAATTTGGATAGGTCAAACATGGATATTTTTAAAAATGGGAAAATCCTGAGCTATGGATCCAACATCCCTTTTTCAAAACTGAGCTTTCACCAACTTGACACCTCCAGATGTTTCAGACTAAAACTCCCATCAGCCTCAGCCAGCAGAGATTTAGATAGATATCAGACATTTCAGATAATTAAATATCTGTTATTCTGAAATAAAATAAAATTGCCGGTTTTTTTGCTTTCCTTCCTAGATCAGTTATAGCTTCAATGTCCAGGTTCTTGAAGGTACCACCCTGTTCCCTTTTGTCTACCGGATTACTCCGAAAGAGGAAAGTCAGTACCAGGGGATTGTTGAATTGCTCCTGCATTTTGGATGGACATGGATTGGCCTCTTCACTCCAGACAATGACAGTGGAGAAAGATTTGAGAGCGCTGTGAAACCTCTGATGCTCAGCAAAGGGATCTGCATTGCTTTATCAAAAAGAGTACCAGAAAAAAATGTAAATCAACTTATCAGGCCTGGGGAACCTTTTTCCCTATGGAGACAAGTTGGGGTATTTGTTTCCTATATAATCAATGCACTAGATATCTTACCACTCGTGGTAATACACACATTATATGTGCAGGAAATAGGGGCAAAAGTTTGGATCACAACAGCTTCGCTAGAAATCAGAATTGGCTTATCCTTCCCTGCAAATATATTCCAGCACCTCCATGGTTCTCTGTCCTTTGAAATTCAGACTGGAATAAGGAGCAGCAAATATAAATTGCAGACCAAACTTGTGGATTATTTCAAACAAGCATTTCCGTGTTCATATTCAAAGCATCTCTTGGCCGTGAAAGGCAGGATAAGATGCAGAGAGGAGGAGAAACTGCAGCCATTGCCCCAAGAGGAGCATGAGAGAGTCCTGTCTCAAGACAGCTATGGCACTTACATCAATGTTCAGGCTGTGGCTCAGGCCTTGCATGCTTCGCTTTCCTCGAGATCCCAGAGGAGGCTGATGGTGGAGGAAGCAGAGCAATGGGGACCCCAAAGGCTACAGCCGTGGCAGGTATTTCCTTCCCCTTTTTGCAAACTGCAGTCCACACAGATGCTGATCTTGACTGGGGATAGACCTGTAAAATATCATAGTTACTATTAGTATTAGTAATAGTAGCATACTGCCCAACATTTCTCTGATGGAAATAGAGACGGCCCATTACATAACGATAATTTTACTGTTTATAGCCAGGGCTTTTTTCAGGGAGGAACTCCTCAGAACTCAGTTTTGGCCCCTCTCAGGTGGGTGCCATTGCCATTCTCAGAGGGAGGTGTTCATGGTGAGTTCCGGCACCTTCTTTTCTAGAATAATAGCACTGTTTATACCCCACACATCTTTTTGGGTTGCCTCAACACTCTGGGCAGCTCCCAACATAAAGAAATTCATATTCAAATAAAAAAAAATTAAGAATTCCCAATATAGGCTTGGACGCCTTGTAGGTTGGATAACTCCACATCTGCCAACATTTATCCAATGAAAAAAGGGCATTCTAAGGAAAAGTGGGGAATTTCAGGATCAAATGAAAAACTGTCTCTAATTCAGGGACATCCCTGGAAAATTGGGGCTCTTGCAGGGTCTGTAGTAATAAAAATGGCTGAATAGGAATTTCAGTCTACATGAGATACACGCAGCCCCAAATCAGAAGAGGTTGAAGTCAGTAGGACTGAGATATCCATCTTGGCTTCCAGGTTTCTTAATGCTGGTGCTTTCCCCTGTCATTCCAGCTTCACCCTTTCTTGAGAGAAATCCAGTGTCTGAATACTTCCAGAGGCAGGCTGTGCTTGGATGAGAACTGGAAGCTGCCAGCGGAATTCGATATTGTGAACTGGGTGATGTCTCCCAATAAGTCTTGTGAACTTGTGAAAATTGGGAATATAAGGAGAGAGACGTCTGCTAGCATAAAGTTCACCATTAACCCAGAAGCCATTGAGTGGAACAAGAAATTCAATAAGGTAGGGTAAATCACAGAGGGAGAAGGCTAGGAGATCCTGAATATGCTTTTCCTTGAACAACTGCTGCAAAATGGCTATATCAGGTTGATCAATGATGTCTTGACCGTCTATAACAGCTGCAACCACCACTCCTTCTTTCCACAGCAGCTGAGATAGGAGGGGAATTTGGGGTGCTCAAAGAAAGGATAGAGCCCAGAGGTCCTCAGAGAAGACACCATCTATTTCCGAGCCAGACTGAGAATTTAAGAATTCTGGACAGAATCTTTAACCGAATGGACTATGTAGATAAGAAGAAAAGGGAAAGCCCCTAGTGAAAGTGAACAATTGGGCTTTCATACATGCAGAAGGATGGAAAGTAATTTATTTTAGAAATGATAATTACTGATTTATTGTGGATTTGTGTAGTCAGTTCACTTCTAGATGTTGCAAATGTTAAACTATTGTGTCTGCAGGAATTGAGAAGTGCACAGCTGTTGTTGAAGGATGAGAAGTTAAAAAAAACAAACCCTAATGTAATATAAGGTTAATGTTAAGGAATGGCATATGTACTAGAAATAACTAGGAAATTCATCAGTGATAAGAAGAAACCCTGCATGCCTCAAGAACAGAGTGAGGGAAACCAATACTTGGAAAAGTCATATTAAATTTATTAAGCAGCGAAACAGGTAAATGGAGAAGAGGAAACAGAGTTCTGTGGCGCAAACCTCAGTTGTCCTGAACGAATTATGAAGAACAAGATATTCTGGTCGCCCCAATGGTCAGTGGGGGGTTGAAAGGACCCTGATGAGGGGTCAAAGGCTGCAGTCCAGAGATCCATTTGAATTCACTATATGTGTGAATTAAGGTAAAGGGTAAAGGGACCCCTGACCATTAGGTCCAGTCGTGGCCAACTCTGGGTTTGCGGTGCTCATCTCACTTTATTGGCCGAGGGAGCCGGCGTACAGCTTCTGGGTCATGTGGCCAGCATGACTAAGCCACTTCTGGCGAACCAGAGTAGTCCATGAAAGCGCCATTTAGCTTCCCACCGGAGCGGTACCTACCGTATTTTTCGCTCTATAACACGCACCTGACCATAACACGCACATCGTTTTTAGAGGAGGAAAACAAGGGAAAAAACATTCTGAATGAAACAGTGGATGTATCATTTTTGTGCTTCATGCTGTGGCCACAGACATGTGATCTGATGGTGAATTTGGGGTGACCCAATGCAAAGATCCTGAGGATCCATGTGGATCCATGCTTTTTAACCACGTTTTTGCACCATTGCAGCCCCAGGCAACAGTGGGTGCGTGATTTTTTTGGTGCAGGCTGTAGCCATGGACATGCTATGTGATCTGATGGTGAATTTGGGGTGACCCAATGCAAAGATCCTGAGAATCCCTGTGGATCCATGCTTTGTAACCACATTTTTGCACCATTGCAGCCCCAGGCAACAGTGGGTGCGTGATTTGGGGGGGGGGCAGGCTGTAGCCATGGACATGCTATGTGATCTGATGGTGAATTTGGGGTGACCCAATGCAAAGATCCTGAGGATCCATGTGGATCTATGCTTTGTAACTACATTTTAAGTGGGGAGCGAAGGAAAAACAAAGAAGGGACATGAGAGGGGTGTGCAGAGAAGCAGCTGGCTAAGAATGCAGGAGAGGGATTTAACGGGAGGGAGGAAAGAAAGGCAAAAGTTTTCCCCCACCCAAGCACCCAAGCCAGCCAGCGCTCTCTCTCTCTCTTTCTCTCTCTCCCAGCAGCACCGGAGCACAGAGAGGAATTAAAAGGAACGGCACTCTGCTTTCCCCTCTGCTTGCCTGGAGGGGAGGGGCTTTCCCTGCTCTTTGTTCCATTTGAGCAAACACAGCAACGAAACAGAGAAGGGTGGGCAGTAAGACCCTGAGGCAGAATGCAGGAAAGCAGCCGCTTCCTCTTTTCAGGTTTCCCTTCTCCGTGAAGCGCGATTTGATTTTTGCCTGATTTTTCGGCTCCAGGGACCACACATTCGCTCAATAACACGCACAGACATTTCCCCTTTTTAGGAGAAAAAATCTGTGTGTTATAGAGGGGGAAATACGGTATTTATCTACTTGCGCTTTGATGTGCTTTCGAATTGCTAGGTTGGCAGGAACAGGGACCAAGCAACGGGAGCCCACCCCGTCACGGGGATTCGAACCGCCAACCTTCTGATCAGCAAGTCCTAGGCTCTGTGGTTTAACCCACAGCGCCACCCGCGTCCCTATGAGTGAATTACATACACACAAATACTCCTAACTCTTCCTCTTTAAGCAGGGAATCAGGTAAATGGAGAAGAGGAAACAGAGCTCTGTCGCACAAACCTCAGTTGTCCTGAACTAATTATGAAGAACAAGATATTCTGGTCACCCCAATGGTCAGTGGGGGGTTGAAAGGACCCTGATGAGGGGTCAAAGGCTGCAGACCAGAGATCTGTTTGAATTCACTCTATGTGTGAATTGCATACCCACAAATACTCCTAACTGTTCCTCTTTCTTGCACCTTCCTGTCTTTCTGGTTAGGCCATACCTTGTTCCAGGTGTACAGAAAGATGTCGACCTGGATATGCCAAGGTGGTTCTAGAAGGAAAGCCCATTTGCTGCTATGCTTGTGCTCGGTGTGCGGAAGGGACCTTCTCCGCCCAGGAAGGTGGGTGACTCCAAGGGGGAAGGTATTTCTGGAGAGAGTAAACACAGGGCAGAAATTCAGTCTCACACACTTTTTGTGAGATTTCTGCAGACATAGGGGAATGGGGATCCTTCCTCGACTTCCTTAGTATTATTCACCTTCATTACATCCTGGAAGAGAGTCGAAAGGAATGACCATAAGGAAGAAATCTCTAGGATTTCTTCAAAACGTAATAAGCACAGATCATGAGGGATGTAAGTGATGCTGCAGCCATTCTTTCTCTTCCCCAGATGCAGAACATTGCACCAAATGCTCAAAAGATCACCATTCAAACAAGGACAGAGATCAATGTGTCCCCAAGATTACCACCTTCCTGACTTATGGAGAATATTTGGGGATGGTTTTAGCTTCCATTGCCCTCTTCTTGTCCTTAACAGCAGGCACTGTGTTGGGAATCTTCATTAAATACAAGGACACTCCCATAGTCAAAGCCAACAACCGGGACCTCTCCTACATCCTCCTCGTCTCCCTCCTGCTTTCCTTTTTGTCCTCCTTCCTCTTCATCGGGCGCCCAAGGAAAGAGACCTGCCTTCTCCGACAAACGGCCTTCAGCATCATCTTCTCAGTTGCTGTTTCTTCTGTCTTGGCAAAGACCATCACGGTGGTGCTGGCCTTCCTGGCCACAAAGCCCGGGAACAGGGTGAGGAGATGGCTGGGCAAGAGTCTGGCCAACTCCCTTGTCATCTCCTGTTCTGGGGGACAAGTTTTCGTCTGCACCATCTGGCTGGGCTCTTCTCCCCCATTCCCAGAGCCCGACATGCAGTCCCAGGTGGAAGAGATCATCCTGCAATGCAACGAAGGGTCTGTGGCCATGTTTTACGTTGCCCTCGGCTACATGGGCTTCTTGGCTGCCACCTGCTTCACGGTGGCTTTCCTAGCCAGGAAGCTGCCTGGCTCCTTCAACGAAGCCAAGCTGATCACCTTCAGCATGCTGGTCTTCTGCAGTGTTTGGGTCTCTTTTGTGCCCACCTACCTGAGCACCAAGGGCAAGTACATGGTGGCCGTGCAGATCTTCTCTATGTTGGCCTCCAGTGCTGGGCTTCTGGGCTGCATCTTCCTTCCCAAGTGCTACATGATTGTGCTGAGGCCTGATCTGAACACAAAGGAGCACCTGACAACCAGAAATTAAGGGGGCATTTGATTCTTAAAATAGTCCATGTGTATGACGTCTAGAACTGCATGAAGAAAACACACCTACTTTTCCACGTTGCTGTCATGGTCCGGTCTACGGGTGATCAAAGTCCCGGTTGAGGACGTTGGGACCGGGGGCAAGACAGCGGGGTGGGAGCAGGAATGAGAGTCCAGAAGCCAGGGGTCCTAGGGTTGAGAAACAAGGAGTCACAAAGTCAAGGGTCCAAGGATCAAGAAGCAGGGAGTCAGGAAGCCGAAGTGCAGGGAACAAGAAGCAAGAATCCCAAGGCAGCAAGGCAGGAAGCGTGTTGCTGTGGCAAAGAGCCGAAGGGAAATGCTGACCTTATATCCCTTCCCGGCTCTTGCCACCAGGTGCAGTGAGTTACCAGTCGGCCTCAGATGTGTAGCCGCACCTTGCCTCTCCAGAACAATCTCAGGAAGGCCCCAGTCCTGCAAAGCCCTACTGGTCACAGGGCCCGGCTCCTGCACACACTCCTGACAGTTGCTCATTTTTCACCTCTGAAAGAGATTGTGTTCATTCTCAGCCTAGGTTTGATGTAGTCCTGATGGTTTTGCTTTGCCAAGGACTACTATGAGTCCTGGTCTACTGCCCCTAGTTTGTAAAATATTATTATAATATTTAAAAATATTATTTTTTAATAATTTTCTGTTTTAGGAAGTTATATTTATCTCACAACAAGATAAGCTGGAGGGAGATAGGAGTTAGGTTTTTGATTTTGATTACTTTGTCATCACTACCTATTAACCATATCAATTCTAATATTCAAAGATAATAATAATAATAATAATAATAATAATAATAATAATAATAATAATAATAATAATAATGTACCCCAGCCACTCTGGGCGACTTCCACAAAGACCAAAAATATACTAATATGTCATGCATTAAAAACTTCCCTGAACAGTGTTGACTGGGTTTGATACATTGACAATAATTTCTGACCAAATCCCACAACCCTCTGCATCTCTGGCCATTTCCTCTACTGCCCATTTCTCTCTCTTCACAAGTCACATACACAGCCCAGTTGCTTAGACAGGCAGGCGTCCTGGGTCATCAAAGATAGTGGGCAGGTTTCTTTGATATAGCCTTTCTGATATGTTAATCCTAGGATGTTAATCTTAGGGCCAGGAAACCGACCTCACATGAAGGCGATAATGATCGCTGTCCTCCTGGCCATCCTTCTTATCAGATGTATTGATTGTTTATCACCTCCCAGGGTTGCCAAATGTCCTCCTTTGTAGTTCTGTTATTTGTTTACCCCAGAAATATGTGTGCTTAATTAGTTTAACTTGTCCCCACGTGGGTTTGTTGAAATGCTCAGAAGAAATCTGATTGGTTCTTACAAACACTCTGTAAAAAGTTCTTTTGTGAATAAAACGACCTGGGCCAGGGGCTAGAGGCAGAGATTATTATACGCACCCTTCCCAGAGTCTTGTTGGTTCAAGCCTCTCTGTGTATTCTTATTAATCAGAGTTCAATCCTTCCTTTACTTTGGGAACGCCTCATTGAACAACATAACTGGGAAACAGGGGCAAAGCAACTGCTGCTATACATTTATGAAAGCCTGCGCCACTCCCACTCCCAACGTGATTGGCTGTTTAAACTTCCAAGCTGCGAATCACGGCTGAGAGTACAAGGGCCAATGGCAGAGGCCCAAATCCTGAAATGTTCTGTGATTGGACAACACGTATCAAATCAGAACACAGGAGCTCAGAATCCTTAGTCCAGACTCCAGCTCAGGCAAACACAGGCCACTGAATACATAACAGGAGAGTCCACCACCTTTAGGGATGTGTATAGATGCTTTATTAGATATAGCCTTCCTTCCTCATGTTTGTGAGTTCAGTTTGTTGTTGTTTAGTCGTTTAGTCGTGTCCGACTCTTCGTGACCCCATGGACCAGAGCACGCCAGGCACTTCTGTCTTCCACTGCCTCCCGCAGTTTGGTCAAACTCATGTTTGTAGCTTCGAAGACACTATCCAACCATCTCGTCCTCTGTCGCCCCCTTCTCCTTGTGCCCTCCATCTTTCCCAGCATCAGTGTCTTCTCCAGGGAGTCTTCTCTTCTCATGAGGTGGCCAAAGTATTGGAGCCTCAGCTTCACGATCTGTCCTTCCAAGGAGCACTCAGGGCTGATTTCCTTAAGAATGGATCGGTTTGTTCTTTTTGCAGTCCATGGGACTCTCAAGAGTCTCCTCCAGCACCATAATTCAAAAGCATCAATTCTTCGGCGATCTGCCTTCTTTATGGTCCAGCTCTCACTTCCATACATCACTACTGGGAAAACCATAGTTTTTACTATACGGACCTTTGTTGGCAAGGTGATGTCTCTACTTTTTAAGATGCTGTCTAGGTTTGTCATTGCTTTTCTCTCAAGAAGCAGGCGTCTTTTAATTTTGTGGCTGCTGTCACCATCTGCAGTGATCATGGAGCCCAAGAAAGTAAAATCTCTCACTGCCTCCATTTCTTCTTCTATTTGCCAGGAGGTGATGGGACCAGTGGCCATGATCTTCGTTTTTTTGATGTTGAGCTTCAGACCATATTTTCAGTAGGGAAGCTTAAATAGGCTAGTTTTAGACTTTTAGTTTAAGTAATCCAGGATGCTATAAGGAAAGAATGGGGTCTCCTAGTATCCCCCACCGCTTTTTCCCTCCCTCTTAATATAACAATTGCACACAAAATAGCCTTGTAAAAGGTAAAAAAAATAACATTTACTCACTCGCAATACTTGTTGAAGAGGAACAGATAACAGCAGCTTTCTTCAGGAAGGCTTAAAACGGTAACCCCGTTACAAAGACATACTTTAATCCATGGGCAGGCAAACTAAGGCCTGGGGGCCAGATCTGGCCCAATCGCCTTCTAAATCTGGCCCGCAGACGGTCTGGGAATCAGCCTGTTTTTACCTGAGTAGAATGTGTCCTTTTATTTAAAATGCATCTCTGGGTTATTTGTGGGGCATAGGAATTAATTCATTCCCGCCCCCCCAATATAGTCCGGCCCCCCACAAGGTCTGAGGGACAGTGGACCGGCCCCCTGCTGAAAGTTTGCTGCCCCCTGCTTTAATCTATTTTAAGATGAAGCCTCCGGCATAGGTTGTGTTCTACATTGCCGGAATGAGGGCAAAGCGTCCAGGAAGGTGAGATTGTCTTGTTGGGTTCAACTGCATTGTAAATATCCTACAGTCCCTTCCACTGTCCAATAGCTCTTACCTCCAGCAGGGTTCCTCCTAAGATTTTGTTGCAATCTTGCAATTTTAAACCTTTGGATTGGGTTTAAAGCCCACCCCACCCCGGAACAGCAGCAGCAAACCAGCTTGCTCCATCTTTCATGTGACAAAGGCCCTTCAGATATTTGAAGGTGGCTCTCATGTCACTGTTTGGTCTCATCTCCAAGGCCCACAACTGTTCCTTGCAAGGCTTGGTTCCCACAACTCTGAAAGCATCGCCAAGACCCCATAAACAGAGGTGGGGAGAGGGATTTCAAGATGCCGTGTCCTTGCCATCCCCATACGGACGAGATGTACGTCATAGTGCGACTCTGGTGGAGATGTGTGGTGTAGGCAGGACTCAGAAACGCCCCACTAAACCCGCCAGCTGTCCAACTCTGGGTCTAGCTAAGCCTAATATTATTGATCTCAATGTTGTGCATTTCCACCATGTTACCTTTGGATGAACGATGGGCTAGAAATGTGGTTAAGTCGATGCATGTGGCAAAACTCTCTTCTCCATTCCTTGCCAAGGAAAATACTGACAGCAAAAGGTAAAGGGTAAAGGGACCCCTGAACGTTAGGTCCAGTCATGGCCGACTCGGGGGTTGCAGAGCTCATCTCGCTTTACTGGCCGAGGGAGCCGGTGTACAGCTTCCAGGTCATGTGGCCAGCAAGACTAAGCCGCTTCTGGCGAACCAGAGCAGCACACGGAAACGCCGTTTACCTTCCCGCCAGAGTGGTACCTATTTATCTACGTGCAGTTTGACGTGCTCTCGAACTGCTAGGTTGGCAGGAGCAGGGACCGAGCAATGTGAGTTCACAAGGACAGAAATCTAAGTTTTGAGGGCCAGCGACAATGCAGGGACCATTTTGGGGGTTGTCGATTTCCTGCTTTCATTGCTGTCAATTTCCCCTGCATTTCTTGCTATTTGTAAAACGTGTTTTACATATCTGTGTTTTGGTTGCCTTTTTTTAAAAAAAAAAAACCCACACAACCTCATTCTGCTGTGTCTGCTACAGTGGTACCTCAGGTTACATACGCTTCAGATTACAGACTCCGCTAACCCAGAAATAGTACCTCGGGTTAAGAACTTTGCTTCAGGTTGAGAACAGAAATTGGGCTCTGCCGGCGCAGCGGCAGCAGGAGGCCCCATTAGCAAAAGTGGTGCTTCAGGTTAAGGACAGTTTCAGGTTAAGTACAGTGGTGCATCGCAAGACGAAATTAATTCGTTCCGCGAGTTTTGTCGTCTTGCGATTTTTTTCGTCTTGCGAAGCACGGTGTCGGGAAAGTTTTGGAAAAGCTTCAAAAATCACCAAAGTCTTCAAAAACCTCAAAAAAGGCTACCACACCGCGTTCTGAGTTGCTCCTCGAAGTCAAGTCGCAACTGTATTAACGGTGTTAAGAAAAAGGAAACAAACTTGCAAGACGTTTCCGTCTTGCGAAGCAAGCCCATAGGGAAAATCGTCTTGCGAAGCAGCTCAAAAAACAAAAAACCCTTTCGTCTAGCGAGTTTTTTGTCTTGCGAGGCATTCGTCTTGCGAGGTACCACTGTACAGACCTCCAGAACGAATTAAGTACGTAACCAGAGGTACCACCGTACTAGTTTATATGAATATATTTTTATTGCAATTCGTCGTCTTCTTCTTCTTCTTCATACCCCACCTATCTAGCTACGTTGCCCCAACCACTCTGGGCAGCTTCCAACACATATAAAAACAATTTTCTACTTGAAATGGGAATGAACCAACTTAACAAGGCTTGCCAATTACTTAAATTAGGGTAAGAACTGTGGTGCTTTTAGAAATCCTAGGTATTGTCACTGCTTCCATCCTTTGGTGATGAAGGATGTAAAGTGTGGGGTTCTTTTTTTAAAAGGAGGGAAAGGTGCGGGAGCAAAGGATGTTTGGGGAAGGGACAGAGCTCAGGGAGAGCATCTGCCTTGCAAGCAGACGGTCCCAGGTTCAAATCCTGACAGCATTGCCAGGTAAGGTTGGGAATGTCTCCTGCCTGAACTGCTGGAGAGCTTCTGCCAGTCAGTGCAGACATCACTGGGGGGGGGGGGACATCTTTAAAGTTAAATATTACAAATATTATGCCTGAATGTATCCTTTCAACTTGACAGCTCAGGGAAGTTACCTAGCTTTAAAAAATAATATAAAATCATCTCCTTTGCCAGTTTCCTCCATTCCAAAGCTATTTTCCCCTTGAAAAAGGACTCCAGGAAGTTCCCAGAGGTGACAATTGCTGGGCTCATTGTTAGCCAAGGGAAGCCAAATCTCATCACCTGACTCGCCTCAGGCTCCAGACATGAAAAAAGGAACTTCTATTGTACTTTTGGGTGGTGGGTACTTAAGACATATTTGTCTATGCTCATCTTATACCTGAGTCTTGCCCTGCCATGTCTGCTTATGCTAATCTTGTACCAAGGACTTGTCTGGACATGTTTGCCAAGGTTAAGCCCTCCCCTTCGAACTGTATTCTGGGATGTGGTGGGAAAGTTTTAAAAGTCTTTGTCACCCCATCCTCGGGGTTCAAATTTGGTCTTTGAACCTATTGCGCAATAAACTGTGGTCTACAGCTATTTGCTCCGGTTAGTGGCTGGAATCCTTCCTTTATTCCGCAGGGACCCGCGGGCTCTGCCCGACCAGCTGGGTGACTGCGCAGCCTCACACCCAGATTTTTCCCTAACACCACTGAGCTAGATGGGCCAGTGGCCTGGCTTCGTATGGGGCGGCTTGCAATGTTTCTATGCCCCAAAGAAACGCAGTGTTCAAAAGCCAGAAATGGCACTGGCAAGCTGGCATGCGCTTCCAAACATGCACACCCCATACTCCACTTTGCCTGTGGCCAACAGGGGGGAAAAAACAAAACCACGCCCGGAGAGAAGCGCTGCGCCAATTTCCAATATTTTAATGAGTAACTACATGTTACACCTCATAATTATAAAAGAATAAGAATCCATAAAAATATTTTCTTTTCATAATACGCACTTAAAGATACTTGGGGGCAAGTCGTTTGTGGTTCGTGGGTTTTTCGTTTCGTTTTAGGCAAGTTTCTCCTCGCTTGAAATTCTGCCCCACCCCTGAGAGGCAAGAATGTGTGTTGGGGGGGGGGGAGAGCCCAGAGGGTGTGAGCAAGCAGGCGAGGGTGTGTGTGTGTGTAAGTTGCGGCGAAGCCTGGCACACAGGCGCCCCCGCCTTCCTTTACAAACCACCCCAAATCGCGGTTCAGGCTGTGTTGCGGGGATGCCCTAAGACCAGAGGAGGTGGGTCGTGGGGCAGGGGGAGGAGGAGAACCAACGGGCAAGAGGTGTTGCTAGAACAGGGGATGGGTGGGGGGATACAGTCGCTGACCCGCAGAGAACTGAGCACGCCTGTGGGGCTGGAGGCTGGAAGCTCAGGGCTTGGGAGGCGGAGGCGAAGGGTTGGCGAGACGGGGGGGGGGGGGCAGTGCCTATAAGCCAGAGAGAGTGGACAGAGGGAGCCGTATTTGCATAAATAAATCTGGCTGCGAAAAAACGCCCTAGAACCCCCCCCCCCGCGCTTTTTTTCATCCAGAAGTGACTGCAGTTTCTGGACACGGTTGCCTTAGGGGAAAGAAGGGTGTGTTTCAGACAGGGGAATGACACAAGGGTTACAGAGAGAGAAGTCAGAACAGCAAAGCCTTCTTAAGTGGGGAGCCCAAACACACAAACACCTGCCCAAATCCTTCCGAGAGCCTGAATTTGCCACAGGACACAGCCAGGAAGCCACAGCACCAAGGACAGAGGCATCGTCACCCCCCCCCCACCAGCCTACCCCCCCCCCCTGCGCCCACATCTTGGCAGCACAGCACCAAGCGCTGGTCTGTTTCCGAGCCCCAGAAAAGCTCTCTCGCAGGACTCAGTGGGGAGAGGAAAGGAAAGGAGAGGGGGGAGTTTAAGAGGGACACAAGACAGTACTGGAGATGTAGGGGGCGGGACACGAGGGCAGGGGAGCGCTCGACTTTTATTCCCGGCCCAAAAAGTAGCAGCAAAACAGAGAAGGGGTTCTGGGGGGGCAGAGAGAGAGAGAGAGAGAAGGAAAACTTTAAAAGAGAAGCTGGAGGGACAAGGCAGAGCAGTGCCAATCCAGTTGGGCAGGGGGTGAGGGATCTCAGTGCCCCTTGTGAATTCAGGGCCCAGGGAGGGCAACACGGATCAGTGCTCTGGGTATTGGGAGGCTGCTGGAGGGCATGGGGAGAGGTTGGGGCAAAAAAAGGAGGCCAGAGGAGGAGCGAGTCTTCAGCGTCTACGTCGAGTTGCGGGTGGGCAGGGAGACAGCAGCCCCCGTCCACGCCCCACACCGTGCCGTTCCCCCCCCCCCCAGCCCTGTCCTCAGAGGTATTCTTGAAGAAAGTGCAGCAGCGTGATTTCGTAGTGCTCCCCAGACTCAGGGCAGCGAATACTGTGTCGCTCGTTGGGGTAGATCTGCACACAAGAAGGGGGGGGGGACAGGAAGAGATTAGAAGCTTTCGGACCTCATTAGGCAAAATGTACCGTATTTTTCGCTCTATAGGACGCACTTTTCCCCTCCTAAAAAGCAAGGGGAAATGTGTGTGCATCTTATGGAGCGGATGCAGGCGGGAGGCTCTGCTCAGCGCTCCCTTTAAAGAGCTGCATGGAGCATGTGTGCGGCTCTTGGGGGCTTTTCCCCGAGGAGGGAGAAGGGACTGACTGGCCGCGTCAGTCCCTTCTCCCTCCTCGTAGAAAAGCCCGCAGGAGCCATGCACTCCTTAAAGGGCGTGCGGCTCCTGTGGGATTTTGCGGGAGATGGGGGAATTCCCCCACCTCCTGCAAAAGCAGGGAGAAGGTCTGGGAGAAGCGCACAGGCTGCGCACAGCCTGTCCGCTGCTCCCAGAGCTGGGGGGGACGACATATTTTCCCCCTTGATTTCCCCCTCTGAAAACTAGGTGCGCCCTATGGTCAGGTGCACCCTACGGAGCGAAAAATACGGTAGGTTGAGTGGTCATTGTGAGCTGTACACATTCACTGGGCCTCGCAGAAAAAGCAGATATAATCACAGCATTGTGGGGGTGCAATGCAGGAATCGTTCCAGGAAATCTGCGCAACCTGGAGAACCCAGGAGGGAGGCCAGCACATCACTACCTGGCAGCCCTGCTGACCTTGAGGCCCAGGTTTTGCTAAACTGGAAACACACGCCAGGTCTCGTTCACCAAACACAGTGCGCATTCCCCTAGAAAATCATCCCGTTAGGCAAGCATTCGCACGAAGAGCCCACAATTTCCACCGATTCCCGTGGGAACGTTTCCAGCCTGCAATTTGTCCGGTCGCTCCTGCCCTCTGATTTGTCCAATCACTCTCCCCCTGCTCCACCCCCCCCCCATGGATTATGCCCAAAAATGGCTGCCGCCAACCAGCAAAGCACAAAGGAGCAAAGAAGTAGGGAAGTGGGCGAGCTCTGGCTGTTCCTGATATCTAAATCCGAATCCCCATGTGAACAGACCTGGACACTGCGTTCATCATCTGAGGCCCATCTCCGTGTGCCTCATTCGCAGCAGGGCCTTTTCTGCAGTGGCTCCCCGTTTGTGGAATGCTCTCTCCAGGGAGGCTCGCCTGGCGCCTTTGTTACATATCTTTATCCGCCAAGCAAAAACAATCAATCGATGGCCTTTTAAACTCAGGGGGCATTGTTTTTGTTTATTATGTAAACCACCTTGTGGATGAAGGTGTTATATATATATATATATATATTAAAATAATAATATAGCAAGGTATGGGCATAATTCTTTATGTTTGGATAACCGAACGGGAGGGTAGCTGGATTTATGATGTAGTAATTTTTGCTTGTTTATCTTGAGACAGAATCATTCCGTTGTTTCTCGGTCTTGTTAATATGATCTTGTGTATTAATTTCCCCCTTATTTGTTTTTATCAGTCAGTCCCCCACTCTGGGGTTGAAAATGGACTGCACATAATAAACAAACTGATTTTCCCACCAATACGCATAACCTCTGACAAGCCTCGGGGGAATATGCATGCATCAGCTGAAATCTGCACATTCCATGTATCCAATAAATAAATTTCCCAGAGCAGAATTAGAAATACAGTGGGGTTTTTGAATGTAATCCGTTTCGGAAGACAGTTTGACTTCCAAAACGTTCGAAAACTGAAAACTGAAAGCAATACAATAGGGAAACTCAAAATGGAAGCTGCGTAGAGTGTTCGGCTTCCGAAAATCGTTCGAAAACCGCAAGTTACTTCCAGGTTTTTGGCGTTCAGCTTCCGAATCGTTCGGCAGCCAAGACGTTTGAAAACCAAGGTTCCACTGTACCATTTACTAAATTTAGACCCCGCCTTTCTAAGTTTAGAGGTCCCGGGCCCTAAGGAACTCAAGACTATCCTCCACCAGGGCCAGGGCCTTTTCAGTGATGGCTTCGACCTGGTGGAATGCTCTGTCCCATGAGACCAGGGCCCTGCAGGATTTAATCTCCTTCCGTCAGGCCTGTAAAACAGAGCTATTCTGCTTGGCCTTTAATCTGAATTCCGCCTGATCTTTTAATCCCTTCTCTTCCCTCCCCCTCCCCTTTTATGAAGATCACCCGCTCTGAGACCCCACAGCTAATTCTCCCCTGGCCTCCTCGCTGGCCCAAGTAGGACCAATTCAGCCAGCTAGCCCTGGGGATTATCTAATTGATTTTTGATTTTTATTGTTATTCATGTTTTTATACTGTATGTTACGCTGCTTTTATAATTAAGCGTTTTAAAGTGTTTTAAATTTGTTGTTAGCCGCCCTGAGCCCGGTTTTTGAACCGGGAAGGGCGGGGTATAAATAAAAATTTATTATGATGATGATTATTGAGGAGCTCAAGGGGGCAAAGAGTGCCCTGCCCTGCCCACGTCTCCACCCTCCTCCCACACTTTATTCAAAGCAACCCTGAAAGGTAGGCCGGGCCAGGAGAGAACGACCCCACCTGAAGCCCCACCCCAAGAGGAAAGGGATGGGCTGGATAGTTCGCCAGCTCAACCCACCTGTAGTTGATAAGGTTTCCCAGCTCGAATCAGCTGGGAGATCAGGAAATGAAGGAATAGGTTTCCAAAACCTAAAACCTTACTGGGCAGTCAGTCTGAAATGGGCCCCAAATTCCTTCTCCAAGGGAGCATTTCTAAAATGCTTTAACTTGAGCTCTTGAGCCAAAACCCAGCTGTATAAACAAGTGCTCAAAGCTCTCTCCTTTATCAGTCCGTGACACCTAATGAATGGCCTTGTCCGTTCCAAAGTGGAGCAGGGATGACGCATCTGGGTCTTATCTTACACTGAGGCACAGACCTTGTCAGCCACCCGGGAACAGTGCCAGGAGTTGGTGACCTCTTGCTCCAAGATAAGAGTATAGGAACAGGAACACCCTTTTATGGTCAAGAGTACAGGAAGAGGAACACTCTTTTATGGTTAAGAGTAACGGAGCAGGAACATCTGTGATGTCAACTTACGTGTATATGCTGACGTGCTTGAATTCCTGGGGAAGGGGGGAGAGGGTGCCCAGAGGATATATATACTGCATGAAATTTCTCATTTCTTTGGACTTGCTGTGGACTGACCACGCAAGTGTCTTCTGCTATCTGGAGATCAGAATAAACTCTTTCTCTGAATCAACCTCGGTGTCATTTGACTTCCTTCCTCCCTCCCGGGAGCAACGCAGACCCCACCAGTCGGTAAAGTCTAATAAGGCTACAGCTAGCTCGACCCACCTGTAGTTGATAAGGTTTCCCTGCTCGGATCAGCTGGGAGATCAGGAAATTGGTGTGGAAAAAGTGCACGTTTTCATCCAGAAATCCATGGAGGATCAGCAGGCGATTGGGCCTAGAAAGAAGGCAAGGAAAGTACCAAATGTGAGAGCCAAGCTGGGCACCAGTGTTTGCGGCTGTTCATGGCAGAGAGGAGTTTGGACCACTTGGGCGTTCAATGTCCAGGGCAATGGACACAAGGTGACCAGCAGGCAAAAATCATGCCATGCTTTTTTGAACCCTTGCGCCACTTCAGACAATCCACCTCACCCCACCCACCGCTATTGAAAAATAAAAATCAATCCCCAAACTCTCCAGCTTTCCCAAAATTCCCCAGACAAGCAGTGGACGTGGCAGGCCAGAAGAAGAAAGAATTCTTTTCCATACAGTCCAATATTCCTCAGATGAAAATAAGGACACTCTACTACAGGGACGCGGGTGGCGCTGTGGGTTAAACCACAGAGCCTAGGACTTGCCGATCAGAAGGTCGGCGGCTTGAATCCCCATGACGGGGTGAGCTCCCGTTGCTCAGTCCCCGCTCCTGCCAACCTAGCAGTTCAAAAGCACGTCAAAGTGCAAGTAGATAAATTGGTACCACTCCGGCGGGAAGGTAAACGGCGTTTCCATGCGCTGCTCTGGTTCGCCAGAAGCGGCTTAGTCATGCTGGCCACATGACTGTACACCGGCTCCCTCGGCCAGCAAAGCGAGATGAGCGCTGCAACCCCAGAGTCGGCCACGACTGGACCTAATGGTCAGGGGTCCCTTTACCTTTACTACAGGGGCACCCAACTCTGCGATCTACTCACAGAATACAAAACGGGGGGTTTCAAGTCAAAGTTGTTGTTGAGCTTTTTTAGGGAGGGAAGTCCCGTGGGGGGGGGGGTTCAACTCAAAGTTGTTTAAGGGAGGAAAATGAAGTAAAGCTGGAAAGTCGCTCACCAAAAGATGACTAAGAAAACAATCTGCCTCACAGCACAAACTCCCGTCGTCCGTTCCAGCGATTATGCTGAGATGGAGGACGGTTCCAGGGGCCAGGGTTGGATGCTCTTATGCCACAGCAAAGGAAAAGGAGCCCACCTCCCGATCAACCTACTGGACACCCCTGCTCTGCTCTATTACTGATGTAGAATATAACGTCCCTATTTCCACCTGAGGAATGTTGAGAGTGCATGAATTTCTCTAGTACTCGCATAGTGCATTTAAGGCCCCCTAAGATGCCTCGCTGACCTTGGGGACATCCCTCTGATCCCTCCAGAACACACGAAACTGCATGGCCGACTGCTGCTTCCCCTCTCAGGGGAAGTCTGTGCTAGATGGGACCAGGTTGCTGGGACAACACACCCTGCTCTGCCCCCGCCGCTCACCAGCACCGCTGCCCCACAACCCAACTAATCCAATACAACTAATCCAGAATGTGGCAGCCAGACTGGTGACTGGGAGCGGCCACAGAGACCACATAACACCGGCCTTGAAAGACCTACACTGGCTCCCAGTACGTTTCCGAGCACAATTCAAAGTGTTGGTGCTGACCTTTAACGCCCTAAACGGCCTTGGTCCTGTATACCTGAAGGAGTATCTCCACCCCCATCATTCAGCCCAGACACTGAGGTCCAGCTCTGAGGGCCTTCTGGCTGTTCCCTCGCTGTGAGAAGCCAAGTTACAGGGAACCAGGCAGAGGGCCTTCTCGGTAGTGGCGCCCGTCCTGTGGAACGCCCTCCCATCAGTTGTCAAAGAGAAAAACAACTACCAGACTTTCAGAAGACATCTGAAGGCAGCCCTGTTTAGGGAAGCTTTTAATGTTTGATGTATTACTGTATTTTAATATTCTGTTGGAAGCCGCCCAGAGTGGCTGGGGAAGCCCAGCCAGATGGGTGGGGTATAAATAATAAATTATTCTTATTATTATTCTTATAACCCTTACTCATTGGGGAGTTTCTCTACATGCAGCGCCACAGAGCCTGCTTCGTAGCCTTGCTGGTTGTTCTCTGGGACATCCATGTACCGTTCGGTGTATCCAGTATCGTACGCCATCCAGACCGTGACGGGGGCCCCTGCGATAGCAACCTAGAGGGATATTGAAGGCTGAGGTTACACTCATGGCTGACAGGCAATACACGCTTCTCTCTCTCCCCCCCCCCCCCCCCCGCATTAAGTTGCCTGAGGAAGCCAGATTCTGCAATCTGCAAAACTCATTCTGCAACTTGCACAATTTATTGATTTTATATAAAGATCTGAGAATCATAGGGTGGTTTATATTATGAAATCATAGAATACGTAACGCCATAACAAAACCAATCAATACCACCAGCAGCAGCCCTGTTTAAATGGCCACAGATCACTGAATCAGCCAAAGGCCTGGGAGAAATGTTTTCAGCTGGTGCCTAAAGATTTGTTTGCTTTTTTACTTTTTTTATTTGCATTTTCAAAAACTGGAACAGATAGCAAATTTAACCCTCCCCCCTTCCGCTCTTACAACTTCATATCAAATACAGCATGTATACACGTACCACATGACTTCCCTTCCACCCTTTTCCTGGTTCCTTTGCTTTTCTACTACTCCGCGTAATCCACATCTTTTTAATCATCCAATTTGTTATCTATTAAAAACTCTACTTCAACTCTGCTGGATTTGCACAAGACCTGCTAAGCTATGTATCTGTCTATACCGGTTCTTGAAATAATCAATAGACACTATACATTCCTTCTTATATTCCTTATTTTCGTTTTCTCTTATCCTGTTTGTCAGACCAGCCAGTTCAGCATATTCAAACATTTTAATCTTCCTTTGTGGCTGCAGCACAGGCATATAGTAGTCAACTTCTGGTTTTTTTGGGACCTCTATTGTTAATAATAATAATAATAATCAATTTTATTTATATCCCGCCCTCCCTAGCCAAAGCCGGGCTCAGGGCGTCTAACAACAATAAAATAGTACAACATTCTAAAATCATTTCATTATAAAATTAATTCAAATCAAATTGATGGCAACCATTGGGCGAGAGTTCTGTGAAGATTGCCAAAGGAGGGGGTCAGGCTGTGCCCTGGCCAAAGGCCTGGTGGAACAGCTCTGTCTTGCAGGCCCTGCAGAAAGATGTCAAGTCCTGCAGGGCCCTAGTCTCTTGTAACAGAGCGTCCCACCAGATCGGGGCCACGGCCGAAAAGGCCCTGGCTCTAGTTGAGGCCAGCCTAACCTCTCTGTGGCCTGGGACCTTCAGGGTGTTTTTGTTTGAAGACCGTAAGTTCCTCTGTGGGACATACCAGGAGATACCTATGGCGATCCCATAGGTACGAGGGTCCTAGGCCGTATAGGGCTTTAAAGGTTGCCATCCCCAAGAGAAAAATCTCAGGTGATTTCGGGAAAGCTTTTTAAAGCATCTTCTTCAATTCATTATATATAGTTTCCCAATATTCCTTAATTATTTTACAGGACCGCCAAGTGCCTAAAGGTTTGTAATGAAGGCACCAAGCGAGTCTCCATGGGGAGAGCATATCTCTGCATACATACAGCTGTATTTCACAAGACGACAAGTCCTGTGCAGTCTCCTGGGTTGTTGGTTTTTTTGTTGGCAGGCTTTCTGTGATCTCGTGGAATCACGCACGGTTGGCTTCTTTATTTTTAAAAACTTAGGGTGGCGCAGGGCAAAAGGAGTTGCTCGTACAGTGAGATCTACTCCCCTGCAGAGCTGGGAGCAGATCATTTGCTTCTGAGTCTTCACTCTACCTTCAGCACAGAGAGGGAACCTGTGGCTCTCCAGATGTTGATACTTCCATCCTCCCTGATGGGAGCAGGGATTCCAAAAGGGACAGGCTTCCCCGCACGCTACCTAGCGACTGGCAGGGACAGCGGGGAGTTGCAGTGTAACCGTCTCTGGAGCGCAACTGAAGGAATGGGTTTCCCAAACCCAAAAACTGACTGTGCAGGCAGTTTGAAATAGGCACCAAAATCCCTATTTTCCCTTAGCTAAAATACATTAACTTGAGCTCTGAGTCAATGTACAAACAAGAACCTGCTGTATAGACAAGTGCTCAGAGCCCTCACCTTTATCAGTTTGTGACGGCAAGGATGGCCTTGACTGTACCAGTAGAACAGGGAAGACACATCTGTGCCTTATCTTACGTCCTGACCATAAAGACCACAAAAGACACACAGACCTAGTCTGGAAACAGCGCCAGAGAGTGTTCTTGGAGATGGTGACCTCTTGCTCCAAGATAAGAGTAGGAACAGGAAGGTCCTTTTATGGTCAGAAGTACAGGAAGGAATATCCTTTTATGGTCAGAAGTATAGGAAGGAATACCCTTTTATGGTTAAGAATACCAGAGCAGGAACATATGTGATGTCAACCTGCGTACATAGGCTGACGTGGTTGGATTCCTGGGGGAGGGGGTGCCTGGAGAATATATATACTGCATGAAATTTCTCATTTCTTTGGACTTGCTGTGGACTGACCACGCAAGTGCCTTTCTGCTGCTCCAGAGAGCAGAAATAAAGAACTCTTTCTCTGAACCAACCCTCGGTGTCATTTGACTTCCTTCCTCCCGTCCGGGAGCAACGCAGAGCCCACCAATCGGTAAAGTATAATAAGGCTACACAACGTATCGGCTGCCCACCCCACCTGCCCTGGGACAGACGGCAGCAAACTCCAAACTTGCCTTGAAGATGTGAGGCTTGCAGATGAGCCCCATGAGCGAGAGGAAGCCCCCGTAAGACCAGCCGTGGATGGCGACGCGGCTGAGGTCGACGAACCCGTATTTCTCCGCTACGTAATGCAAGCCTTCCACCTGGTCCTCGATCTCCACCTGGCCCTAGAAGCGGGTGGCAAAGGAGGGAGGTGAGAGCTACCTGCTCATCTGGGGATAGCTGGCTCATTTACGCACTCCAGTCATGCTCTGCAAATTCATTCATTGCATTTAGGTCAGGCATGTCCAAAGTCCATTTTAGGGGCCTAATCCATCCCCTGTGGCAGTTTATTTCCTGGGGTAAAATCCTAAAAAAAAACAACCCTCAACAACTTCAACCCTAAAAAAACTCAGTAACTTCAACCCTCATGGCCCTCCACATCATCAAATCTGGCCCTCTTTGAAAAAAGTTTGGACACCACTGATTTAGGTGCATTACAATGTAACATCAAGCAGTGGTTCCAAAAGTGGGGGGGGGGGTGGCATTACTTGGGGGGGGGGGCAAGGAGGTGGCAAGGAGGCAGAAGAGGTGATAATGACCCTCAGACTTTGAAAAGCTGGTATCACTGAATCAGGTTCTTCAGTTTTGCTGAATTAAACTGAAGCCTTCTTATTGGATTCTGAATAAACGTGCAATAAATTGCTACTGGTTTGAGTGTTACTGTGTTATTACCTTCCTTAGTGGGTTCTACAAACTGCAGTTCTGAATAACACTTTTTTTATAGGGTAGGGGGCATAGGGGAATGTGTTTATGGATCCAAGGGGGCAAAAAAGACAGAAGAACCAGGAAGGGGGAAAAATCTGACTTCTAATTAAACTTCTGAGTTGCCAAAACAATTCACAGCAGTATTTTTCTAACTCTCCCTTCACTAATCGTTTTCACGGCAAGTGCAAAGAGGGCCACTTTATGTGCCACAAAGGCCATTAGTGTCGCTCAGAAGAAAATGAACCATTTCTACCAGGGCATTCCTGCTTCCATATGTCAACAAGGCTTGTTAGAAATCTCTCTCTCCCTCAGATCACCGTATAAAGGGCAGATTGACAGGAAGTGAATCACTTCTTTCACATACAGTGGAGACTTGGGTTGCGAACGTGATCCGTGTGGGAAGCACGTTCGCAACCCGCAGCGCTGTGTCTGCACACGCACGAATTGCGATTCAGCGCTTCTGCACATGTGCATGCGCCAAAACCCGGAAGTAACGCATTCTGGTACTTCTGGGTTCGGCACAGTGCGCAACCCGAAATCACACAACCCAAAAGCGTCTGTAACCTGAGGTATGACTGTATCGGCCACAAGCACCAAAGTTTGCCTTCACACGCGACCATTAACATATATGAAATTAATGATTTGTGGTGTGCGGCCTTTCCTATGCAGAAAGACAACTGGACTTTCATAGCTTTAGGATCAATTAGTTTTTCCTATTTCCTAGCCTCTGCTAGATCACACACCTCCACTATACATATAGACAAAAAAAATCTTGTCTCTTCTTGGCATATCCAACAGCGTTTTCAGTAATCCCTATTAATTTTTAGGTATCTGAAGTGGTGTGTCACCCCAACCCCCCCAGTGCGTATGGCTTCATAATGGTTTTCTCGCGTACAAGGCAAACTGGGGACTTACCATCTGGTTCTTCAGGGCCCCCTCAAATTTAAGGCCTCTCTGGCATGACCCCCGGCCGTCTATCACCACCACGGCATAGCCGAGAGAAGCAAGCGTGTTGAGCCTCAGATACTTGATGCCTTTGAAGGAGTTATTCACTAGCTGGACCTGGGAGGTGGGGAGAGTTAGGAAAGGGGTGGGGAAAACTGTTACAATATGAGAACATCGCAGCTGCAGACAGCCAACTTGTTGACATCATGTGATATGGCTAGCTGTGGGAAAGGAAATTCCCGGAAGTTCACAGGCTTTGTGAGTCTGTGTCCAGTGTGTAATTTGAGACCTTCCTCTTGCCTATGTACAGGAAGTCTTTGTCACTTCCTGGATGGAAACGGAAGTGATCGGACACGTTTTCTGTAGTGCTGCAAAGTCAGAAATAAAGATATGTAAATAGATTTCTGGCTATCTCCTTTCCCTGCTGGGAAGCAAGGAGGGAGGGGGTGTGCATTTTCCCACGCTGGGAGATGTCACCTATTGAGACCTATCCTGGACTTGCGGGGATTGCAGCCAGGGAGGTCACCGGTAACCAGCTCCGGGAGCCTGGGAGAGGAGCCGGCCTCTCCAGATGGGGCTAGTTTACCAACAAAAACACCTCTGCACACGACTCACGCTCATCATTCCACGGCTGCATTCGTGAGTGCCAGGAGTGCCGCCCCGCTTTTCGTTCCACCCAAGAGAACCTACGCCGCCCACAATGCATCACTGAGAGCCTTGTTGCTTGAACTGGCTAAAGGCCTGTCTCGTCGGGGCATTGCGGTTGACGCAATAGCCACAACTAGATGGCCCCAAGCAGGTCACGTAAAGCCACAGCGCCATCCCCACTTAAGCGTTCCCAGCTACTGGTCCCCAAGGGATAGCTGGATAGCTCAGTTGGTTAGAGCGTGGTTCTGACAACGCCAAGGTTGCAGGTTCGATCCCTGTACGGAACAACTGCACTGCAGGAGGTTAAGACTGTTGGGATACTGCCAGGGAGACAAAGTCCATCATGGCCCCATGTCGCCTCCGGACTTCCATCGATCTCCCATAGACACGCAGTATCAGCAATTAGCGACACGAGCTCCAGAAATAGCTTGCCACATTCCAGAGCTGATGCACGCTCTTATCAGCAGATAATGCACAGCGAAAGATGCACGCAGGAGAGCATTATTTAAGTTTGTTCAGCGTTGGTCAGAACAAAGAAAAAAACATGACCGCCTGCTTCAGTGTTCAGGCACCGAGAGAGAGAAACGAAAGCAACAGAAAACATAAACTTCCTGTGAACAGGAAATACGCAGACTGTGACTCACAAAGCCTTCTCCCTTTTAAGGTGGAACGGAAATATCCTAACAAAGACTACCAGGGGTCAGCAAACTTTTTCAGCAGGGGGCTGGTCCACTGACCCTCAGACCATGTGGGGGGCCAGACTATATTGGGAGGGGGGGAATGAACGAATTCCTGGGCCCCACAAATAACCCAGAGGTGCTCCAGGTCAGCAGTCAGCCTACCTGAGGCCCCCCGTAGACAAAGAGCACAGTGGGATGCTTCTTTCCAGGCTGGAGGTCGTGAGGTTTGTACACCATCCCATACAACTCGACGTCCGACTGGGTGCGGAAGTGGAAGATCTCCGGGGGGATGTAATCAGTGGGGCAGCCTGCAGAAAAGCCAAGGGGAGAGAAGAGTCCCCCAAGACATGGGTGAGGCACTGTTCATGGAATCTCGCCACACACTCATTTTGATTGCATAAATGCATTTTTTAAAAAAGTAATGGCAATACTAATAACGGAAAAATCAAATGTTGTGTTCTGCAGTGGAGAAAATACAAACCACCCAGGGTACCCCATGAGAGTGATTCTACTGGGTCTCCAAGCCACAGTGGTGGCAATTGTTCTCTCTATTACACACAAAAGGTATGCGGGTGGCGCTGTGGGTTAAACCACAGAGCCTAGGACTTGCCGATCGGAAGGTCGGCGGTTCGAATCCCCGCAATGGGGTGAGCTCCCGTTGCTCGGTCCCTGCTCCTGCCAACCTAGCACCTTGAAAGCACATCAAAGTGCAAATAGATAAATAGGTACCACTCCGGCGGGAAGGTAAATAGTGTTTCCGTGCGCTGCTCTGGTTCGCCAGAAGCGGCTTAGTCCTGCTGGCCACATACCCAAAAGCTGTACGCTGGCTCCCTCGGCCAATAAAGCGAGATGAGCGCCGCAACCCCAGAGTTGGCCATGACTGGACCTAATGGTCAGGGGTCCCTTTACCTTTTATTACACAGAAAAGGCCACTCAATAGTGAAATGGGAAGGGCAGGCTTGGGAGAACTTAACACAGCTTCACTGTGAGACATTGGAGTGCGCCGCTGTGTGAGCAGCACCCTGGGCCACAAGCCTGGGCAGTGTGTCTGGAGGTCCTGGACTGCCCAGACGACAAGAACCACCACCCCGGCCTTGCTGAAGTGGTCCAAAGGAAAGCAGAGCAAAATGTTTCGGCGCCAGCTTGGCTGGGTGTACAAGGCGTCACCCAGATTTGTGCAGGGTTTGCTCTCT
Organism: Podarcis muralis; assembly: GCF_964188315.1. Lineage (NCBI taxonomy): Eukaryota > Metazoa > Chordata > Lepidosauria > Squamata > Lacertidae > Podarcis > Podarcis muralis. The sequence goes on along the minus strand of NC_135672.1, from coordinate 7,049,161 downwards.
GGCCTTTTCTTCTCCCAAAGATACCCTGCGAGGCAGCGGGTAGATTTTTCCCTCCAGATTTACTCCCAAAGCCTTTCTCACAAATGACTACAGAGGCAAGTGCAGTGGATGTTTAGGATCAGAGTTTTCCTTCTCCTAGATGGGCTCCCTTCCCACAAGCCCCACCTGCCCCTCACTTCCTTCTACGGCACAGCCAGAAACCACTTCTTGCGCACTGGACCCAATCTTGGTCTCATCCGCTCCATCCGCTGGAGCCTATCTTCGCACACAGAAGACCCTAACTCAGCGAGGGTTTGAGACCCATCAGCTCCCCTCGCCTGGTTCAGTCGGCCAGTTGAAGCCATTCCAGGATTGTGGCCGCTGTCGCCTGCTTATAGCTTCCAGGAGCCACAGGTGAGAGCTGAGTGCAGGGTGGGGACCAAAGTTGAGCAAACTGCCCCAGAAGGAACAGGACATGTCGCCCACCAGAGATACTCCATGTATACCAGGGGTCAGCAAAGTTTTTGTGGCTTGGGCCGGTTCATGGTCCCGCAGACGCCGCGGCCGGCCGGAGTGTGTGTGTGTGTGTGTGTGTGTGCGCACATGCACAAATGCTATTTCTGGCGCTCCGTCTGGCGCGGAGGAGGCATGCACAGCTTCCCATTGGCTGCAGGAGCTTCATGCAGCCAATGGGAAGCTGGCCAGCATCGCGGAAGGCAGTCCCCACTCTGCTCCGCGCCAGTTTAGTGTGGCGCACGGGAGCTGACCAAACGGCCGGCGGGGATCCATGGGCCGGTTAAACGACCTCCACGGGCCGCTTGTGGCCCACAGGCCTTAGGTTGCCGACCTCTGATGTATACGCACAATTATACATAAATACTTCTCAATAAAAGGCTATACAGTGGAACCTCGGTTTTCGAGCGCCTCGGAAGCCAAACGATCCAGAACCCGAATGCTTCCGTTTTCGAACGCGCCTCGGAAGTCGAATGGCTTCCTGGGCGTGTTTCTCCACTGAGATTGCCGACCGGCAATTGAGCCTCGGTTGTCGAACATTTCGGAAGTTGAACAGATCACATTCGACAACCGAGGCTCTGCTGTACAAGATTCTGCAAAATGTGGTATCATCAATACCCTGGGCTGTTCGACAGGTTTGCTGGTCTTTTTTTCACTTTTAAGATTTATAGTTCCAACAATGAAGCCCAACGTAAAACGACGCAGAAAAAGCCATCAGTGCAACTGCAACAGATAAAATCGAAACCAGGCTTGAACTCCCTTGAACGAGATGGGAAGCCAAGAGAAATCTACTCACTGGCCGCTTCCATCATGCTGGCCCAGAATTTCGGCTGCTTGTGGAGGGGGTCTTCCTCTTGGCCGCTAAGCTTGTAAACGTGGACGCAGGGAGGGGTGCTGACACTGCTGTAGTGACTAATGAACATGTCGAAATTCTGCAGGGAGGCAAGGAAGAGCGGCAAGGTGGGTCGGGAGACACTCCAACCAGCCCCACAGTTTTACCCAACAAATTATTGTTGTTGTCATCATCTTGGCGAGGAGAATTATGGACCCCACTGCCCTCACAGTTGCCTCCTCCTAATAAGAGATTGGCTTCCTTTTAAAAAAAGGAAACCAACCACACCCAGGGGAATTCTGCGACCCAGAGGGACAGACCTGGCTCATGGAACAGCTGTGGGAGAAGCCCAGGGTGGTGAGCCGCACGACCTCCCCGGGGGACTCGTAGCTGACCACGTAGAGGTGATGCTCCAGGGGGGTATCCTTCGTGCCCTGGAAGTAGACAAGCTTGGTTTCTTCATTCACCCAAATCTGTAGGGGGCGAGAGAGGGAGAAACTACAATGGAAAATAGCTTTAAGGTCTGGATACAACCGACCAGTTTGTTTGTTTTTAATTTATATTTCCCCCCGCCCCCAGCTTCCTCCAAGGAGGTCAAATTGGCGTTCACAACAGTTCTCCTGGCTTATCCACACAACAAACCTGCGAGGTGGTTTGGGCTGAGAGTGAGCAGGCAGCCCAAGGTCACTCAGTGAGTTTCACAGCTAAATGGGGACTTCTCTCTCAGGCAGTGGCGTAGCATGGGTTGTCAGCACCCGGGGCAAGGCAAGTAATTTGCGCCCCCTAACCCGTGGAGCCAAGTAGGGGCAGAGAGCTGCGAGTGCGAGCGCGCCCCCCCCCAGATGTTGCGCCCGGTGCGGCCACCCCCCCCCAGCACCCCCCACGCTACGCCACTGCTCTCAGGTCTTAGTCCAACTCTCTAACCACTACACCACACTACTTCCTGTTGTGCATAGGATCACTCATTCACTCATTCAGCCTTTACTGGCATAATTTAAACAAATTTAAAGCCCTAAATGGCCTCAGTCAAGTATATCTGAAGGTGCATCTCCACTTCCATTGTCCAGCCCGGACACTGAGGTCCAGCGCCGAGGGCCTTCTGGAGGTTCCCTCACTGCAAGAAGTGAAGCTATGAGGAACCAGGCAGAGGGCCTTCTCGGTGGTGCCCCCCCCCCCCCCCCCGTGGAACGCCCTCCCATCAGATGTCAAAGCAATAAACAACTACAAGACTTTTATAAGACATCTGAAGGCAGCCCTGTTTAGGGAAGCTTTTAATGTTTGATGTATTACTGTATTTTAATATTTGGTTGGAAGCTGCCCAGAGTGGCTGGAGAAGCCCAGCCAGATGGGCGGGGTATAAATAATAAATTATTATTATTATTATTATTATTATTATTATTATTATTATTATTATATCACAGAGAGAGAGAGAAATCCACAAAACATTGGTAATCCAGACGTATTAAAGACATGAAACGTATAAAAGACTCAGTAACCACCTTAAGTAGTTTTTAAATTGACTCTTAAAATCTCAGCTAAATCTCCTGAAACAATCTCAGTAGTTTCAGGTCTATCATCCCTCAACGGATATTGGATTACAAATTCTTTGCAAGTAGATACTTTAAAAGAGTCACCAGTAGGTCTCTCCAAACAATGTCGAAGGGAGGGAAGTCCAAAATAATATTGCATATCATATCTGGTGTATTCATACCAGAAGAGCAAAGTCTATTCTAGACGGGTGTTTGTTGGAACCTTCCAGACAGTACAAATGAGGGGAATCCATTCAAGTGGGCTAACACAAAAACTCTACAATATAAAAAGCTATCTAAATTATAAAAATAGTTGCGCGTCATTTCATGATGAGGCTGCAAACCTAAGTAAGCAGATGAGCATAGAGAGGGTTGAACAGGATAAAGGTCTTGAAATTCATGATGACCTAACAGTTTCTGCTTAATGAGAGACAAAATTTGCAACTCATCCAGGAAGAGAATCTATTGCAATCCCTATTTGTTTGAATTTGCTTAGCAGAAAACCATGTAAAACCACGCAAATCTCTCAGTAAACAAGTTAGTAGACTTTCTGAGCCTGTACTAAAATGAATTTTTAACCAGTCCAGTTGTACCTTGGATCCCAAATGCCTCGCGAGTCGAATGTTTTGGCTCCTGAACGCCACAAACCCAGAAGCGAGTGTTCCGGTTTCCAAATGTTCTTTTGGAAGACGAACGTCCGACGGGGCTAACGCGGCTTCCGATTGGCTGCAGGAGCTTCCTGCAGCCAATCAGAACCCACGCTTTGGTTTCCAAACGTTTTGGAAGTCGAAGAGACTTCCGCAATGGATTCTGTTTGACTTAAGAGGTACCACTGTGTTTAAGTGTCATGATCCAGCCCCTAGATTCTAAGAGGTGCTGACCTAGCTCAGCATATACAGTGGTACCTCGCAAGACGAATGCCTCACAAGACGGAAAACTTGCAAGACGAAAGGGTTTTTGGTTTTTTGAGCTGCTTCGCAAGACGATTTTCCCTATGGGCTTGCTTCGCAAGACGGAAACGTCTTGCAAGTTTGTTTCCTTTTTCTTAACACCGTTAATACAGTTGCGACTTGGCTTCGAGGAGCAACTCATAGCACGCGGTGTGGTAGCCTTTTTTGAGGTTTTTGAAGACTTTAGTGATTTTTGAAGCTTTTCCAAAACTTTCCCGACACCGTGCTTCGCAAGATGAAAAAAATCGCAAGACGACAAAACTCGCGGAACGAATTAATTTCGTCTTGCGAGGCACCACTGTATAGTCAAATAAGAGAACACTCTTAGGAACTCCTAAGACCAGTCGGAAAAAAGGATGTTTGAATGCCCTCAGGTCCTAGAATCTTCTAACCTTCTTCCGAAAGGCTAATTCCCAGCTTTGGGGAGGGGGTGGGAGGGCACTTGGACCCCATCAGAGCCTCACACCTCCTTCCCAAAGCCTGGCGCCTAACCAAGCTGGCTTTGGAAAGGCATCCTCAAGTTTTGGCCTCGCTCCACCCCCACGCGACAAGGCAGCGCAGCAGCCTGGGGGTTCCATATTGTGGCCCATTTGGTAAGAAAAGTTGGGCTGCCCTGCCCTAGACAAAGGCGTGGGGTGAACACTTTCCCAGTGCTCTGTTGTTCTGCTTTGGGGAGCGGGGCAGGAAAACCCACTTCTAAAGATGCGATGTCCTATAAAATCAACTCCTGGTCTAGGACCGCTCTGACTGGGCCATTCCAAAATTTCAAGAGTTTGTTCAATTATCCTTCATAAAAGTTATTGCATTACATTCTTCATTAAATTATCCTTCCATTGATATATAATTTTATGGTACTACTCCAAAAAAACTGATGTTATGAGCCATCATTGCCAAAACAAAATGATACCTGATTGGCTCAATAAACTCCTTTTTTCTGGTTATTTGGCTATAACTTTCGATAGAATACAGATAACTGAATAAACTTCATTGCACTACATTCCTCATTAAATTATCTTTCGATTGATATATAATTTTATGGTATTACTCAGGAAAAAAGGGTGGTGTTATGAGCCACCAAACCTCGGAAATACACTTTTCCCAAAAGGTTTCCACATTTTTGGCCACTCGCGTATGCAGAGGCCGACAGCTGTGTGTGGGGATCCTGTTCCTGGGGAGGCCATCACCAGAGAGAGAGACTCGCCTGGCGACTCCTTTGCCACCCCTTTATTTTGAGGGCGAAGACGGAAATCAAAACACGAGGCAGGCTGCGGATTTCGAAGTTTCAATTCCGTGCTGCCGAATCCAAGGGGGCTCCTTGTACCTTGTATCCGTGCCTGGCCAGGACCTCCCATTCACCGCTGGTGAGCGCCTCCTCCTTCCTGAGAGGGCATTTGAAGTCCTCTGGGGCAAAAAAGAGACAGAGAGCGGGTCTGTCCAATGCAGAATGCTTTATTTAACCTACTTGTTAAGTAAAAATGAAAGCAATACTATGTGCACATAGATAACGCCATAGGGGAGCTAAAATACACACATGTCCCGCTGCCTGCCTGCTCAATATGCAGAAATTCACTTATCCGCACGAAAAGAATTACGCCCAAACCTTGCTGCAAACAACCACAGATTCAGCCTGGAGTTTGCTCACTTCCTTATGTCCTTGTTTGTTTCTACTTCAGATGTCAAGGAAATGAACAACTATCTGACTTTTAGAAGACATCTGAAGGCAGCCCTGTTTAGGGAATTTTTTTAATGTTTGATGTTCTATCTAATTTTTAATATTCTGTTGGGAACCACCCAGAGTGGCTTGGGAAACCCAGCCAGATGTGCGGGGTATAAATAAATTATTATTATTATTAACCAGATTTGCCCCTTCAACTGCTCTTGGCTACCAGGAAAATTTTCAAGGCGCACTGTGGGAGAATTTTTTCCCAGAAGACTCGAACTGCAGGCAGGCGGGCAGCTCTTGGGATCTCACCTTGGCTAGGGACGTACGGCTGCGTCCAGTCAAAGCTGCCCCGCCGGAGGACGACCGTGACTTTGTACAGGTGGCAGAAGCCCGTCTTGCACTCGTTGGCTCGGATAAAGCAAAGCTCCTCCTCTTCCCCCTCTGGCTGGACAAAAGGGTAAAAGATGTCGTGGACCTGCCCGGAAGAGAGGGGAGGTAGGCTAGCAACATCACGGGAGAGGCATTTCCCGCTGCCCCACCCTCCACATTTGAAAGCCTTGCAAGTTTTGGCAAGAGAAGGACCGCGAGCAACACCATGGCAGGCATCCTCCCGGACGAAGGTGGAAGTGCCAAGCTCCCTTGTTATTTTGGCTACTGCCAGGAGGCGTAACATGGCTGGTTGCTAAATTTACAGTACAGTGGTACCTCGGGTTCGGGACACGGGTGGCGCTGTGGTCTAAACCACTGAGCCTAGGGCTTGCCAGTCGGAAGGTTGGCGGTTCGAATCCCCATGACGGGGTGAGCTCCCGTTGCTTGGTCCCTGCTCCTGCCAACCTCGCAGTTCGAAAGCACGTCAAAGTGCAAGTAGATAAATAGGAAGGTAAACGGCGTTTCCATTTGCAAACACCCATCTCTCGCAGGACTGCCCACACTGATTGGCAGCTTCAGACAGGAGCCTTGTTCGCACCATACCTGGAGATGTTGGGCACTGAATGTAGGACCTTCTGCATGCAAAGCCTAGTGTTTTGCCTCTCTGTGCAGGGATCCAGGTCGGCAGGGCGTGTGTGTGTGTGTGTGTGTTCAATAAAAGTGTAGGGGAGGAATCTTTACTTTCCTAAAACAGCAGCGAAAGGCAGGGGGAAGAGGTAGGGGGGCTAGGCCCTTCTCACCCACTTCCAGTCATTCCAGCCCACGCCGCCCCCTTACGTTTATCCAGACGTCGGTGACTTCCTCGTAAATAATGAAGGGGTGGACGTTCCCCGGCACAGCTTTGGCAAACTCCTGGCGCTGCTCCTCGCTCTCCGGAACCGGGATGAAGAGGGCAGGGGGGAACAGGACGAGCTGGAGCTGGTGCTGAGGCCGGTCGAGGAACATGGCCCAGGCACTGAGCAGAGAGAGGCAAAGAGAGGAAGAGAGTGGGAGAATCAATATTTCGTAACTGGGAGACCCAAAAAACGGACAGCCTCACAAGGTGGTAGCCTCTCCTTCAGGGTGGATTTGATTGACGGTGCCAATCCTGAATGTGTTGGATTTGTGACCATTATGCTCATTTGCCTTCAGTAGCAGTAAAGCTCTGCTGAATGAAATATTAATTGCCTCTGGTCTATTTTGTTTGGGAATCCTGCAATGTGTTTATAGGTTGTTTACTCTGCTTAACTATATGCTGGAATCTGCTCTGGATCAATACTGAGAAGAATTCCATGACATGCTTCTGACTATGTCAGGGGTCAGCAAACCTTTTCAACAGGGGGCCGGTCCACTGTCCCTCAGACCTTGTGGGGGGCCGGACTATATTTTTGGGAAAAACAAAACAAAAAACCGAATTCCTATGCCCCACAAATAACCCAGAGATGCATTTTAAATAAATGGACACATTCTACTCATGTAAAAACACGCTGATTCCCGCAGGCCGGACTGAGAAGGCAATTGGGCCGGATCCTGCCCCCAGGCTTCAGTTTGCCTACACATGGACTATGTCTTCATTATGTTTTTATCACTGGTGTTTTGTGACGTGTTTCTAATGTTGCACACTGCCCTGAGATCTTTCAAAAAAGGGCTGTATATAAATTGAATTAACAACAACAACAACAACGTATTAAATTTGTACACTGCCCTTCATTCGAAGATCTCAGGGCAGTTCCCAACATAAAACCACCATATAAAACCACAAAATAACGTAGCAGAAAATAAAGAACAACAGCAAACCAAGAATCCCTCCTCGTGATTCAGTTTTGTTCCGACTGAATGGAAGGGCAATGGAAGTGTGGATGAGCCCTAAATCTGCAAGAACTTCTCAGGCACACAAGACACACAAGGAGAGGAACCACAGTGGGAAGCTGCAAGACGTCCACTTTGCATGCAGAAAGGCCCCAGGCTCAATCCCCAGTTAAAAAAAGAACAGAGGAGCCCAGCGGAGAGGAAAACCTCTTTCTCTCTCTGCTGAGACCTTAGAGACATTGCCAGTAAGGTCAAGCAACACTGGGTGAGATGGACAAAGGGTCAGGCCAGGGGTAAGGAGCTCCATGCTTTCCCCACTGCACTTACTAAAGTCCACTTACTATTTACCATCCTGGGTCCACCCGGCCCGTGCGATGTACTCCACCCGCGGGAACATCGTTGAAAAGGGGTGCACCAGCTCCTTCTCCTGGGAAGATACTATCTGCAAAGAGGAAAGGGGAGAAGTTGCCACTCGTTTTACTTTTACTTTTTAAAAAGGTAAAGGTAAAGGGACCCCTGACCATTAGGTCCAGTCGTGGCCGACTCTGGGGTTGCGGCGCTCATCTCGCTTTACTGGCCGAGGGAGCCGGCGTACAGCTTCCGGGTCATGTGGCCAGCATGACTAAGCCGCTTCTGGCGAACCAGAGCAGCGCACGGAAACGCCGTTTACCTTCCCGCCGGAGTGGTACCTATTTATCTACTTGCACTTTGATGTGCTTTCGAACTGCGAGGTTGGCAGGAGCAGGGACCGAGCAACGGGAGCTCACCCCGTCATGGGGATTCGAACCGTTGACCTTCTGATCGGCAAGCCCTAGGCTCTGTAGTTTAACCCACAGCGCCACCCGCATCCCTCCACTTAACCCGCCACTGTCAGCAGCCGCTCCATCAGGCAATGGGAGAAACAGCTAGGGTACTTCAGCCATAGAGCACAAGACTCTTCATCTCGGGGGGTGGGGGGTGGTTTCCCACCCCCACATGGGGCAAAAGGTTCCTGCGTGGCAGAGACTTAAGGCAAGATGATCCCTGCTGGTCCCTTCCATCTCTATGATGCCAGTGCTGTAGAGCGGCCTTCGTATCTACGCACCCAGGGGATTTCTGGAACCGTAACCCCAGAGTCGGTCACGACTGGACCTAATGGGTCAGGGGTCCCTTTACCTTTACCTGTTGGGAAGTTCCAAGTGTGGCTGAATGAATGCAGGTGTCAGTGGACTGAAGCAGAGGTGTGAATGCTGAGCAAGCGGAATTCTATGTTATGAGCTTTGGTGCCTTATAGATTGCATTGTTCATACGAATTTTGATGTATTTTACAGGCAGCTCCATGTTTACGCAGGGGTTGCGTTTCGAGGCACCGCATTCGTCTGTGAAATCGGGCATAATCGAAAGCCGTTGGAAACGCCTGCAAGCACCCTTTTAGTGACATCTGTGCAATGTTTCGCTTCTGGGTTTGATGCAATGCACATATATACTGAACGTGAGGAAACAGGAAGCTGCCTGCATTTATTTATTACATTTATGAGCACCGCCTTTTTCTTCCAAGGTGGTGCACAAGGTTTTCCTCCTTCCTCATTTCACCCTCACAACAATCCTGGTTAGGCTAAGAGACGGCGACTGGTTGCTGACACGAGTCTTGTTGGCACAAAACGGCTGTGCTCAGAGATTCGCACCAGCCGCCGATTTGCTACTGGGCCAAGTTCAAGGCATTACTACAGTGGTACCTCTGGTTATGGGTTTAATTCGTTTCGGGGTGCCGTGCTATTAATACCTTGAGCTGCTTTTGAGTTTGCTTTGCGAAGGAAAGCCCAAGAGGAAAGAAGTCAAAGACAATTAGCAAACTGGAACCCAGCTCCCTTACCTTCCCTTGGCTATCCACTTGAACTTCAGCAAGCTTCAGCGAGATTTTGGGGTTCTTGCTGCCTGGAATGGAGGAGAAGAAGGACATGAGGAGGCAGCTGAGATGAACGCTTTTAACACTCATTTCCCTTCATGTAGGTTGTGTTAGTATTTCACGCATCCGATGCTGCAGATGAGACTGGTGTCAATCACATGCCTGTCTGGGAAGACCGTGGGAACGGAAGAGAAGCTTATCTCTCTTCCACTGTCTGTACTGTTGGACTGTACTTTTGCTTTTACTTTGTCCTGTTCTCTCTCGGAGCTGGGGAGAGAGACGCCATAATGCTTTGTCTGTACACAGTGCATAAATAAATAGCGTATTTTTTTCTCTATAAGACTCACCTTTTCCCTCCTAAAAAGTAAGGGGAAATGTGGAGCGAATGCAGGCTGCGCAGCTATCCCAGAAGCCAGAACAGCAAGAGGGATTGATGCTTTCACTGTGCAGCGATCCCTCTTGCTGTTCTGGCTTTCCCCCCTTGTTTTCCTCCTCCAAAAACTAGGTGCGTCTTGTGGTCTGGTGCGTCTTATAGAGCGAAAAATACAGTATGTAGATTAGCTCTACGATGCCTCACGCTTCTTGCTGTGTAATGCCAGAAGTGTAGTGTGCATATACCATCTGGTATATGTCGCTGAGCGCACTGGAGAAGAAGGGAAATGCCTTTTCCAGAGATGCGCATACCGGAGGATGCTCGGATAGCAGGGGCTGCAGGAGCACCCCAGGGCGTTTTCCAACAGGTTGAAGAGGGCGAGCCCAGTTCTTGGCTGGTCAATAGCACAGGACGATTGCCATCTCTACTGTTATTACCCTTCACCCTAAGATTACAACACTAAAACCTGCTATTGGACTGCCTTGCATTTTTTTTTCTTGTGAGTAACAACTGCAACGGCCACTGGGCGGCAAAAATTTACCGTATTTTTTGCTCTATAGGACGCACTTTTCCCCCTCCAAAAATTAAGGGGAAATGTGTGTGCGTCCTATGGAGCGAATGCAAGCTCCTTGGCTTCAGCGAAAGCAACGCGAAGCCTCCAAAGCGCAGAGGGAGCGCTCCCTCCGCGCTCCGGAGGCTTCGCGTTGCTTTTGCTGAAGCTTGGAGAGCGAGAGGCATTGGTTCTGGAGGCTTCAGGTTCCTTTCGCTGAAGCCAGGAGGGTCTTGCTCTCCCGGCTTCAGCAAAAGGAACCCGAATCCTGAGGAGCGCAGCGGGAACTTGCGCTGCACTCGGAAGGCTTCAAGGATAGCCGCGCGCAGCCCCTCCGGCAGGGAGAGGCTGCACACGGCTATGGCGTCTTTAGCCCCGCACAGCCTCTCCCTGCCGGAGGGGTTGCGCGCGGCTATGGCACAAACCAAGACAGCGAGCGGGATGGAGAGGTCCCGGCAGGGAGAGGTTGCGCGCAGCCTGTACGCTGCTCTTTGGGGCTGGGGGGGAAATAAGATTATTTTTTTTCTTGATTTCCCCCTCTAAAAACTAGGTGCGCCCTATGGTCCGGAGCGCCCTATGGAGCAAAAAATATGGTAAATGATCTGGCTTTCCCAGAAGAAAATCAGAATCTACAGAGAAATACAAGAAAGTGGAGGTGCCTCCACCTCTGGTTCAAAGGTTCAGAGGCAGAAGGCGGTGTCGTCCGCCAGGTGGGGTTTTCCAAGCCCCCTTCATCCTCACCCCATAACTCCCCCACTGACCTGTCCTGGGGTAGCGGTACGAGTCCGTCTTCCTTTCTTCCAGGGCGGGAGAAGGAACATGGATGATCTCCACCTCCGACTCGTCCACCTCCTCATAGAGGATTCGTAACGTGTTCCAGCCCTCGGGACCTAGGTTGAGGAGGCGAGATGGGGAGGTGAATTCTGAGGCAGCTCCTCCCAGCAGTCTCTTCCTGCACACGCTGACCTCGGAGCGTGGCCCATTCAACCAGAAGAGGACTGTGCAACACAGACTTCTTCTGCATGCAGCAATGCGTGGCAGGAAACTGCTGCTGTTTTTCTCCAAGGAAAACACTCCTGCTCACATGTCTAGAAGCTTGTGGTCCAAGGCTGCATTCGCAGAGCAGTTTATCCCATTTTCCCAAGGTTTTCCCCTAACTGCTAATTTCTGCACTGTGTTTTGAGCTTTCGCACGACACAAAAGCCACTTCCAGAAATGTAGAAGAACGTGGTGCAAGCTTAGCGGTCGTTTCCATGTTGTTTGCTTCCGGGGGTGGGGGGAATTTTCATTTGCAAAATATCACAAAAATAAGTGCTAAACTTGTGCTCTGTTCTGCTATATTCCTGGAAGCGGCTTCTATGCCACGTGAAAGCTCAATGTAGAAACTGATGACAGGTAAAAGTACTTACTCACGCAGCACAGAATTAGCCTATGGAACTCGCTCGCCTCCAAAGGGATATTGTAGAGCTGGAAAAGGTTCAGGAAAATGGGCAATAACTCAAGGACTGCCCTTCCCCATATAAACCAATGCAGACTCTGTGCCCAAAATCCTCCCTTTAAAAATGAAGTTGAGGCTGCAGCCCTCATTGCTCTGAACAAAAGGCTGGACTGAACACAAACAGAAGAAGCCGTCAAATAGCCAGGCCCTTCTCTGTGTGCCTCCTCCACGAGAAGTCCAGAGAGCGGCAACACAAGAACCAGCCTTTTCTGTGGTGGCTCCCTGTTCGTGGAATGCTCTCCCAAAGGTTTGTCTGGTGCCTTCATTGTACATCTTTAAGCGAAAATGTTCCTCTTCCACCAGGCCTTTGGCCGATTAATATTTTAAGGTAAAGGTAAAGGTACCCCTGCCCATACGGGCCAGTCATGTCCGACTCTGGGGTTGCGCGCCCATCTCGCTTAAGAGGCCGGGGGCCAGCGCTGTCCGGAGACACTTCCGGGTCACGTGGCCAGCGTGACAAAGCTGCTCTGGCGAGCCAGCACCAGCGCAGCACACGGAAACGCCGTTTACCTTCCCGCTAGAAAGCGGTACCTATTTATCTACTTGCACTTAAGGGTGCTTTCGAACTGCTAGGTGGGCAGGAGCTGGGACCGAGCAACGGGAGCGCACCCCGCCGCGGGGATTCGAACCGCCGACCATGCGATCGGTAAGTCCTAGGCGCTGAGGCTTTTACCCACAGCGCCACCCGCATCCCTAGATTAATATCTTTTAAATTTGTTGGGAGGGTGTATTATTTTGCTTTGTTTTTCTTTTAACTATTTATTTTGTGCTTTTATCCTGTATTTTTATATTGTGAACAGTCCTGAGATTTTAGATGAAGGGTGGTATATGAATTTTAATAATAATAATAATAATAATAATAATAATAATAATAATAATAATAATAATAAAGTAAAGGACCCCTGGATGGTTAAGTCCAGTCAAAGGTGACTATGGGGTTGCGGCGCTCATCTCGCTTTCAGGCCGAGGGAGCCGGCGTTTGTCCGCAGACAGCTTTCCGGGTCATGTGGCCAGCAGGACTAAACCGCTTCTGGTGCAACGGGACACCGTGATGGAAACCTGAGTGCATGGAAACGCTGCTTACCTTCCCGCCACAGTGGTGCCTATTTATCTACTTGCACTGGTGTGCTTTCAAACTGTTAGATTAGCAGGAGCTGGGACAGAGCAACGGGGGCTCACTCCGTCGTGGGGATTCGAACCGCTGACCTTCCGACTGGCAAGCCCAAGAGGCTCAGTGGTTTAGACCACAGCACCACCTGCGTAATGGGGATGGAGTGGCTCCCCTATAAGAAAAGGTTGCTGTGTTTGGGGCTTTGAGAGAAAAGGCAACTCATCCTCCCTGATAGCTGTCCATGCTGTCAAGGACTGATCTGAGTTGTAGTCCAACAACACTTGGGAACAAAAGATGGGAGAAGGCTGATCTAAGAGCTGGTAGGATCGTTGCGTGGCCTAGGTGCCCAGAGCACTCACCTTCTTGGCAAGATGTGGGACACCACCAGTACCCCGTAAACCGGTCAAACTCCTCCTGAATGACGAACGTGGCTACGCCTGCAGATTTGGGGTCATCTAGCACGCTGGATAAACCTGCAGTGGGGAGAAAGGAGGCAGAGTTTGGGCCAGGGAATTGAACCTAGCACAGTTGGCTATGATCACCCAGCCCTGAGTGGTTTTCTCCAATGGGCAGCGATGCCCCTAAGAAAAAGGGAAGCTGCCTTGCTCGTAGTCAAGGCCATTTTATGATATACCGTATTTTTCGCTCTATAAGACGCACCAGACCACAAGACGCGCCTAGTTTTCGGAGGAGGAAAACAAGAAAAAAATATTCTGAATCTCAGAAGCCAGAACAGCAAGAGGGATCGCTGCGCAGTGCAAGCAGCGATCCCTCTTGCTGTTCTGGCTTCTGGGATAGCTGCGCAGCCTGCATTCGCTCCATAAGACGCACACACATTTCCCCTTACATTTTAGGAGGGAAAAAGTGAGTCATATAGAGCAAAAAATACGGTAAATAAATGACCGAGCCAGGTCCTCTCTTCCTTGTCCTTCTGCAGACAAGGCCCACGTGCGAAGAGGTGTGTGAGTCAAGATGACTGGGTTCCCTTCTCTCCTGAAGGAGCGTCTCCACCCCCATCATTCAGCCCGGACACTGAGATCCAGCGCCGAGGGCCTTCTGGCGGTTCCCTCATTGCGAGAAGTGAGGCTACAGGGAACCAGACAGAGGGCCTTCTCGGTAGTGGCGCCCGCCCTGTGGAACGCCCTCCCATTAGATGTCAAAGAGATAAATAATTACCTGATATTCAGAAGACATCTTAAGGCAGCCCTGTTCAGGGAAGTTTTTAATATGTAATGCTGTACTGTTTTTAACACTGATTGGGAGCCGCCCAGAGTGGCTGGGGAAACTCAGCCAGATGGGCGGGGTATAAATAATAAATTATTATTATTATTATTATTATATCCAGAGCAAGTCATCCTCTGCTTTTGGGGTCGCAGGGAGCTGAAGGGCTTTTTACATTCCTCATTTCATGTCACCTGCCCAGCCCTGGCAGAGGAGTAAGGGCTTAGTCCAATGGACATACAGGGAGTCCCTAGCATGCCATCCAGAAAATGGTTGTGCCCCCCCAACAGCATCATCTCACTGCCCCCGAGGAATTATCGTAAGAAGGGAAGAATCAGAGGTGACTCTGCTTTTGGGGTGGCCACGAACTTAAAAGTCAACTCGCCTTGTCTTCAAATTATTCACCTGACTAGCCTGCAGGGTTCTGAACAAAACTGAACAAATGTTTATAACCCTCCAAAAAGCTCTAAGGATTGTAATTCTGATTTACAGGATACAGTGGTACCTCGGGTTGCATACGCTTCAGGTTACAGACACTTCAGGTTACAGACTCCGCTAACCGAGAAATAGTACCTCGGGTTAAGAACTTTGCTTCAGGATGGGAACAGAAATCGTGCTCCGGTGGCGCGGCAGCAGTAGGAGGCCCCATTAGCTTCAGGTTAAGTACAGTTTCAGGTTAAGAACGGACCTCCAGAACGAATTAAGTCCTTAACCCGAGGAACCACTGTACATGGGAATTAGTTACAGAAGAATTCCCTCTCTCTTCAGCTATCATATTGGATTATTTGAATACAAGGGACAGGAAGACTAGGCTTGGGCCCCGAGGTCATTGTACACCTCCCATTTAGTAAATCTATGGACAATACCATTAACCACGCTGGTATTTGCAAACAAGACATGAAGGATTGGCAGCATCAACCCAAATGACCACAGTGCCTGGAGACAGAAAGTGAGGCCGTGGCATCCGCAGCAGTGATCAGAGGAGGAATGGTTGCTGGGAGGAGCACAGAGAGAGGAAACACCATGGTGCTTCGGCAGCAGCCGAAAAGGACACCTTCATCTGTCCCAACTGCAACAAAACATGTCTCTCCTGCATTGGTGTCTACAGCCAAAGCAGGGACTGCAGCCTTCCAACAGTTTGACTTCATCTCCTGCATTGCCTCCGAAGACAGATGCCAACAACAATTGCCTACTTACCAGCTAAGTTAATTTATTACAGTATTTTTCGCTCCATAAGATGCACCCGACCATAAGACGCACCTAGTTTTAGAGGAGGAGAACAGGGAAAAAAATGTTCTCTCTCTCTTTCCTCAGCGCCTCTCCTGCAAAGCGGGAGGAGAAACGGAAGGGGCTCCGTTTCTCCTGCTGCTACGCTGAAGGGGTGCTGAGCAGAGAGGGAAAGCTGCGCAGCGGCTCTCCAGCGAAGCGAAGCCAGGAGAGCAAGAGGGATTGATCCCTCTTGCTCTCCTGGCTTCAGGGATAGCCTCCCGAAGCCTCCTGAGCGCAGCAGGAGCTCCCGCTGTGCTCCGGAGGCTTCGCATTGCTTTCGCTGAAGCCAGGAGAGCAAGAAGGATTGGCTTCAGCGAAAGCTGCGCAGCCTGCATTCGCTAAATAAGACGCACACGCATTTCCCCTTACTTTTTAGGCGGGGAAAAGTGCATCTTATAGAGCGAAAAATACGGTAATTTAGGGGCTGATCTAGCACCAGGCAGAAAAAATACCAGGCAGGGATATTTATTTCCCCCTCAACACAAGACGGGAGTGTTATAGACTGCGCTCACCTTTCTGGCAATACGTCAGCCTCCGCTCCTCCCCCGTCTCGATGCTGGCAACCCAAAGGTCGTTGTTGTTGATGAACGAGAAGAAAGACGGATTGGCGGAGCAGATCTTGGGATCCATTCTGGGGCCTGAACACTGTGTCTTGATTTCCAGCGGCTTCATTGGAGACACCTGCGGACAAGCAGCACACACTCCTGTGAACTATCCACGGAGCAGAGAGAAGTTTTCCTCCCTTTTTTGAAAGTACAGTGGTGCCCCGCAAGACGAATGCCTCGCAAGACGGAAAACCCGCTAGACGAAAGGGTTTTCCGTTTTTGAGTTGCTTCGCAAGACGATTTTCCCTATGGGCTTGCTTCGCAAGACGAAAATGTCTTGCGAGTCTTGCCATTTCCCCCCCGCTTTCCCCCCCCCTTTTTCTAAGCTGCTAAGCCGCTAATAACCTTTTAGCAGCTAAGCCGCTAAGCCTTTAATAGCCGCTAAGCCGCTAATAGCGCTAATCGGCTTAGCCACTAATGGGCTTGCTTCGCAAGACGAAAAAACCGCTAGACGAAGAGAATGGCGGAACGGATTATTTTCGTCTTGCGAGGCACCACTGTACTAGAATTCGTGCACAACCCATGAAGCTGAACGTTCAGAGGTCCAAGGTAGACAAAATGGACAGGTTCAGAAAGGAGAGACCAAAAGACGGATACGTAAGCGGAGGCACGACTGTATAGGACCATTACTAAGTGCTGTGGATAAGAACAGGAGAGCAAAGAGAACCTCCTTACCCAAGGGCAGTTTACCAACAATTACCAAGCGCTGTGGATCAGAGCAGTGTGTGATGGCTGCTGCCTTTAACGCACGCTCACCATAAAGCCGTTCTTGCCTCCGTCCCGGCAGTGGAAAAGGCTGTTGCTGGCCTGGAACAGGAAGAGGCCGCTCTCGCTGTGGAAGTCGTAGGAAGTGATCCCAAAGACCCCTAGCCGCTTGCGCTCCCTCAGCAGCTCTTCCTCCCTGGAATACATCCCGTGGTGGGGGGTGGCCTGGTGGAAAACAGGGGAGGGGGGGCCCCCAAAAAAGATCATGAAGGTACACGCGGAGAAAACACGAGAAAGCTCTGCCACCAACCTACTGTGCAAATCTTATTTGTTTACTTAGGGAGGTGTGTACCCCCCAAAAAAACCCAGCCTCTCAGAGCGGCTTCCGTATAATCAGTTGGAACAAGACAGTCCCTGCCTGCAGGCTTAGAATCGAAAAATGCACAACGCATAAGGAAGTGCTGGTTTTGACCTACAAAGCCGTAAACCAGCTGAGGACCGCAATACCTCAAGGACCGCCTCTTTCCATATGAACCTACCCGGACCCTGAGATCATCTTCTGAGGTCCTCCTTCGTGTGCCTCCTCAAGAGGTGCGAAGGGTGGCAACACGAGAACGGGGCCTTCTCTGCAGTGGCTCCCCTTCTGTGGAATGCTCTCCCTAGGGAAGTTCGCCTGGCGCCTTCATTATACAATCTTTACATGCCAGGCAAAAGCGTTCCTTTTTAATCAGGCTTTTGGTTTATCTGATTTACACCCTATGCCCTTTTAAAATGTGATGGGGGGGAGCTATTGGGTTGCTGTTTTCAATTTTATTATGTGTTTTGTGTTTTTATATCTTGATTTTATTCTGTGAACCGCCCTGAGACCCCAGGTATAGGGCGGTATATACTGCAACACACTCTACGTGGGGCTACCTTTGAAGGTGACCCAGAAACTGCAATTAATCCCGAATGCGGCAGCTAGACTGGTGACTGGGAGTGAGACCACATAACACCGGTCCTGAGAGATCTGCATTGGCTCCCAGTACGTTTCCGAGCACAATTCATAGTGTTGGTGCTGACCTTTAAAGCCCTAAACGGCCTCGGTCCTGTATACCTGAAGGAGCGTCTCCACCCCCATCGTCCAGCCCGGACACTGAGGTCCAGCGCCGAGGGCCTTCTGGCGGTTCCCTCATTGCGAGAAGTGAGGTTACAGGGAACCAGACAGAGGGACTTCTCGGTAGTGGCACCCGCCCTGTGGAACGCCCTCCCTTCAGATGTGAAGGAAATAAGCAGCTATCTTATCTTTAAAAGACATCTGAAGGCAGCCCTGCTTAGGGAAGTTTTTAATATTTAATGCTGTATTGTTTTTAACACTTGATTGGAAGCCGCCCAGAGTGGATGGGGAGATTCAGCCAGATGGGTGGCGTAATAATAAAAAATTACTATTATTATTATTATTATTAAATAAGAGAAAAGGGACGGTTGGGGGAGGGAATCAAACTCAGGCACTGGTTTTTAAAACAGCTGTTCTTATGACCAGCTTGCATAGTCTTAGGGACAGGAGGTGCCTGGTGGGAGCTGGTCTTTCAACAAAGCGGATGGAGCGAGTCTTCTGCTTCCCATCTCTCTCACTTAGGCAGCCTGATGGAACAGGAGCTGAGGCCTGATGGAGCTGCCCCAATAGAGCGGGTGGAGCGAGAATCCTGGACAGGACACTCAGCTTCCTGCCTGCTTCTGCTGTGGGAGACTGGGTCAGGCTCCATCACGGAAAAAGATTCCCTGCCTCCGATTTATTCTAGATGTGGAATCAGAATTATTATTTTTGTTCTGGGTTTTTTTCCAGAACAGTTCCCGAGTCCGCAGAGCGCAGTGAAGCCACAGCCCACCCTCTACCGCGCCTCACCTGGAAATGGTCCAGCATCTGCTTCCACGACAACAGGAGCAAGGCTTCCTTCCGTACCTTTTTGGGAATCTCAGAGTAGAGGAGGGAGTTCTCCCTGCTTCCGTATGGCATTCCTGTTGAAATGGGAACCGATTCAAGCGCGTGCTTTTACAGTATAGTGCCACAAGTTCTCTAGAATTCTCTCCTCGTAGAAAATTGCCATTCAACATTTGTTGAAAACTCCACTCTCCACCTCCTCAAATTAGTCTACGCACAGCTCCCGCTGTCCGAACACAATACATTCTCAGGAAATCAATTGTTAGGTGAACGTTCGCATAACAAGCCAACAATTTGCATTGATTCCCATGGGGAATTTTCTAAGGCACAAAGACTTGAAACCCAGGGAAATCCTCTGAATCCTTGCAAAAGGCAAACAATGAAGGGAAAATGCGATCTCTCCCTGTTCCTCTCTCCCACTATGGTTTCTGGCAAAATGACTGCCGCAAACCAGCAAAAGACAAGGAAGGCCACTTATTTGTTTACAGTACAACACACAGGTTTGGATATCTGAATCTGCAGTGTGCATAGCAAGGTTTGGGTACTAACTCATTGTGTTTGGATAAGTGAATTTTCATATAATGAGAATTTGGATAGCAGGACGTGAGTGTATCTTGTTGGCTTTTTGGTTTTAATACTGTTTTTCAAACTGCCTTATGCTTTTACGTTCTTATTTCTTTCTTTCTTTCTTTTAATGCTTTATTACTTTTTATTAAAAAAAACACAAGACACTACGCAACAATCAGCACATGGCAATCCAAAATTAACACTCCGTACACACAAAAAAGAAAAGATTGAGTTCATCCATCACTAATTCTAACATGACTTCCGATCCCCGCACCCATTGTGCTTCCTAAGTTTCATTACAGCTACACAACTTTATCTCTCCTAAGTTATTCTGTTATGTTAATTTTGTAGCGATCTCAATTTCATACAGAAATCAATCCAGACTTGCCAAAGAATTTATGTTGTTACAATGCTCTTTTAAATATTCTCTGTAAATATTCCACTCTCTATTAAATATTTGATCTGTATGGTCTCGGAATCTTGCTGTTAAATATTGCTAGTTCTGTGTATTCTAACATTTTACTTTGCCAATCTAATTTCGAGGGAGTAGAATCTCCTTTCCATACCTTAGCAATTAAAATTCTTGCTCTTGCAAGAGTATTTCTGAATTTCTTTCAAAATGCTGGTTTATTATTTAGCTGTCCTGCACAGTACGATCACACCTTAGGCGGGGGGTCTGGTTCCAAGGCTTCCACACATAAATGAAAATTGCCTATTTCCAAACCATTAGATCAGCGGTCAGCAAACTTTTATAGCAGGGGGCTGGTCCACTGTCCCTCAGACCTTGGGGGGGGGGGACTATATTTTTTTGGGGGAAATGAACGAATTCCTATGCCCCACAAATAACCCAGAGATGCATTTTAAATAAAAGCACACATTCTACTCATGTAAAAACACGCCGATTCCCGGACTGTCCGCGGACCGGATTTAGAAGGCGATTGGGCCAGATCCAGCCCCCGGGTCTTAGTTTGCCTACCCATGCCTTAGATCTACCCTCTAGCAAGAGAGTTAAGGAGAAGGAGGGAGAAAGCGAGAGAAAACCCACAGAACTCCTAGAACTCCCACATTCGTCAGGTGGAGTTGGGTTTGGTTTTGCTTTTAAGATTGTAAGCTGCTCCATGGAAGAAGCCCCTCAAAAAGGAACGATGCTCATTTTAAAATAAATATAAAGTACAGTGGTACCTTGCAAGACGAATGCCTCACAAGACAAAAAACTCGCTAGACGAAAGGGTTTTTTGTTTTTTGAGCTGCTTCGCAAGACGATTTTCCCTATGGGCTTGCTTCGCAAGACGGAAACGTCTTGCAAGTTTGTTTCCTTTTTCTTAACACCGTTAATACAGTTGCGACTTGACTTCGAGGAGCAACTCATAGAACGCGGTGTGGTAGCCTTTTTTGAGGTTTTTAAAGACTTGGGTGATTTTTGAAGCTTTTCCAAAACTTTCCCGACACCGTGCTTCGCAAGACGAAAAAAATCACAAGACGACAAAACTCACGGAACGAATTAATTTTGTCTTGCAAGGCACCACTGTAAATAAATACAGGCAGCCCTCCGTTTACACACGTTCAACATGTGCATGCGTATACACACATCACACTGAACCCAGACGTAACCTGGAAACATCATAAAGGCGTAACTGAAATGTCACTAAAAGAGTGGAACGGGGGTTGGGGCAGAACAGGGTGATTGCAGGTTTTTTCAATGGTTTTCAATTATACGCAATTCCACTGAGCCACAAGGTGCCTCCGACTCTTTGGTTCCCAGCCCAATCCAATCTTACCCAGGTAATACAGCCGATGGGAGTGAGGGCTTGACTCTTCAGTCTTCCGCACGAACTGGAAGTCATGGGGCGCCTTGTTCACGATCATCCCCGTGTACTTCCGGCTGCTGTGGATGATGTCACGCAGCCCCTCCCACGAATGCTTCTCCACCTGGAAGTGGGAAGCGGACGTGTCCTCCATCTCCACGGCGTCTGAGCTGTCGGACAGAGCGTCCACCGCTGTCATCTTCAGCCTTCCTCCTGAATTGGTTAGGCAGCTGGGGCGGGGGAGAGAGAAAATTGGTGGATTGGGGAAACGGATAGAGAAAGAGAGAAAGAACAGGGAGGAGGGCGCATCGATTCCATCCAGAGTCAGGGTTCATTCATACAGTTTATCTCATGCTTCCTCAACCTCGGCCCTCCAGATGTTTTGGGACTACAATTCCCAGCATCCCTGACCACTGGTCCTGCTAGCTAGGGATCATGGGAGTTGTAGGCCAAAAACATCTGGAGGGGCGAGGTTGAGGAAGCCTGGTTTATCTGATAGTCAAGATTCTCCTGAACTGTTATCAGTCCAGTCCGAGAACACACAGCTAAAGAACAACATACTCAGATAAGCGCTGGAGGTGCAATGAGGCTATGGGAACATTCTTTCATATGTGGTGGACTTGTAAACGGGTAAAAGAGAATTGGGAAATGATCCATAATGAACTGGAAAAATGTTTAAAAGTACTCCCCCCCCCCCGCCAAACCAGAGTCCTTTCTGTTGCGGATAATTTAGACTGAAATCCCCAGGTGTCAAAAAGGCTTATTTATGTATGCTACTACTGCGGCCCGGGTTTTGTTAGCTCCCCAATGGAAAACGAGCGAGGTCCAAAATAAAGAAGAATTGCAACTTAAATTGACAGAATACGCACAACTTTAAGATTTAACATATAGAACAAGAAGAACATGCGTTTAGAGAAGATTGGAAAACGTTCATTCATTATTTGGGAAATAACTGTGTAAGGCTGAAAAAGAATCAACAGAATAATAATAATAATAATAATAATAATAATAATAATAATAATAATATAATTTATTATTTATACCCCGCCCATCTGGATGGGTTTTCCCAGCCACTCTGGGCAGCTTCCAAAAGAATATTAAAATACAATAGTCTATTAAACATTAAAAGCTTCCCTAAACAGGGATGCCTTCAGGTGTCTTCCAAATTATATAAAGTATAAATTAAGATGGTTGTAATAATGGAATTTTGACCAAACTGTGGGAGGCAGTGGAAGACAGGAGTGCCTGGCGTGCTCTGGTCCATGGGGTCACAAAGAGTCGGACACGACTAAACGACTAAACAACAATAATGGAATACTGAATGGTATAGTTTTTGTAAAATATGCAGGGATCAAAGGTAAAGGTAAAGGACCCCTGACAGTTAAGTCCAGTCGCAAATGACTCTGGGGTTGCAGCGCTCATCTTGCTTTACTGGCCGAGGGAGCCGCTGTTTGGCCACAGACAGTTCTTCCGGGTCATGTGGCCAGCATGACTAAGCCGCTTCTGGCGAACCAGAGCTGCTCGCAGAAACGCCGTTTACCTTCCTGCCATAGCAGTACCTATTCATCTACTTGCACTTTGACGTGCTTTCAAACTGCTAGGTTGGCAGGAGCAGGGACCGAGCAACGGGAGCTTCGAACCACCGACCTTCCAATCAGCAAGCCCAAGGCTCAGTGGTTTAGACCACAGCGCCACCCACAGGGATTAATGATATATAAAATGAACCATGGAAAGAGAAGGGAAGTCATCGATATCTTAAGGATGTAGAAATGAATACTTTAAACTGTAAAACAGAAAATTTAATTATTTATATGACTCCCTCCTTCCTATCAGAAAAATAATAATTATGCAACTCCAAAAAGTACTGCCTGTGCTGGTTTGTCTTTCCTCCTCTCCACAACCCCTTTTCTTTTTGTGCATTGCCTTTTGGACCATAAGCATGAGGGCAGGCAACTCTTATTACTGATTGCTGCAAACCGATCTGAGAACCGTAATTTTGGTTTTTAGCTGCTTGCGAGCATGGTTATAAGCATGGTCCGTAAAACAAATGCTCCCCACGCGTCTTCAAAATAGCTCCCTGCATTAAAAAAACCTAGCACATCAGACGGAAGGGCTCAAGCTTAGCCTTCTCAAAGATATTCTGCTTTGCTGGGTGAAGAGAGGCCTTTTGCAAGGGGAAGGTTAAATATGAAATACTCCACCTGCTGCCCAAAACAACACAGGACCGAAGACTGGGGCCACATCCACACCATACATTTAAAGCAGATGGCTTCCCCCACCCCAAATAATCTTGGGAACTGTAGTTTCCCCCTCCCACAGCTGCCAGTCCCAGCACCCTGAACAAACTACAGTTCGCAGGATTTGGGTGGGGGGGAGCCCATCTGCTTTAAATGTGGATGGTGTGGATGTGGCCTAGTTCACAGGAACTCATCCAGCTCAGCCGCTCTCCGGGGTTTCAGAACAGGGGACCCAAACAGCCTTGCCTGGAGACGGACTTCTTGCACTTTTCTCACTTCGTTATCATGCTTTCCTCTCTCCAAAACAAAGAGAGAGCCGTATTCCAGTCCTCATAGTTCTTGTTTAGACAGGATCATAGACGGCTGCGTCATACAGAGGCCACATTCACACCACAGTTAAAGGACTATGATTCCACTTTAAACAGTCAGGGCTCCCTCCCACACCAAAAAATACAGTGGTACCTCGGGTTAAGTACTTAATTCGTTCCGGAGGTCCGTTCTTAACCTGAAACTGTTCTTAACCTGAAGCACCACTTTAGCTAATGGGGCCTCCCGCTGCCGCCGTGCTGCCAGAGCCCGATTTCTGTTCTTATCCTGAAGCAAAGTTCTTAACCTGAAGCACTATTTCTGGGTTAGCGGAGTGTGTAACCTGAAGCGTGTGTAACCTGAAGCGTATGTAACCCGAGGTACCACTGTATATGGGAAATGTAGTTTTAGCAACCCCTTCCTATCCCCCTCACGGAGCTACAATTCCCAGAGCTCCCTGTGAAGAGGAACCGGAGGCTACTAAGAACTCTCAGTGTCCTTAATAAACTACAGCTCCCAGAATTTGGGGGGGGGGGGGGGAGAAGCCACAACCTGCTACCGCAGCACTCTAAATGTGTGGGTGCGAATGTGGCCAGAGTCAAGGCCTCAGTCTAGCTATCCCCCGTTGTTCCCGCACTGAGGGCGGCAGCATCCCTACAGGGGTTAAAAAACTAGCATCGTTCCCCAATCCTACCTGGAGACGGCGGGGTTTGCACCCGGGACCTTCTGCATGCAAAGCAGATGCTCTGCTACTGAGCAACAGCTCCTCCTGTAGGAAAGGAAGGGAAACTTTTCCTGAAAACACACGATGGTCCCAGCATCTTTCGTAACACTGTGGGGCAGCTATAAAACACATCATTTGGACTGCCCCGTGTGAGCACTGATAAGGCTAGAGACCTGCCCAACCCCCAACCCCAGCTCCTGTGTGATCCTAAGGTAAAGGGAACCCTGACCATTAGGTCCAGTCATGACCGACTCTGGGGTTGCGGCGCTCATCTCGCTTTACTGGCCGAGGGAGCCGGCATACAGCTTCCGGGTCATGTGGCCAGCATGACTAAGCCGCTTCTGGCAAACCAGAGCAGTGCACAGAAACGCCGTTTACCTTCCCGCTGGAGCGGTACCTATTTATCTACTTGCATTTTGACGTGCTTTCGAACTGCTAGGTTGGCAGGAGCTGGGACCGAGAAACGGGAGCTCACCCCGTCTCCGGGATTCGAACCGCCAACCTTCTGATCAACAAGTCCTAGGCTCTGTGGTTTAACCCACAGTGCCACCCGCGTCCCTTGTGTGATGCTATTATTTATTGTGTGATCAATTATTTACGTACACAAAATACGTTATAGGCAACTCCCCATTTACAGGCGCTCAAGGCACACACAGCTGCACATGTGTGCATTGCCACAAACCCAGAAGCGGCATGGGAAAGCCCTAAAAGAGCGTGAAAACTGCAAAACAGTGCCCAGCAATCCCACAAGCCTTTGCAAGTGCAATCCCAGGAGTCCTTGCACTGAACTTCGGAGGTCTGCGGAGAGTTGGGAGTTGAAAGCTTTTTGCAATGTTGTTCCCAATACCATATTTACTCAAGTCTAATGCGCCACCGTACCTGACGTACACCTTAATTTTCAGAACCTTGAAACCAAAAAAGTACTTTCTGGCAAATGCAAATGTGCCATTGAATCTAATGCGCACCTTAGTTTTCGCAATGTAATTTGGCCAAAAAAGTGAGCATTAGATTCGAGTAAATGAGGTATATGAGATTTTTAGAGATGCTGTGCTGTGGAAAGTAGCCCCCCATGAAGAAGAAGAAGAGGAGTTTGGATTTGATATCCCGCATTATCACTACCCTAAGGAGTCTCAAAGCGGCTAACAATCTCCTTTCCCTTCCTCCCCCACAACAAACACTCTGTGAGGTGAGTGGGGCTGAGAGACTTTAAAGAAGTGTGACTGGCCCAAGGTCACCCAGCAGCTGCAGGTGGAGGAGCGGAGACGCGAACCCGGTTCCCCGGATTACAAATCTACCGCTCCTAACCACTACACCACACTGGCTCTCTACACCACACTGTAAATGTGGAATAGCCTGTATAGATTTCAGAATCAGACTTGTCTGTATGGCAGCAGAGTGTAAGGAACCACACTCCAAGTGGTACACTAGGGTAATTTTAATAGAGGGAGGGGGAAACTAGACTATTTCTCTCTGGCCACATCCGCATTGTACATAGCTCCCCACAAAGAATCCTGGGAACTGTAGTCTGTTAAGGGTGCTGAAAGTTGCTAGGAGACCCTATATCCCCCACCACAGCTACAATTCCCAGAGTTTTCCTGTGAAGAGGGATTGACTTTTAAACCACTCTGGGAATTGTAGTTACGAAAGGAGTAGGGCTCAATGGGCCGCATAAAGTGAGGCTGCGGCGAGTTTCCCACCTGTATCATACAACAATACACCAATGTTTGAGACCACCAGCCAAAATATAGGGGTGGGAAGAACACAGATCTGGATCTGCTGGTGGAATGCGAGGTGATCTCTGGTATTTAGCAAGAATTTTTGACTCGCAGTTGTTTAATAACAGCAATTAGCACTGATAAGATACTTCAGGTCACCCAAGCCATATAATTTTCCTACCTCCCTGTACAAACCTACCCAGGTGTGAAAATCCTCAGGTGAGCACCTTGTCTCAGTATCACCAACACCAGAGGCGTGGTTGGTAGTGACAGGGAAGTTTTTTCTGTATCTGCTCCCATACTGTGGAATTCCCTTACAGAAGAAGTTAGACTGGTTCCCTCCACTAGGAAGGCAGGTTAGGACCGTCCTGTTCAGACAGGCCTTTGGAAACTAAGGGGCAGGCGATGCCGACCACTGGGGCTGCTGTCTGGGCAAACTGTATTTTATTTTCTGGCTCTAAATGTGCCACAACAGGGAAGTGGAAACCTGTCGCACTCAATATGATCCTGAGACTGCAACTCTCAGCAAGTTCAGCCAGCACAGCTAACAGAAAGGGATGGTAGGAATCTGATAGGAGTTGCCATTCAGAAAACAAACCCCTTGTTTTTAACCTCCTGAGTCCCCAACGCTTCCTGCTCCTCCAAAAGCTACTCGAGTCAACTTCAGAAAGTTACCTTCTCCAACTTCCTGCACTTTCGTTTTCCAGCCGAGCCCTCTTGACTTTCTGCATCAACTGCTAAGCGAGCCTTGGACGAAGTAAGAAACTAGAGGGCAGAAAGAAACAGAGGGCATGTGATCACTCTGAAGTAAACTGGCAGAGATACACACATGTTTTGGGGGTGAAGCATAGAGAGACCTTTTGCCAAACCACAAAACCCCCCAGCTGCAATGTTGCAGTCTTTGAAACTCTTTGCTTTTAGAGCTCGTGACTTTCCCCCGAGAATCCTGGGAACAGTAGGCTGTTAAAAGTTGTGGGAATTATAGCTCTGGGAAGTGGGAACTACATTTCCCAGGATTCTTTGGGGGAAGTCATGTGCTTTGGATGTAAAGCTAAAGGGACCCCTGACCATTAGGCCCAGTCGTGGCCGACTCTGGGGTTGTGGCGCTCATCTCACTTTATTGGCCGAGGGAGCCGGTGTACAGCTTCCGGGTCATGTGGCCAGCATGACTAAGCCGCTTCTGGCGAACCAGAGCAGCGCACGGAAACACCGTTTACCTTCCCGCTGGAGCGATACCTATTTATCTACTTGCACTTTGACATGCTTTCGAACTGCTAGGTGGGCAGGAGCAGGGACCGAGCAACGGGAGCTCACCCCGTCGCGGGGATTCGAACTGCCAACCTTCTGATCAGCAAGTCCTAGGCTCTGTGGTTTAACCCACAGCACCACCCGCGTCCCTTACTTTGGATGCCCCACTTTCACTTTTACGGAGGGAATCTAAAGACCCCCTTAGGATCCTCAGCACAGAAGAAGAATAAAGGGTACCACCAGTTGTGTGGCCTCTTCTGTATCGCTTGTGCAATGAGTTGTACAATGGCACGGCGCCAGAGACATCGCCAGGAACATCGGGTGAAAGCTGACTTATACTGAGTCAGCCCATCAATCAATTTAGATCTCTGACTGCAGCTTCAGACAGAGCTCTTCCTAGACCAGGCTTCCTCAGCCTCGGCCCTCCAGATGTTTTGAGACTACAATTCCCAGCATCCCTGACCACTGGTGCTGCTAGCTAGGGATCATGGGAGTTGTAGGCCAAAAAACATCTGGAGGGCCGAGGTTGAGGAAGCCTGTCCTAGACCTACCTGGATAAACTGGGGGGGTGTGTGTCATACTTGGACCTTCTGCCTTCAAAGTGAGGTACATTCATTTCCCCAAATTCTCCCCTTTTAACATTCAACCTTTACTAAGGATATGGGGAAACTTGAAAAAGGGAGGAAGAATGAAGGTTGCAGCAATGTCAGGAATGGGGCTGACATTCAAGATAGAATTCTGTGGAAAGCCTCGTTCTCAAGTCCACAGCCGTGAATGAAAGTGTCTAATATCCACATTCCACCCCCAAAGAGAAACCAGAGTTTAATCCCAGTTTCCAAGAGGAGTCTTAGAATTATTTGGACGAAATCAAAGCTTACAAGCCTTTACTCCTGGGACCCCTTCTAAATTGGTATGTTTCTTAAAACATTATATTCTTATTACAAAACAAAGCACCTACAACATATAAAAGACATATTAACATATAGACTATGATTTTTTATGAGCCCTTGCTCAATCAGTCATCGCCAATGATCCTAATACAATACAATAATATTATAGCAATACTTGTATTCTTAGTTATCCTAGTGGCAAAGACAAAGCCCCATCTCCCTTGTTTCATTACTGCTGCTTACGGAGGATCCATGTCTCAGGAAAAGAACTCTAAAGTCCCCCTTAACACATTTCCCAGAAACAGGTAAGAGCGGGGAACAGAGTTTTACCATGAAAGGTGGAGCTTTTCAGCTCCTGCAGTTCCAGAGAACCACAAACAAGAGGCCAGAAAAATCTTGGAGAAAGTGATGCTTACATTTTTATTCCACCCTTCCTCCAAACCCCTGACTCCATCCTACATGGTTGTTCTCCCCAACTTTATCCTCAAAATAACCCTGTGAGATAAGTTAGGCTGAGAAGCAGCAACTGGGCCAAGCTCAGAAGAATGTAACAAGGCATGTTGGAAGTTCCCCAGGTGCCAGGTGTGTTTTGCAACCGGGGAAGGTCGGATCGCAACCATGTGGAGATCTCTGGATGCCCAGGCTGGCGACTGACATCTCCATCTGGTTGGCTCCTCCAGCTTCCTTAAGCAGATCAGCAGAAAAGCTTATTTATTGCATTTATCTCCCACCTTTTTCTCCAAGGAGTCCATGGTTCACACCCATCTCAGTTAATCCGCACAACACCCCTGTGAGGTAGGTTAAGAGGCTGTGACTGACTCCAAGATCAGTCAGTGAGATTCCTGACTGAGTGGGGATTTGAACCCTGATCTCCCAGGTCCTAGTCCAACACTCTAACCTGCTACACCACACTAGCTTCCTGGAGTCCTCCTTCTAGGGGGCAGCACTATAAATTAAGCAGGTAAATAAATATGGGAAAAGCCAAATGTCACTTAGGGAAGGATCAGAAATATTTTGCTTGATGCTTGAATTTGTTTTATTTGGTGTTTTAAAGGAAAAAAATCTCAAAAGTGGTTTGCAACACATTAAAATACAAAACAGTACAGTGGAGGCTGCAGGTTTCGAATGTGATCCATGCGGGGTGCACGTTCGCAACCCGCAGCGTTCACAACCCGCGTTTGCGCACATGCGGGTTGCAATTTGGTGCTTCTGCGCATGCGCAAAGTGCGATTTAGCGCTTCTGCACATGTGTGACCGACGAAACCCAGAAGTAACCCGTTCTGGTACTTCCGGGTTTCGGGGGTCCATAACCCAAAAAAACGCAACCTGAAGCGGCTGTAATCCGAGGTATGACTGTCTATAAATGAAATTAATAATACAAATAATTCCTCCCTCCATTGGGGGGAAATGGAGTTTAGCCATTCTGCTGTGGCAACCGTAACCTAGGTTTAAGGTGCTATTTGGCCATAAGCTCACATACCAGTTTCTAACACTGGTAACAAGAGCCTGGCTGCTGAATCCGGCCAAGGCAGGGCCCATCTAGTCTACTCTCCTACTCTCACTGTGGCTGACCAGATGCCCTCACGGGAGCCCAGCATGCAGGACTTTAGCACAACAACAGCTCTCCCAACTTGTGATTCCCAGCAGCCGATATACAGTGGTTCCTCGCAAGACGAAATTAATTCTTCCGCGAGTTTTGTCGTCTTGCGATTTTTTTTGCCTTGCGAAGCACGGTGTCGGGAAAGTTTTGGAAAAGCTTCAAAAATCACCAAAGTCTTTAAAAACCTCAAAAAAGGCTACCACACCGCGTTCTATGAGTTGCTCCTCGAAGTCAAGTCGCAACCGTATTAACGGTGTTAAGAAAAAGGAAACAAACTTGCAAGACGTTTCCGTCTTGCGAAGCAAGCCCATAGGGAAAATCGTCTTGCGAAGCAGCTCAGAAAACAAAAAACCTTTCGTCTAGCGAGTTTTTTGTCTTGCGAGGCATTCGTCTTGCGAGGTACCACTGTACAGAGACAAACTGGCTCCGACAGAGGAGGCAGAATATCACCTGCAGACTCATTTTGGTGCAACTGCACCAGATAGATGTGGAAGCTTTCTTATTATCATACCACCTTGTTTGATCTTAAATATCTGGTGGTATTCTGATCCAGCCAGAATAGCCCACAGAATCCAAGGAGGCACAGGCTTCCTACACTACGTCAGGTTAAGTCATAGTAACACAAGGAAAACCTGTTGGATGAGGCCAGTGTCCCTTCTAGTCCAGCATTCTGTCCTCACAGTGACTAACCAGATGATGATGATGATAATAATAATAATAATAATAATAATAATAATAATTTATTATTTGTACCCTGCCCATCTGGCTGGGTTTCCCCAGCCACTCTGGGCGGCTTCCACAAAGACCAAAAATACACTAAGATGTCACACATTAAAAACTTCGCTGAACAGGGC
This sequence comes from Podarcis muralis, assembly GCF_964188315.1. Lineage (NCBI taxonomy): Eukaryota > Metazoa > Chordata > Lepidosauria > Squamata > Lacertidae > Podarcis > Podarcis muralis. The sequence goes on along the minus strand of NC_135672.1, from coordinate 7,018,394 downwards.
TCCCATCAGATGTCTTCTGAATGTCAGGTACAGTGGTACCTCAGGTTAAGTACTTAATTCGTTCCGGAGGTCTGTTCTTAACCTGAAACTGTTCTTAACCTGAAGCACCACTTTAGCTAATGGGGTCTCCCGCTGCCGCCGCAGCACGATTCCTGTTCTCATCCTGAAGCAAAGTTCTTAACCTGAAGCACTATTTCTGGGTTAGTGGAGTCTGTAACCTGAAGCATATGTAACCCGAGGTACCACTGTAGTTGTTTGTCTCTTTGACATCTGGTGGGAGGGCATTCCACAGGGCGGATGCCACCACCAAGAAGGCCCTCTGCCTGGTTCCCTGTAGCTTTGCTTCTTGCAATGAGGGAACCACCAGAAGGCCCTCAGAGCTGGACCTCAGTGTCCAGGCAGAACGATGGAGGTGGAGACGCTTCTTCAGGTATACTGGACCGAGGCCGTTTAGATGCCTTTAAGAACCCAGGCCACTGAAACTCACCATACAAAACTACCCCCCCACCCCATGGAGGCAAACAATCCCAAACTCTTTATTCTATAGGGATGGGGGTCCCCCAAGTTCTGAAGCTGGGATGGGAGGGAGCAGGCCTCAAGAAGCCCCCCTTCCAAAAGGGGCTCTGATGGGGAAGGCATGGGGGCCAGCAGCCCCCTTTCTTCCTACCCCTCCAAGGAGGCAAGACCCAAACCCCCTCCCATGGATGATCCACAGCAAGGGCGTTCCCTCCATCCAGCAGCATGGGCATTCAGCCTGGCACAAGGGAACCTTATTTGGGGTGTGGTCCGAAGAGAAACCCCCCCCCCAAGTGGGAGAGGGCGTGGCCAGCAGCCCCCTTCCGAGAGGGCGTGGCCAAAAACCCCTGCCTGTTTTAACTCTCAGGTGCCAAGGCGTGGCCTCGCGCAAGGGAGGCGTGGCCTAAGAGGGGTGGGGTCTCCAGGACCTTCTCTCCAGGGGGCGTGGCCACCGAGCTGAGGGCGTGGCCACAGGAAAGCCTATTCGGAGCGTGGTCTGGACCCCCCGCACCCCCTCCTAGGAAAGGGGCGGGGCCTCTTCCCTTCGGCCCCTCCCCTCCGTCCCCTCAGAGGCCCCGCCCGCCCGCCAGCCGGCTGCTCACTCACTCCGTGGCTCCTCGGCCTCCCCCAGGCCGGGCTTCCTCCGCTGCGGGGTGAGGGGGGGTAGGGGAGGGTTGGGTTCCGCGGAGGCTTCACTCCCGCTCCATTTCCTTTCCTGGAGACGCCGGAGCTCCGGGGGAGGGGGGGAGGGACACCGCCGGCCTCCGCGAGCCTCCCGCCGCGACCTTTCGCCCGGAAGCGGAAGCCCGCTCTTTCGCCGTCGCCCAACTCTCGCGATAGTTAAGCGGGGGGGGGGACGGGACCCGAACGAGATCTCGAGATAGCGAGTGCGGGAAAGGGGGCGGGGTCTCGAACTGACTTCTTGCCCCGCTGCCCTCGTCGTCGTCCAAGGCTCGGTTATTCTCGCGAGAGTAAGCGGAAGGAGGGCGGGGCCTCTTGCGAACGCGGAAGGAACCATAGAGCATGAAACGGGAGGTTGCCTCTGACGGTTGGGAGAGACCATCCTGGGAAATTATGGAGGGGTGGGGAGGAATGTTCGTGAGGAAAAAAATTTTATTAAAGGATTTGGATGACGGCGAACTGGGCGGAACCATTCGATAGGAGCACGGGGGGAGATTTGGGGGATGAAAACATGAATAAAATCTTATAATTTTTTTGGAAAAGAAAATCCAACAACCCATGCCTATCTCTTTAATTATATCTAATGTTTTTATGGAAATAATAAGAATACATAACAAAATGGAATAAACGTTTGCAAAATAAAAAATCATTTAAATCTGCACATATATTTTGGTATATACATGAAAGTGTTCATATATACATTGTATAAATGGACATAAATTTAAAATAAAGAGCACAAATTAAACGGTCTCTTACGTAATTGTTAAAAACGGTTTGGAAGGAACCATTAGCATTAAAAAGGGGAGGGAGCCGTTGCTATGGGAACGGGTAGTGACCACTTTTGCATAGTGGGGGGGTTGGATTTTCCACGTTCGGACGGACACCGTTTTCTGAAACGGAGTGGGGGGAGGATCAATTCCATCGAGGGAGTAGGGGTCAGCGAAAGAAGGCGGCCTAACATTCTTTTCGGAAGGCAGGCAGTTTCACATACGCGGTTAGGAATTATTTTTGAAACAATCGTTCTCTCACCTATTTAAATTGTCGGATGGTACAGTCCAAGATCGGTGTTTCATAGGCTAAGAAAATGGAGAGCAGCGCATCTGCAGCGTTGGTGGTATAGTGGTTAGCATAGCTGCCTTCCAAGCAGTTGACCCGGGTTCGATTCCCGGCCAACGCAATATTTTCCCTCGCCCTCTTTTCATTCTTATGTAACTTGCAATTATTTAAACAGTAACTTGCAATTATTTAAACAGTTCCTTTACAAGTAAGACCGAAGGCTACAATTCATAACTTAAACAAAGTTTCTCACTTACTTACCTGGTAATGATTTATCATCCTTTACATGTGTTCATTCATTAATTCCCCCTCCTAATTTATGGGCAAATTATATTTATACAGTATATATGATTATACATGTTCAAGGAGGGGGGAATATTTTTTTAAAAAAAGAAATAAAGGAAATAAAAACCAGATTGCCATACAATTAGTTTTATTCAGTTTTGTAAAAGGAAAAAAAAAATGCAAACTATCAGCCTGAGTTTATTTGAGGTTTTCAAATAATATTGCTAAAAAAACAGGTGTGCAAACTCAAAAAAAGACACAAAAGGAAAGGTGGAGTGGGAGGGAGGAGGAAATAAGACACTTTAGGTTGCAGATTCCAAAGGAACAAGTTCATCTAATGACCAGCTGAGCTGCGTCATGGTAGCTTCTGGAAAGAGGTGGCTGCCCTGCTTAAAAAATAAATATAAAAATAAAAATCTCAGAAATTAAATGCGTTTAATTTTAATCAGCTAAGCTGGGGGACTCATAATTCTAAAGTGAAACATTTAAAAAAATAATAATCCCAGAAATTCAATAAATGCATTTAATTTTAATCAGCTATGCTGGGGAACTCATAATTCTAAAGCGAAATAATAACAAAAACCCAGAAATTAAATAAATCCATTTAATTTTAATCAGCTATGCTGGGGAACTCATCATTCTAAAGCAAAATATTAACAAAAAGCCAGAAATTAAATAAATGCATTTAATTTTAATCAGCTAAACTGGCAGGGTTATAAGGATAAATTAAAATAAAAACTGGAAGGGGTTTTTTTTCCCAAGAAAAAGGCAATAATGTTTCCGCCCGGGATCGAACCGGGGACCTTTCGCGTGTGAGGCGAACGTGATAACCGCTACACTACGGAAACCGACATGGAAGGCTTCTTCGTGCTGCTTGATATTAACTCAAGGGCTTCCACTTTATAGTCTATCTGCCCCAGCTAGTTAATGATGCTTTTGGAAATATTTTCATGCCCTGTGCTGAATGCTGCAGTTTTGCACCTGCGACGCAAAGGCTCCCCACCTCGAACCAAGGATCGCCCTTTGCAATCGGGTGGCCTGATTGCAATGCACTTTGCTAAAAAATAATGGATGCCACTGTCTCCATTAGAGGTCAGGAGAGACTCATCCAAGGAGCAAAACTAGTTGTTGTTGTTTAGTCGTTTAGTCGTGTCCGCATCTTCGTGACCCCCTGGACCAGAGCAGGCCAGGCACAACTTTATCAACAACTTCAGATATGCAGATGACACAACTTGGATGGCAGAAAGTGAGGAGGAATTAAAGAACCTTGTAATGAGGGTGAAAGAGGAGAGCGCAAAATATGGTCTGAAGCTCAACATCCAAAAAACGAAGATCATGGCCACTGGTCCCATCACCTCCTGGCAAATAGAAGGGGAAGAAATGGAGGCAGTGAGAGATTTTACTTTCTTGGGCTCCATGATCACTGCAGATGGTGACAGCAGCCACGAAATTAAAAGACGCCTGCTCCTTGGGAGAAAGGCGATGGCAAACCTGGACAGCATCTTAAAAGAGTCATGTCTGCCTCTTCGTGACCCCCTGGACCAGAGCACGCCAGGCCCTCCTGTCTTCCACTGCCTCCCGCAGTTTGGTCAAACTCATGCTGGTAGCTTCGAGAACACTGTCCCACCATCTCGTCCCCAATGAAGGACAGAACTTCCTTTTTTACGGCACAACAGCAGCAAGAATACTTATCGCAAAGTATTGGAAGACACAAGATCTACCCACCCTGGAAGAATGGCAGATGAAGGTGATGGACTATATGGAACTGGCGGAAATGGCTGGCAGAATCCGAGACCAGGGAGAAGAGTCGGTGGATGAAGATTGGAAGAAATATAAAGACTATTTACAGAAATATTGCAAAATTAATGAATGTTAGAATGATGTTGGATTGAAGTTAAGGGGTTTTTAGCAGTAATGTCATAAAGGAATATGAAAAAATGGATTGTTAACAGGTGAAAATCTAAAGTTACAATATATTAAGATTAAAGATCAGGACAAAACAAAGAGGGAAAGGATTTGCTGAACCAATAAATTGAACTGGAATACAAAAAAGGGAGGTGTGAGGAGGTCCGGAAAACAGGCAAATGAAAGATAAGATACGGAAAGATCGAATTGTTTTTAACTATTTTTATTTTGTATTTTGTATTTTTTCTTTTTCTTTTTTGTAATACTTTGAAAACTCTAATAAATATCTTTTAAAAAAAAAAAGAGAACACTGTCCCACCATCTCGTCCTCTGTCGTCCCCTTCTCCTTGTGCCCTCCATCTTTCCCAACATCAGGGTCTTTTCCAGGGAGTCTTCTCTTCTCATGAGGTGGCCAAAGTATTGGAGCCTCAGCTTCAGGGTCTGTCCTTCCAGTGAGCACTCAGGGCTGATTTCCTTCAGAATGGAGAGGTTTGATCTTCTTGCAGTCCATGGGACTCTCAAGAGTCTCCTCCAGGACCAGAATTCAAAAGCATCCATTCTTCGGCGACCAGCCTTCTTTATGGTCCAGCTCTCACTTCCATACATCACTACAGTGCTACCTCTGGATACGAACGGGATCCGTTCCGGAGCCCCGTTCACATCTAGAAGCAAACGTAACTAGCAACAGCATGTCTGCGCGCGCGCACACGCGTTGCTTTTCGCCGCTTCTGCACATGCGCGTGACGTCATTTTGAGAGCATGCGGCGAAACCCGGAAGTAATGCACTCCGTTACTTCCAGGTTACCGCGGAGCGCAACTCGAACGCGCTCAACCCGAAGCACATTCGAACCCGAGGTATGACTGTACTGGGAAAGCCATAGCTTTAACTATACGGACCTTTGTTGGCAAGGTGATGTCTCTCCTTTTTAAGATGCTGTCCAGGTTTGTCATCTCTTTTCTCCCAAGAAGCAGGCGTCTTTTAATTTCATGGCTGCTGTCACCATCTGCAGTGATCATGGAGCCCATGAAAGTAAAATCTCTCACTGCCTCCAATTCCTCCCCTTCTACAGTGCTACTTCGGGTTACATATGCTTCAGGTTACAGACTCCGCTAACCCAGAAATAGTCCTTCAGGTTAAGAACTTTGCTTCAGGATGAGAACAGAAATCATGCTCCCGCGGCGCGGCAGCAGCAGGAAGCCCCATTAGCTAAAGTGGTGCTTCAGGTTAAGAACAGTTTTAGATTAAGAACGGACCTCCGGAACGAATTAAGTACTTAACCTGAGGTACCACTGTATTTGCCAGGAGGTGATGGGACCAGTGGCCATGATCTTCGTTTTTCATAGAATCATAGAGTTGGAATAGACCACAAGGGCCATCGAGTCCAACCCCCTGCCAAGCAGGAAACACCATTTTTTTGATGTTGAGCTTCAGGCCATATTTTGCACTCTCCTCTTTCACCCTCATTAAAAGGTTTTTTAATTTCTCCTCACTTTCTACCATCTGCATATCTGAGGTTGTTGATATTTCATCCGGCGATCTTAATTCCGGCTTGGGATTCATCCAGCCCAGCCTTTCGCATGATGAATTCTGCTAGTGCTCTTGGATAATTTGAAGTCGTCCCCCCCGCCCCCGTTCGGATGAACACCTGGTGAGAAAGGAATGCAACCCACAGGTTGCTGGGGGTGGGAAAATCAGTCACTGGTTTCTTTTTCCCCCTTTTTTAATTTTTATTGATACAGCAATTAAAAAAACACACACAAATACCAAATTACACACAGGAAGAACCATAGACACATAATTTTCTTAACAAACAATAAAACATATATTGGTCTTAACACTAAAGACCCAACCTCCCATCTATTCCCTATTTCATTTTCATATTACTTATTGCCAATACACACTTTTATCATAATTAAACTTTTCCTTAATATACAGTGGTGCCTCGCAAGACAAAATTAATTCGTTCCGTGAGTTTTGTCGTCTTGCGATTTTTTTCGTCTTGCGAAGCACGGTGTCGGGAAAGTTTTGGAAAAGCTTCAAAAACCTCAAAAAGCTTTAAAAACCTCAAAAAAGGCTACCACACTATGAGTTGCTCCTCGAAGTCAAGTCGCAACTGTATTAACGGTGTTAAGAAAAAGGAAACAAACTTGCAAGACGTTTCCGTCTTGCGAAGCAAGCCCATAGGGAAAATCGTCTTGCGGAGCAGCTCAAAAAACAAAAAACCCTGTCGTCTAGCGAATTTTTTGTCTTGCGAGGCATTCGTCTTGCGAGGTACCACTGTATCTACAGTAATTTCTTATATCTACCTTGCAACTATTACTGAAGTTCCTCGAATGCTGCAACAGAATTTAAACTACTATATTTATTTTTCAGATATTCTTTGAAAACCTCCCATTTTGAAACAAATTCCTGTTTTGATTTATTCTTTATTTTTTCTAATAGACCATCTAATTCGGCATATTCTGTCAGCTTTTGGATCCAATCTTGTATAGAGGAGATTTCATTACTCTTCCATTTTGCGGCGATCAGAACTCTTCCTGCTGCCGTCGCATATAAAAAGATACCCTTCCTCTTTTGCGGAATATCCAGATCTGTTATTCCCAGGAGGTAGGCTCTGGTTTTTTTATTGAAAGAGATCTTTAGCATTTTTTGCAGTTCTGCATGGATACTCTCCCAGAATACATGTATTTTCCTACATATCCACCACATATGGTAGAAAGTTCCCAGTCACTGGTTTCAAGGGGAAGGTTACCAAATTGCAAGCTGGAAATTGCTGGTGGGGGGAACAGCCACTGATTTCTTTTTTCCCCTTCTTTTTTTCAACTTTATTCCAAAAACCGAAAAAGAATTTGAACTTCAAATTCAAAATCCATATTCGTTTTGTCACATAAGCCTATTACATAGTTGACCAAATTAAAACATACCTAATTGTAATAGACTTCCCTTTGTTGTACAGTGGTACCTCCCAAGACGAATGCCTCGCAAGACGAAAGGGTTTTTTGTTTTTTGAGCTGCTTCGCAAGACGATTTTCCCTATGGGCTTGCTTCGCAAGACGGAAACGTCTTGCAAGTTTGTTTCCTTTTTCTTAACACCGTTAATACAGTTGCGACTTGACTTCGAGGAGCAACTCATAGAACGCGGTGTGGTAGCCTTTTTTGAGGTTTCTGAAGACTTTGGTGATTTTTGAAGCTTTTCCAAAACTTTCCCGACACCGTGCTTCGCAAGATGAAAAAAATCGCAAGACGACAAAACTCGCAGAACGAATTAATTTCGTCTTGCGAGGCACCACTGTATATAAATGCAATGCAATTAGAATTAGAATATAAATGCAATGCAATATTAGAAATTTTTATAAGTCCCCCTGTATCCCCCACTCCCCTTCACCCATGTGTGATCTCAATATTTTTTTTTTACTTCTTCCATCTTGTTGTGTCGTTGTAATTTAATAATTATTCAATTGATTCTTTTTTTATTTCCTTGCTTACCCCTGCACATTTTACACATTATCTATTAATATTCCAGTTCCGGAGCCATATTTTTTCATGTATTCCTTCACTCCATCCCCCTCTTTAATCATTCTCTGATTTGAATGGCCTCTACTAGTTGCCGTCAATTTTGCCTTTTCCACAAACTCACAGAGCTCGCTTTGCCATTCTAATAATGATGGTGTTTTCTGCCCCTTCCAATTCTTTGCGATCAATATTCTGGCCACAGCTGTTGCATAAAGGAATACATTTTTTCTCGGAGGAGAAAAAAAAAGAGAGAAACAGCCACTGATTTCAAGGAGGCAGCTGGTAGATTTCAGCCTTGAAAACCAACCACTGGTTTCTTTTTTTGAAAAAAAAAGTTTCTATTGGATTTTACATTTTAAACATATTGCAACATATCAAACTATCAAAATAAAAGAAATATATTCCCCCAATTACCTCCATCCCACCCCCTGACTTCTGTTTTTTTTAAATATTAACTTCCCCTGCTTGCTTTATTATATCTTCATATGACTTATCTATATTAATTGTTGTCATCTCTTATCATTTTAACATCATCTTTACAGTTTTTATACTTATTTTTGTTAATTGTAAGTGCTTCTTCAAACCCTGCTAGTGAGTCCATTTCTTCACATTGTTTCTGTAAATGCAACATGAATGGTTCCCAATCTTTTTTTAAAAATTCTCTATTGTCTTTGTCTCTGAGTCTGAAAACCAGCCACTGATTTCAATGCGAAATGTAAATTGCAACATGGAAATTGCTTGGGGGGGAGGGCAGCCACTGATTTCAAGGGGAAATGTTATGTACTGAGTTGAATAGGATCCAAAATGCAGCAGTCTGATTGGTCCTAGAACAATAGGATCCAGAATGCAGCAGCCTGATTGGTCCTATAACAATAGGGTCCAGAATGCAGCAGTCTGATTGGTCCTAGAACAATAGGATTCAGAATGCAGCAGTCTGATTGGTCCTAGAACCATAGGATTCAGAATGCAGCAGTCTGATTGGTCCTAGAACAATAGGGTCCAGAATGCAGCAGTCTGATTGGTCCTAGAACAATAGGGTCCAGAATGCAGCAGTCTGATTGGTCCTAGAACAATAGGGTCCAGAATGCAGCAGTCTGATTGGTCCTAGAACAATAGGGTCCAGAATGCAGCAGTCTGATTGGTCCTAGAACAATAGGATCCAGAATGCAGCAGTCTAATTGGTCCTAGAACAATAGGATCCAGAATGCAGCAGTCTGATTGGTCCTAGAACAATAGGATTCAGAATGCAGCAGTCTGATTGGTCCTAGAACAATAGGATCCAGAATGCAGCAGTCTGATTGGTCCACAGGAGCCACCCAATCCAGCTCCAGGTGGACGGGAATCCGCAACCTGATTGGCCTACAGGAGAATCCCGGAATTAGCCAATCCCGTGGGGCCAGTGGCGTAGCGTGGGTTGTCAGCACCCGTGGCAAGGCAAGTAATTTGCGCCCCCTAACCCGTGGATTTGCGCCCCCTAACCCTAACCCCCAGATGTTGCGCCCGGTGCGGCCGGCCCCCCTTGCACCCCCCACGCTACGCCACTGCGTGGGGCCCATTGTGTCAATAATGTATATAAGGCAGACATTCTGGGGGAACTTCCATTCCTCCTCACCACTGTGAGCTGAATAAAGAGCATGAAATCCACTCTTGACTCCGAGTATATTTCAAGGATGTTGGGACTGGATGGCGCATGGGCGTGATCCAGCAGCCAGGCCATTCTAATGCCAAGGTCAAGATGACTTTGCAAGTTCCTGGTCCTTCGGGTGTCACACACGCCCCCACTGCTCCCTTGCGACTATTTAATGAAACAAGCCGTCAAACCCCTCAGAAGTCTCTTTTGGGCTTTAGGGATTAATGGTATCGATGCAGCAGGAATAGCAAGGGCAGCTCCCTGGGGAAGAGGCTGCCTCACCATGCGTGCCCCAAACCTGCCAACTAATATTAGCAGCCCTGAAAATCTCACTGACAAGGGCTGGACACGCATCATGGAAAAAGCACAAGCCGTCCGGCACTGAAGTCCACCTGCCTGGCATCATCTTTTGAGGGCCAGGTAAAAACTTCTCTTTCCTCCAGGTCAACTGACAGGTTGGGATGATTCCAATTGATTAGGTCGCTGGTTCTCAAAGGCCACACCTTCAGAACGGAAAATGGCTCGCAGGACACGGAACGTTTTATCGATAATCGGAAAACAAAACAAAATTCCTAGCAGTGCTTTATTTGCAACACAGAACACGACTACTTTGTAATACAATCGTGGGATGTCCAGAAAACTAGCAACAAGGCACAGGAAGATGAATCATTCCGAAAAAATATATAATCATATATGAGCCTCTTACATACGTACCTTAAGTATAAAGGTAAAGGTAAAGGGACCCCTGACCATTAGGTCCAGTCGTGGCCTACTCTGGGGTTGCGGCGCTCATCTCGCTTTACTGGCCAAGGGAGCCGGCGTACAGCTTCCGGGTCATGTGGCCAGCATGACTAAGCCGCTTCTGGCGACCCAGAGCAGCACACGGAAACACCGTTTACCTTCCCGCTGGAGCGGTACCTATTTATCTACTTGCACTTTGACGTGCTTTTGAACTGCTAGGTTGGCAGGAGCAGGGACCGAGCAACGGGAGCTCACCCCGTCGCAGGGATTTGAACCACCGACCTTCTGATCGGCAAGTCCTAGGCTCAGTGGTTTAGACCACAGCGCCACCCGAGTATAGTATAGTATCGAAATACTTAAGGTACGTATGTAAGAGGCTCAAATATAATTATATTCATATATTGGGAAGTTTTTAATGCTTGTGTTTTTGTTATGTTGGAAGCCGCCCAGAGTGGCTGGGGCGGCCAGTCAGATGGGCAGGGTATAAATAATGAAGTATCATCATCATCATCATCATTTACACCCACATTTGCCATCTTTTGGCGCATGGTGGGGTGTTTTGCAGCTGTTTTATTGGTTTTTGTTTCACAGCATTCATCCCTGACGTCTCGCTTATCCTTGAAGGTCTTCACATTTGGTTAGCCGCAGGGAGACTCCTTGCTTACTTTATTCATTCATTTTGTTGTTTGTTGTTTAGTCGTTCAGTCGTGTCCGACTCTTCGTGACCCCCTGGACCACAGCACGCCTGGCACTCCTGTCTTCACTGCCTCCCGCAGTTTGGTCAAACTCATACTGGTAGCTTCGAGAACACTGTCCCACCATCTCGTCCTCTGTCGTCCCCTTCTCCTTGTGCCTCCATCATTCCCAACATCAGGGTCTTTTCCAGGGAGTCTTCTCTTCTCATGAGGTGGCCAAAGTCTTGGAGCCTCAGCTTCAGGATCTGTCCTTCCAGTGAGCACTCAGGGCTGATTTCCTCCAGAATGGAGAGGTTTGATCTTCTTGCAGTCCATGCATCAATTCTTCGGCGGTCAGCCTTCTTTATGGTCCAGCTCTCACTTCCATACATCACTACTGGGAAAACCATGGCTTTAACTATACGGACCTTTGTTGGTAAGGTGATGTCTCTACTTTTTAAGATGTTGTCTAGATTTGCCATTGCCTTTCTCCCAAGAAGCAGGCGTCTTTTAATTTCGTGGCTGCTGCCACCATCTGCAGTGATCATGGAGCCCAAGAAAGTAAAATCTCTCGCTGCCTCCATTTCTTCCCCTTCTGTTTGCCAGGAGGTGATGGGACCAGTGGCCATGATCTTTGTTTTTTTGATGCTGAGCTTCAGACCATATTTTGCGCTCTCCTCTTTCACCCTCATTAAAAGGTTCTTTAATTCCTCCTCATTCATTCATTCATTCATTCATTCATTCATTCATTTTATCCACCATTTTCCTGATGAGTTCAAGGTGTAAAAGGGTATCCTCTGAAAACAGGCATTTCTTAAGCATATACGGTATGTTTTTCTCTTTGAGCTGGGCAGCTGCCAACAGAACACTCGCCAAGTATACAAGGCAGTGGATGACCCAGTTCTGATCAACATGTTTCTTCTTTTGTTTATTTCTTGCATTTAGATGCCACTTTTTTTTATTTTTCCTCCAGGGAGCTCAAAGTGACATGCGCATCGTTCTTCGCCCCTCCTCATTTTTAGAACCCACCACAAACCTGAGAGGCAGTGACTGGACCCCAAGATCATAATGGCCGAGTGGGAATTTGAACCCAGGTTTCTCCCAGATCCTAATCTGACATTCTAACTGCGACACTATCACTGGCAAGCAACACGCTGTTTGGGGCTGATGGGACTTAGCAGAGACCCTTAGTAAAACAGAAAAGCATTAGTAAAATTGTGTGTGTGTGTGTACTGTTGTGGTTTTTTTTTTAAAAAAAAATTATCACCATCATTCTTTGCATTTGTTAGGTGCTTTAAATGGGGGGGGGGCGGAGAAATCTCAAAGCATCTTAGCTACAAACTAAACTACAAACAGAAAAAAGTTGATTTTATCTGTTTCCAAGCAGCTTTGGTAAAGTTGTTGCTGTTTTGAAATTCCCCGCACATAACAAGCTAGCGTTGCGATGTTGTAGGGGCATAAACCAACGCAGAAGTCACTACCAAGGATTTCAACGCAATACAGGCATGGATAACATAATAACTGAATGGTTTAACTCAGTGGTGGCCAAACTCGGCCCTCCAGATGTTTTGGGACTACAACTCCCATCATCCCTAGCTAAGAGGACCAGTGGTCAGGGATAATGGGAATTGTAGTCCCAAAAAACAGCTGGAGGACCAAATTTGGCCACCACTGGTTTAACTACTTCAACCTCTTCAACATCACGTGGCCCTGACTCTTGAATCTCAGGGTTTGGGAAACTGGAGACTCCTAGTCTGCATGGTCCATTCCAGGTGGTGGATGGCCCAGGGCTAAATCTCCAGGTAGGTGAAAGCACCTTTATTTAATTTTTTAAAAAATTAGAAAGCTGGTGTGTGCAGCTTGTGATCTTCAGCCAAGCACAGTGTTTCTCAAACCTTGGGTCCACAGGTGTTGTTGGACTACAACTCCCATCGTCCCTGACCACCAGTCTTGCTACCTAGGGATAATGGGAGGTGTTAAGTTGTGGGCGAACATATCAGACAACACAGCGATTCTTCAAACAGCTCTTGTTTATTCAGAGGCCAGAACAGAACTGAACTGAGGAGCTCAGTCAGCCTGCTTATATAGAGCTCCAGAACAACGTAACTGTAGCAACTTTCTAAAACTATCCAATCACTGAACGTCACTTCTGATCTTTCATTTGCATAACTATCTACAGTATCCCCCTGTTGGCCCAGGGTGAGAACTTCAATACATAACAGGAGGCACACAATCATCAGCTCTTGAGGCTGAGGACGGGTGTTTAAGGAGATAACAGAAATCATTGGGTTAAAGCTGACCAAAATTCCAGTTGTTATCAATTTACAATGGGGTGGAAGGTCCGCAGGCTACGAAGGAGTCGCTCACAAATTTATTCACAGTTGCACGAATTATGATAGCTAGGAAGGGGAAGGGTCAAGGTGAATATAAAACGGAAGAATGGCATAAAGGTGTGTGGGATATAGCTATTAATGATGAATTAACATGTGCCGTTAAAGTTAAGAACAGGGAATATGCAAGAGAAACGATTTGGAGGAGATATGGAAGGTGCTTGCAGAATTTGTACTGTTAAAACAGAAAGGGGTCAAAGCATCGCAAGAGGCGTTGAAATTTTGGGAGGCTGGATAGTTACAATGGAATGGTCTCGGCGGTGGGGTGCGCATTTTTTATTTTTATTCATTTGTGATTATTACTTTGAAATAAATAAATAAATGGGGGGGGGGGAGTTACAGCTAAACTCACATCTCTCTGCCTCCTTTCTCCATCTCCAGAGCTTTGTGAGCTGGGCTCAAGAGGAAGACAGGGTTATGGGTGCCAGCAGCAGGGGCTGCCCTATGTGACACCACTGGGGTCCCCCCTAAATCTCAGCTTCGCGCCCTGAAAGACCTGGCAGCTCTTTTTTTAAAAAAATGTGCATTTTTTTAATTTGTTAACATTCTTATACAGTGGTGCCCCGCAAGACGAATGCCTCGCAAGACGAAAAACTCGCTAGACGAAAGGGTTTTCCGTTTTTTGAGTCGTTCCGCAAGACGAATTTCCCTATGGGCTTGCTTCGCAAGACGAAACGTCTTGCGAGTTCTTGCGAGTTTGTTTCCTTTTTCTTAAAGCCGCTAAGCCGTTAATAGCTGCTAAGCCGCTAAGCCGCTAATAGCCGTGCTTCGCAAGACGAAAAAACCGCAAGACGAAGAGACTCGCGGAACAGATTAATTTCGTCTTGCGAGGCACCACTGTATTTCATCAGTAAACATTATCATATTACATTACAGGACTTACTATAATATAATTTCCAACATGTCTACACAAATTATATACAAACTTTATATACCTAGAAAGAAAATGAAACAAAAACAAAAAGAAAAAAGAAAATCATTTTTTTCCAAAAATCATATACATACCAATACACTAGACTTCCTGTCTTTCCCGTTGTATATTCCTTTTTTACAAATGAATGTACTCTTATTATTGTATATTTCTTTACATATTATCTAATACATTCCTATACCAATATGTGCTCTGAGTCTTATTTCTCAACTCAGTCTCGCTCCGACTTCAATGAAATGCTAGCATAGATAGAGAACCTTTACTGTATTTTTGAACATACGTTTTATGTCTGTCCCACTTTCCCATAAATTTTTGTTTTGAATTGCTTCTCAGGGTATTTGTGAACTGCGCCATTTCAGCAAATTCTTGTCGCTTGTAATGCCAGCCCGTTATTGTCGGGGCTTATTGTTCCTTCCACCCCTTGGCCCCCAAAGTCCGAGCTGCGGCCGTTGCATATAAGTCCTAGTCAGCTGTTGGTTAGGGGGCACAAGCGATGCCCCCAAATCCCAGGGAAAACTTCATTTCCCCCTCTGCTCCCCTCACAACATCGGGACTACATCAGAACCCTGGCTTTTGCATTGTGCAGACCCCACGTCCGTTCCGGAGAACGAAAGCTAACTGGCTGGCCTTCTCTCCTGTTAGAATCCATTTGTTTCACTTTATTCCTTCCTCCGCCCCCCATCTCTCTGCATTTCTGCAGCACCGCCAGATCAAATGAATGTCTAATTGAGGGTTATTAGGAAAGAGCTTTTTGTCTGGCAGGGCTCAGAGCCTCATCGTCAAGCATTGACAACCCCCCCTCCAGCCCCTGATCAATCCTTCATCAGTGACGACTTGCTTTTGGGGGGGAGAGGGCGCCGGGAGAGGTTTTGCAACATTGGCACAAGCAAGGCAAGACCACAAATGCTTGAGACCTGGGTGCGAAAGGCGGCAGTGGGCAGCTTGTTTTTTCCCCCTTTATAAATATTTTATTGGTTTTTAATATACAAAAGTATAAAACATACCACACAATTTATCACACATACACATTCTTATTGGACTTCCATCAGCACCTCTGATAATCCTCCGTCTTAATCACTTCTTATGCATTCCCTAACTTAGTATTGCCTTTACATCTCTTAACATATCGTCTCCTTCTCCATCTTTACAATATTTCTAATATTATTCCTCACAGAGCTTCTCGCAAACCTACAAACGTCATCTGGTCATCACAAATACTTTTCAAATAATCCGTAAATTTACTCCAGTCTTTGGTAAATTTCTGGTCCCGCCGGTTTCGGATCCTTCCCGTTAGTCAAGTTCCGCATAGTCCATTAATTTCATCCTCCATTCTTCCATCGTTGGTAATTCTTCTTGCTTCCATTTTTGGGCCATTAGTATTCTTGCTTGCTGTAGTGGGCAGCTTGTTGATAAGAGATACAGATAAGGGACTCTGGGGAACTTCTTTTTTTTCATTTTCTGTTGCATGAGATTTTTCAACTGTTCTTATATGTTCTTTCAATGCTGATTTCAAATGTGAAATCGATTTTCGTGTACGTGCTATAGTTATCTTTCAATTTCCAGCTTTTGGCGATATGTCATATTCACACTGGGGATAGGAGGACACTGACACGTTGATCTACCCTAACCACATGGTAATTATTGTTTTGCAAACTTAATTTTTCCTTATTTTTATAGTTTTGTCCCCCAGTATACTTTGTATCCCAAGGGAATACATTTTTTTGCATACCTCCAACTGTACATAGATATACATCTCATTTTCAATGCTATACATGTCATAGGGAAAGGGTAAAGGGGACCCCTGACCATTAGGTCCAATCGTGGCCGACTCTGGGGTTGCAGCGCTCATCTCGCTTTATTGGCTGAGGGAGCCGGCGTACAGCTTCCGGGTCATGTGGCCAGCAGGACTAAGCCACTTCTGGCGAACCAGAGCAGCGCATGGAAACGCCATTTACCTTCCCACCAGAGTGGTACCTATTTATCTACTTGCACTTTGACGTGCTTTCGAACTGCTAGGTTGGCAGGAGCAGGGACCGAGCAACGGGAGCTCACCCTGTCACGGGGATTTGAACCGCTCACCTTCTGATTGGCAAGTCCTAGGCTCTGTGGTTAAACCCACAGCGCCATCCCATACATGTCATGTTCAATGCTATATGTCACTTACATTTATACTCACGTTGTACTACTTTGGCTATGTCTTTAATAAAATATTGAATTCTTGCGTTGTGAAAAACAAAGATTATGGTGAAAAGTGAAAAACATGAATTGCAAAAAAACTAGAGCTTACAGAACAAAACCAACGTCAGATATGAAATCAGCACGCCGAAATTAGGTTAGAACAACTGCAGGTGTCAATGCAACAAAAAAATTGTTTCCCAGTGCAATCTAAGCACTAGGATACTCTTTAAACACTCGTGGCTTCCACCAAAGAATATTGGGAACTGTAGTTTGTTCAGGGTGCAGAGAGGCAATAAAATACAATTCCCAGGGTGGTTGAACAATCAATCCTTCTTCCCAGGGTGCTCTGGAAAAATCGTAGTTCTGTGAAAGGGAACAACTCTCAGCGTCCTTAGCAAACTATAGCTCCCATAAATATTTGGAGGAAGCCATTATGTTTCAAAGTGGTGTGTTAAATGGAGCGGCTGACAGAGTGGTGCAGAGCTAACAACTTGCTCATAAATACAAGGAAGACAAAAGAGCTTGTGGTGGACTTCAGGAGACAGAAGAGCAATGTCCAGCCACTTTTGATTGATGGGGTCTGTGTGGAGAGGGTAACAACGTTCAGATTTTTGGGCATTGAATTACAAGAGGATCTGTCCTGGAGTGTCAACACAAGGGGGCTTGTGAAGAAGGCGCAGCAGAGACTGTACTTTTTGAGAATTCTAAGGAAAAACCATCTTCCGCAGAAACTGCTGCTTGCCTTCTATCACTGTGCCATTGAGAGCGTGCTCACTTATGGCTTATGTGTGTGGTACGGAAGCTGTACTACCCAGGACAGGATGGGGTTGTGCAGAGTTGTTAAGGCAGCAGAGAGCATTGTTGGCTGCCCACTCTCCACCTTAGAGCAGATTTATGCCACAAGGTGCCATAGGAAGGCACTGGACATAGTAAAAGATCCATCGCATCCTGGTCACTGTCTCTTCGAGCTCCTGCCGTCGGGACGGAGATACAGGACGATGAAGACAAGAACGAACCGTCTTAAGAAGAGCTTCTTCTCCAGAGCGATCTCGGCCCTGAATGGGAAGCCTGGACTTTGAAAGTCATCTAATCTTCCTTGCTGTACTATACTGTATTGTTTTAATTAGGGTTTTTATGGAGCAGTCAAGTAATTTCGTTGTCCCCGAGAGGGGGCAATGACAATAAAGATATTATTATTATTATTATTATTATTATTATTATTATTATTATTATTATTATGGCATGGATAGGGTCAGTGCACATTTAAAGGCAAAACGTGCTTTCCAAAACAATACATGAACCAAGCCACTGTTTAATATTCACACTTCTCCGAATTTTGCAATGCAGCTTTCCAGATAATACCCCTGTACGCGGGTAGAATGCGTATAAAAATGAATCTGTTAGTGAACAGGAGCATTAAAGAATGTGCTATATTATAGGGAAGTGATTTGCAAAAAATAAAATAAAAATGTGTATATTGGGGGAATTGCATACGATAAGGTGTATATTAGGAGAAATTTGCAATTGAAGGCTGGTGAATATTCATGAGGACTTTCTTTTCCTTTTTTAATCATTAATTCCTGGATTGCAGGGGGTTGGTCTAGATGACCCCTGGTATCCCTTCCAACCCTACAGCTCCATGATGTAGAAATGTGGAGAAGTGAAGCTTAGGGATGTAGCCAATGTAAGCCCTACTGAGAGGAGAACCATTGAAACTGTTATCATTATTTATTGACGTTATATACCGCCCTCCATACCTCAGGTCTCAGGGCAGTTCACAGGAAATAATCGGAACATAAAACAACAAAGTACATAAATTAAAATAAAAAGAGCAACAGCCCAAGTTCTGTTACTTCCATTGGGTCTAGCCTGTGCAGAATTTAGCTGGATACAACCCCAAGGTTTGAGAAACTGAGGCCATTTGAATTAGGTGCCTAATTTGGCCATACGGTGGTACCTTGGTTCTCAAACGCCTTGGTACTTCAAACGCCTTGGTTCCCAAACGCTGAAAACCCGGAAGTGAGTGTTCCGGTTTTCAAACATTTTTTGGAAGCCGAACGTCCGAGGCAGCTGTCGGCTATGGTTTCCAGGGCAGCTGCACCAATCAGAAGCTGTGCCTTGGTTTTCAAACATTTCGGAAGTCAAACGGACTTCCGGAACAGATTAAGTTTGGCGCTTTTGTTTTTGCTATTAATTTTGCGTTTCATTTTTGAGGCTTTTTCGGTTAATTTGTTTTTGTGACTGTCCGGAACCCAGTTCAGTTACTGATTGATTGATTGATTGATTGATTGATTGTGTGACTGCAGAAATGGATAAAATCCCCCCCCCCCATCCAAACAGTTACTATCATCAGTGCAGGTAAGAAAAAAATTTTTTTTTAACTTTTATCATCTACAATACTGTCATTTATTTTATAGTATAGTACATTGATGATTGCTTTCATTTTTATGGATCAAAGGTCTCGTTAGATAGTAAAATTCATGTTAAATTGCTGTTTTGGGGGTTGTTTTTAAAAGTCTGGAAGGGGTTAATCCGTTTTGCATTACTTTCTATGGGAAAGCGCGCCTTGGTTTTGGAACGCTTTGGTTTTGGAACGGACTTCGGTACGGATTAAGTTTGAGAACCAAGGTACCATTGTACTGCAAAGGCATTGGAGAAAGCCTAGAATGGTTTGGGGCAGATTCCCTCCCTCAGTAGCTGCTGCATGAGATATTTACTTTGACCAAGGGGAGGCAACCTAAGGCCCAGGAGCCAGATGTGGCCCAATCGCCTTCTAAATCCAGCCCATGGATGGTCTGGGAATCAGCGTGAGTAGAATGTGTCCTTTTATTAAAAATGCATCTCTGGGCTATTTGTGGGGCATAGGAATTTATTCTTTTCTTTTTTTCAAAATATAGTCCGGCCCCCCATACGATCTGAGGGACGGTGGACCGGCCCACGGCTGAAAAAGGTTGCTGACCCCTGACTTTGACAGTATAGACCAGGGGTCGGCAACCTAAGGCCCGTGGGCCACAAGCGGCCCACGGGGGTCGTTTAACCAGCCCATGAGCTGCCCCCAAACTGAGCCGCCCGCTTGGTGAGTCCCCACACGCTGTGCTAAACCATCACGGCACAAAGACTTGCTTTTGCAGCACCGGAAATCGCATTGATGCAGATCCCAGAAATCGCATTGATGCAGGTGCGATCCGGCCCACGGAGGGATCTCCGCTGGAGTGAACCAGCCCAGGCGAGGTAAACCTTGCTGACCCCTGGTATAGACACAATAGGGAAAGGGTAAAGGGGAACCCTGACCACTAGGTCCAGTCGTGACCGACTCTGGGGTTGCGGCGCTCATCTCGCTTTATTAGCCGAGGGAGCCGGCGTACAGCTTCCGGGTCATGTGGCCAGCAGGACTAAGCCGCTTCTGGCGAACCAGAGCAGCGCACGGAAATGCCGTTTACCTTCCCGCCGGAGTGGTACCTATTTATCTACTTGCACTTTGACGTGCTTTCGAACTGCTAGGTGGGCAGGAGCAGGGACCGAGCAACGGGAGCTCACCCCGTCACGGGGATTCGAACCGCCGACCTTCTGATCAGCAAGCCCTAGGCTCTGTGGTTTAACCCACAGCACCACCCACGTCCCTTCATAGACACAATAAGAGGAAGCCTAATTAGCATCCGAAAACTTCAGTGTCTGAGGCAATCTGAGGGCTTTTCTCCAGGAAGTGTTGTCCACCGGTAATTGGATTGTGTCTAAACTTACATTTCCTGAGAAACCACCTTTCCCCATGTTGTGACCCCCAGAGCCAAGCAGCAGGCAAGACTCAGAACCAGAGGCTCAGGAGCCAGACCGGGTGCAGGGCTCTGATCCTGAGGGACACAATCAATGACTTCTAGCCATGATGGCTGTGCAACAGGTCAGAGGCAGCAATGCTTCTGAATACCAGTGGCTGGAAACCACAGAAGGGGAGAGGGCTCTTGTGCGCGGGTCCTGAAACACAGGTGTCTTGGAATGGGGGGGGGCACCAGCCAGTGAACCCCAAAGGGAAGGAGACTCAGAGCCTGGGGATTGGTGGTTAGATAACACCGAGAAGAGGGAGAAGACTCAGAGGAAAAGGTATCGGAAGTTGAAGAGGCAACAGGGTTTAGTGAGCAGGGAGACTCTGTGGCAGAAGAAAGTGCAGAAGCAGGAGAGGAGGGAGGCCAAGAGGCAGAGGTGGGTCCGGCTGGTGAAGAGGTCAAGATGTCCTCCTCTCCTGCTGTGACAAATTCCCTTCCCCTCTGTCTCCCAGAGCCAGGAGAGTCATGAAGTGGGAGGATCAAAGGCAGGCACACTGGTGTAGTCTCAGATTGCTTGGGAAAGACCTAGGGAGAGGAGGAGACTTAGGCAGCTGTCGTAAGGCAGGGACCTTCAGTCTCCACAACTGCCTCATAGGGGCAAGACCTACCAGGAAGAGTCGCTGTGCTCATTAGGCCTGGCATTCCTGAGCAGCTCCTGGTTTGTTTGTTTTCCTAATAAAGAGTTAACTTCACTTAAAGGTAAAGGTAAAGGTAAAGGGACCCCTGACCATTAGGTCCAGTTGTGGCAGACTCTGGGGTTGTGGCACTCATCTTGCTTTATTAGCCGAAGGAGCCGGCGTACAGCTTCCGGGTTATTCTGGCGAACCAGAACAGCGCACGGAAACACCGTTTACCTTCCCGCCGGAGCGGTACCTATTTATCTACTTGCACTTTGACGTGCTTTCAAACTGCTAGGTTGGCAGGAGCAGGGACCGAGCAACGGGAACTCACCCTGTCGCGGGGATTCGAACCGCCGACCTTCTGATCGGCAAAGCCCTACGCTCTATGGTTTAACCCACAGCACCACCTGCGTCCCTTTAACTTCACTTACTCTGTGTAATTTATTGCTGGTTTGCTGCTGGTCACAGGTTTCCCACGGGTATCTGGCTAGCCACTGCAAGAAGAGGCTGCTAGACTAGATGGGCCATTGGTCACTGATGGCCTAATCCTGCAAAGGCCAAGATGGCAATGTTCAGCCTCCATGGTTGGGGGCTATCACGCTTCTGAGTAACAATTGCTGGAAACCACGGGAAGGGAGAGCTTGCAGGTTTCCTGCAGGAATCTTGTTGGCCACTGGGGAAACAGACTGGGAGGTGGGCCATTGGCTTGATCCAGCAACCAAGCTCTTCTTACATCTTTCTTACGTATCAGCTTACTGATGATTCCCCCTGCTCCATCCTCACAACCAGGGCCAGCCCTATCCTTAGGCAGCATCCGGCCAGCCGCTGTGAGAACAGGAATCTGGACTAGATTTTATCTATTCATTGAATTTATATACCGCCCTACACCCACAGGTCTCATGGCGGTTCACAGGTTCAAACCCTCTGGCCTGAAGATCTATGCCAACATCCTGTTCTCACAGTGGCCAACCAGACGCCACATCTGAGAAACGCACAAACAGGATTCGAGCACAAGAGCAACTCTCCCCTCCTGCAACTGCGATCCAGAAGCGTCGCTGCCTCCAGGGAGAGTTGCTCTCGGTGACTTTTGCAGCCCTGGGGAAGGGAGGGCTGGGACCAGCTGGGGGGGGGGAGCGCTGGGGGAGGGAGAAGCCAATGTCCCCCCTCCTCGCCTCTTCTTTCTATTTTATATTTTTTAGTAGAGCTCTTCATTTTAGACAAAGCACACCTGCGCCCCCCCTTATTTTTGCAGGCAAGATGCTCAGCGATAATGGATTTGTAGTACAGGAGCTGCAATCTGTGGGGAGACTGGGGGTGGGGAAGAAAGGGGAGCCGGTTTTTCCATTTTCTTCAAGAGCTCTCTCAAGGAGGGTCTCTTTGTACTTGTCAGGAATTAATTTGACCAACATCTAAACTTTTTAATTGGCTTCCCCCGCTTCCTGCATCCTCTACTCCAGGGTTAGGAGACATGGTCCTGGGTGAGTTGCAACTGGCTGCCGCCTCCATCCCTGCTTCCTTCAACATTCAGGCTGCAAGTGCCAGTCTTCCCATAGGCAGAAGTGCTCTCTGCTCCCGAGAGAATAATAATAATAATAATAATAATAATAATAATAATAATAATAATATTTTTTTATTTATACGCCGCCCATCTGGCTGGGTTTCCCCAGCCGCTCTGGGCAGCTTCAAACACAATATTAAAATACAGTAATGCATCAAACATTAAAAGCTTCCCTAAACAGGGCTGCCTTCAGATGTCTTCTAAAAGTCTGGTAGTTGTTCTCTTTGACATCTGGTGGGAGGGCGTTCCACAGGGTGGGTGCCACCGCCGAGAAGGCCCTCTGCCTGGTTCCCTGTAACTTGGCTTCTCGCAGTGAGGGAACCGCCAGAAGGCCCTCAGAGCTGGACCTCAGTGTCCGGGCAGAATGATGGGGGTGGAGACGCTCCTTCAGGTATTCTGGACCGAGGTCGTTTAGGGCTTTCAAGGTCAGGACCAACACTTTGAATTGTGCTCAGAAATGTACTGGGAGCTGATGTAGGTCTTTCAGGACCGGTGTTATGTGGTCCCGGCGGCCGCTCCCAGTCACCAGTCTGGCTGCCGCATTCTGGATTAGTTGTAGTTTCTGGGTCACCTTCAAAGGTAGCCCCACGTAGAGCCCATTGCAGTAGTCCAAGCGGGAGATAACCAGAGCATGGACCACTCTGGCGAGAAGGGATGCACAAAGTGGCTCTCTCTGGGTACTGTCTGGGCATGTAGTTCAACTCCCAGGAGCCTCAGCCCAAATGGCCAGTGGTGAAGGATGTTAAAAGTAGTCCAGCAACGCCCAGAAGGAACCACGTTTCCTTAATTCGTTATATTGTAACGATCTGCATCAAATATTATTATCTTAAATATTAGGTGCCATCTCTGGTGTCTTTTTTCATGGGCTACTGAGCACCTTCCATGTTCAAAAAGACTTTCAAGCTGAGATCTTTCCCAGACTGTATTAGAATGGTCTCTTTTATTATTCCTGGGATTCTGTTTTAAATAAATGTCTGTTGTTTTATGACTTGCTGTCTGCCAACCTGGGTGAGACGAGGAGGGTGGCGCTGTGATCTTTGGGCTTGCCGATCGGAAGGTCGCGATTTGAATCCCTGTGACGGGGTGAGCTCCCGTTGCTCGGTCCCTGCTCCTGCCAACCTAGCAGTTCAAAGCACGTCAAAGTGCAAGTAGATAAATAGGTACCGCTCTGGCGGGAAGGTAAACAGCGTTTCCGTGCGCTGCTCTGGTTCGCCAGAAGCGGCTTAGTCCTGCTGGTCACATGACCCGGAAGCTGTACGCTGGCTGCCTCGGCCAGTAAAGCGAGATGAGCGCCGCAACCCCAGAGTCGGCCACGACTGGACCTAATGGTCAGGGGTCCCTTTACCTTTACGGGGTCAACTTCTTGTGCCATGTTTGGAAGAAGTGATTTGTTTCATTGTCTGACGCTTGAACTATGATGACTGAATCTTGATAACAAGTCTCTGCATGTAACTAAAGAAACTTTATTTTAACAAAACAAAAAAAGGGAAAGGGGGCACAAGCGCACAGAGGAGAGGGGAGCGTTTTCATTTTCATCCCGGCTTCGTGCTCCAGGCCCCTGGTCTCTCCCTCTCCACCAAAGCCCTTTTTGTCTCTGCCAAGAATAGGACCGGTGGAGCGTTAATGAGACGCTTGCTGCTAATGCACGAGGGTCCTTCGAGGCTCCTGTTATTAGCACCTGCCTTGGGTGGGGGATAAAATAACCCAGGATGCCAGGCAAATGAAGAAGAGAGATAATAGTTTAAAGCAGATGACATTTCCCATTTGGAGTGTTAGAGATAGCAGAATCAAATGGATGTGAGGAGAGGCAGGCGTCCATTACCATAATGAAAAGAGGGGATCCATCTCTGTAAGGGAAAAAATGTTGGAGAGAGAGAGAGAGAGAGAGAGAGAGAGAGAGAGAGAGAGAGAGAGAGAGACTGGCTGATTTTGAATGAAGGCTTCTAGGCCAGCTCAAGCCATTGTGATTTATTAACCTTCCCTCACCCTAAGGTGGAGGGGGAAAAAAAGTAGAGACATCACATTGCCAACAAAGATCCGTATAGTAAAAGCTATGGTTTTCCCAGTAGTGATGTATGGAAGTGAGAGCTGGACCATAAAGAAGGCTGATCGCCGAAGAATGGATGCTTTTTGAATTCTGGTCCTGGAGGAGACTCTTGAGAGTCCCATGGACTGCAAGAAGATCCAACATCTCCATTCTGAAGGAAATCAGCCCTGAGTGGTCACTGGAAGGACAGATCCTGAAGCCGAGGCTCCAAGACTTTGGCCACCTCATGAGAAGAGAAGACTCCCTGGAAAAGACCCTGATGTTGGGAAAGATGGAGGGCACAAGGAGAAGGGGACGACAGAGGACGAGATGGTGGGACAGTGTTCTCAAAGCTACCAGCATGAGTCTGACCAAACTGTGGGAGGCAGTGGAAGACAGGAGTGCCTGGCGTGCTCTGGTCCAGGGGGTCATGAAGAGTCGGACACGACCAAACGACTAAACAACAACACACCCTAAGGTGCCAGGTGTTAGAAGAAAAAAACAGTTCCTTTTCCCTTATAGCAGGCATGGCCAAACTTGGCCCTGCAGATGTTTTGGGACTACAACTCCCATCAACCCTAGCTAACAGGACCAGTGGTCAGGGATGATGGGAACTGTCGTCCCAAAACATCTGGAGGGCCCAGTTTGGCCATGCCTGCTGTAAACCGCTGGCCAGGACAGGTTGCCGTTCTGCAAGGCCTGTCAATCAAGAGGGAGACACTTCATCCCCATCAGATTAAGCTCTTGACCGCCACACTTTTTTTCTCTTCCAAAGAAAGAAAAGTCACCTGTTGGATTCGCACCTGCAAACCTGCGAGATCCATGACAGCCTGAGCGTGTTGTGGATGTTTGAGAGGGATGTCAGTCAATCAGCGGCAAGGGCAAGGCACCACTCTGGCCACGATTTAGCAAAGCGCACGGTGAACTCTGGACGTGCAGGGGAGCAGATGGCTTTGATTGCCTTCGGAGCACAGAGCAATCTCTGCTCTGGGGGGGAAACAGCCCCCTCTCATCCCCGCAGCCCCTTTATTCTGCACGATTCCCCACCAACCGCAAAATGACCAGTTTTCTGCTCCCGCTACAGATGCAGAAGTGGAACTCGGGATCAGAGAGGGGAGAGTATGGTGGGGCAGCAGAGGTTTGAAAATAGAAGGTGGACGAAGGCAGCACATTTTCCTGACTGCTGGAGAGGCACATTAGTGGCGTCCCTTTCCATGTGCAAAAGAAACGAGCTCAGGCCGTGTGAAGGGGCTTCTTTAGGGCTGGGGACAGGTTGCGAAGCCCTCTAAGAAATATTTCTTTTGGGGAATAAGATATCTAAAAGCGATTACTATTACGCAGTGCTTTTTTCTGGGGGGGACGGACGCAGGGGTACGCATGCCCATAAACATTTTGTGAATTTAAGTTTGGCCTCATCGAGGGGCAGTATTTCAATATGAATAGGAAAATGAGAGTCCCCCTAAACAATTTTTTTTAGGCAAAAAAGCACTGCTATTATGTATTTGCAGTGCTTTTGTTCTAAAAAACAAAAATGTTCAGGGCTACTCTCATTTTGACACAAGACAATCATCATTTTATAGTTTAAATCAGGGGAAATAAATACAGTAAATGGACAAAAGTACAAAGATTCACAAAATGTTTAGAGGTATGCATACCCCTGTGTACCCCCTGGGGGGGGCAAAGCACTGTGTATTTGTTGCATTTATACCTTAACTTTTTATCCAATGAGCGCATGGTGGTGTTTTCCCTTCCTGGAACCCTGAGCTTCCTAAGTCTCTATTTAAGCCAGCCTTCTATTCAGAACAATGAGGGCTATAATCTTGCTTTGTTTTTTAGGGGGAGGGGTGTTGCCGGAAGAAATATTAACAACCTCAGATATGCAGATGACACAACCTTGATGGCAGAAAGTGAGGAGGAATTGAAGAACCTTTTATTGAGGGTGAAAGAGGAGAGCGCAAAATATGGTCTGAAGCTCAACATCAAAGAAACGAAGATCATGGCCACTGGTCCCATCACCTCCTGGCAAATAGAAGGGGAAGAAATGGAGGCAGTGAGAGATTTTACTTTCTTGGGCTCCATGATCACTGCAGATGGTGACAGCAGTCACGAAATTAAAAGACGCCTGCTTCTTGGGAGAAAAGCAATGACAAACCTAGACAGCATCTTAAAAAGTAGAGACATCACCTTGCCAACAAAGGTCCGTATAGTAAAAGCTATGGTTTTCCCAGTTGTGATGTATGGAAGTGAGAGCTGGACCATAAAGAAGGCTGATCGCCGAAGAATGGATGCTTTTGAATTATGGTGCTGGAGGAGACTCTTGAGAGTCCCATGGACTGCAAGAAGATCCAACCTATCCATTCTGAAGGAAATCAGCCCTGAGTGCTCACTGGAAGGACAGATCCTGAAGCTGAGGCTCCAGCACATTGGCCACCTCATGAGAAGAGAAGACTCCCTGGAAAAGACCCTGATGTTGGGAAAGATGGAGGGCGCAAGGAGAAGGGGACAACAGAGGACGAGATGGTGGGACAGTGTTCTCGAAGCTACCAGCATGAGTCTGACCAAACTGCGGGAGGCAGTGGAAGACAGGAGGGCCTGGCGTGCTCTGGTCCAGGGGGTCACGAAGAGGCGGACACGACTAAACGACTAAACGACTAAACAACAACAACAACAAAATGTAGCTGGGTGGTAGAGCCCAGGAGGTCCCTGGTTCAAATCCCCGCCGTCCCTAGGTAGGACTTGGAATGTCACCATCTGGAACCCTGGACAATGGCTACCTCCCAGAGTTGGCAATATTGAACTGAAAGGCCCATTGGTCTAACTCAGAACCTAGGCCGCTGTTATGTATTCAGTGGCCTGTGTTTGCCTGAGCTGGAGTCTGGGCTAAGGATTCTGAGCCCTGTATTCTGATTTAATGCATTCTGTCCAGTCACAGAACATTTCAGGATCTGGGCTACTGCCCATTGGCTCTTAAAGTTATGACGCACAGCTTGGGAGTTTAGACAGCCAATCACGTTGGGAGCGGGAGTGGCCCAGGCCTTCAGAAATGCATATAAGCAGTTGCTTTGCCCCTGTCGTTCACTTCTGTTGGCTCAATAAAGGTTATTGCAGGCTTCCTCAAACTCAGCCCTCCAGATGTTTTGAGACTGCAATTCCCATCATCCCTGACCACTGGTCCTGCTAGCTAGGGAGCATGGGAGTTGTAGGCCAAAAGCATCTGGAGGGCCAAGTTTGAGGAAGCCTGGGTTATTGCTTTTATCACTGTGTCTCGCTTCGTGGGAACCCATGTACCCTTCAGCAGCTTCCTGTCATAGCTGTCAACCGTCCCTTATTTGGCGGGAAAGTCCCTTATCCCAGCCCTGTGTCCCGCTGCTGTCCCTTATTGATGATGTCCCTTAAATTTCCCGGGTTTCAAAGGACGCAGCTCCTCTCCCTCCCTCCCTGCCGGCCAGGGAGGAGGGAGGCTCCAGCTGTGTTGCTTGGCTGCGTTGCTCACCCAATAAGGAGTCCAAGGACGACTGGGGGGTGGAGCTTGCATGCCTTGTGCCCATCAAATCGGCCCCGTTGCCTGGGGACTCGCCTTTGCTCAGCGCTTCCCAGCGGAGAGGTGACGGTGGTTTTCCTTGCTGCATCCCCGTTGCCGGGTTGCTGCGCTGTGGGAACCACCGCTTGAGGCTTCGTTTGGCTGCTGGCTGGGCTTTCTGCCTTTGGCTCAGAGGGGCTCAGAAGTTGAACATACCTGTGCCCGGAAAATCCCTTATTTTGGCTGCTGATTCCTTATTTTTGAGGCTGCTGGTCCCTTATTTTCAAATCTGTAAGTTGACAGCTATGCTTCCTGTATTCCTGTTTTGTTCAGCCATGTATTCAGAAGTATGAGGACTAGAACCTTGCTTTAGCTTAAGGGGAAGGATCCATCCCCAGTTCAGTCACTGACATCTCCAGATAGGGCTGGCAATGTTCCCATGATTGTTAGGAGGAAGGACCCTGGCTGAGTGCTAGAGAAGATGCTCTGTGTGCACCCCTGGTCCAATTCTTGGCGCCTCTAAGAAAGTGTCGGGAGAGCTGCTGCCAGTCAGTGTAGACAATACTGAGCTCTATGAACCAAAGATCTGACTCCAGCAACTGACCCCAATGTACAAGCATTTTCTGGGTAGTAACACTTTTGCCCATAGAAGCAGTTGTGTCACAGGAGTGCGCCTTTGAACACACAGTTCAAAGTTGAAGTTAACGCTCTCTCTCTTTTTTTAGCAAAAACATGATCTCCACAGACCTGTTTTAGGCCTAACAAACAAAGCTGCTCATTCATGGTGCTCTTACTCCATGAAAATCAGTTGCTGAGATTGCTGGTCCTCGTCTTCTCAGAGCTCTCTTAAGTTCTCTCCAGGGCTTTTCCCAAGCAATCGGAGACTGTGCCTGAGCGTGGCCTACCACTGCTCCGCCCTTTTCATGCCTCCTCTTCTGGTTCTGGGAGAGCTTGTCACAGCAGCAGGAGAGGGAGACAGCTGTGGTTCTTCACTAGCTGGACTCCTCTCTGCCTATTGTTCTCCCTCATCCCACTATCCTGCTTCTGGTTCTGGTTCTGGACTCTCCCTTCTCACTACGCCTTGTAACCCCTCCAGCTTCCAACATTTCCACCTCCCAGTAGCCTCCCTCGTCTTCCTTCAACCTCTCGTCGTCGTCTCACAAACACTCCACAGGCTCTGAGCCAACAACCCTTGGGGGTTCCTCATCTGTTCTTCCCACCATTCCTCCGTGTCAAACCCATCCATGACACACTTCCTCAATGCCAAGACCACGAAGTGAGCATCATGGCCAAGCGAGGATTTGAACCCAGACCCTCCTGGGTCCTACTTCTGGTTCAGAAAGGGAAACCCGTCTCCCTGAGCAAACGTTCAGAACGTAGCAAGCTGGCTTGTACCCATGGCCCAACTGCTCCTACGCCAGCAACTGGCACTGGTATAAACCTCGATATTTATTGCATTGTGTGGTTTTTCTATCCTGCGGAAAGGAGGGCCTTGTGTGTTTTCCAGTTGCTGGCCGTTGGAAGAGGGAAAGCTGCACTTTCTCACCTGGGAGGTGAAGCGTTTCCCCTGGAAACGTCGGAATCAAGGTTGCCAACACCTGCCGTGTGGTTAGCACGGGGTGGGGGTTAACCAGGCAAGCTGCAAAAATTGGGTTGGCAAAGGCCAAAGTCCAACTAATCCCCTGACTGATGAAAACGCCGCCTCCGTCCTTGCCAAGATCAGATTGGACGACTAATTACCCCAAAGAACGATTAGGATGGAGGAAGCTGACACCTGGGTAGAAAACAACTCGGAAACGACGCATTTTCAACCCTGACCTTTTGCAGTTGCATCTGCCTGGCTCACCTGTTCCTTCGTGAAGGTCTCCCCTCTGCCCTCGCCCACGCTTTCCGGTGACAGACACCCCCCCCCCACCTGCCCTGAGCTTCGCCGACTTGATAAACAGAAATGAACCTCCAGAGAACTTTGCTGCAAACACCAAAAATTTAGAAGTAAAATTGGTACGCACAACAAATCTTCAAATAAAGGTCTGCTGTTGTTTTTTGTTTTTTGAGGGAATAAAGTATACAAAAACATACAAAGAGTTGCCACATTAACATTTCTCCAAGACGTTAAAAACAATATTTTTTGGAGGGGGGTGGGAATCCATAAAGGCATTTCAAGTGTGGCGCAGTGGTTAGAGCACCGGACTGGGGCCTGGGAGAGAGAGATTCGAATCCGCACACTCAAGTCATGGAGCTCAAAGGGTGTGTGACGTGGGGCCAGTCGCTGCCTCTCAGCCCCTAACCCACCTCACATGGTTGTTGTAGGGGTTAAATGAGCCGGGGGGAAACACACACACACACACACACACACACACATCATGATCTCCACATTCATTGGCTCCCAGTACATTTCTGAGCACAATTCAAAGTGTTGGTGTTCACCTTTAAAGCCCTAAACGGCCTCGGCCCAGTAGACCTGAAGGAGCGTCTCCACCCCCATCGTTTTACCCGGACTCTGAGGTCCAGCTCCGAGGGCCTTTTGGTGGTTCCCTCACTGAGAGAAGCAAAGCTACAGGGAACCAGGCAGAGGGCCTTCTTGGTGGTGGCGCCCTCCCTGTGGAACGCCCTCCCAGCAGATGTCAAAGAGATAAACAACTACCTGACATTCAGAAGACATCTTAAGGCAGCCCTGTTCAGGGAAGGTTTTAATGTGTGACATTTTAGTGTATTTTTGGTCTCTGTGGAAGCCGCCCAGAGTGGCTGGGGAAACCCAGCCAGATGGGCGGGGTACAAATAATATATTATTATTATTATTATTATTATTATTATTATTATTATTATTTTCAGCTCCATGCAGAAAAGGGTGGGATTTAAATGAAAGAAATAAGATTGATGTGGAATCTGAAGAATACCTGGCCTGTTTAGCAAGTTATTGCCAGTGAGACTCTTAATCTTAGGGTCCTGGGTTCAAACGAGATTCCTGCATTGCAGGGGGTTGGACTAGATGACCCTCACGGTCCCTTCCAGCTCTACAGTCCTCCTGCTACATGGGCTCCTCAGAGGACAAACCAAACCTCCCGCCAATTGAAGATTGGGGGAAGCAGACGGGGTCCTCTATCGCCAACCCTGGAGAGATGGAGAGTCTAGGGGAGCCTGTTCAGGGCCACCTCCAGAGGGTCCTCTTCAAAGGTCTGAAAGAAGGGATGGGGAGAAAATTCGACGCAGCTCACCTTTGAAGTCTTAACTTACTCGACTCGCACTTCCAGAAACAATAGGCAAACCAAAAGCACAGACGTCTGAGAGCCTCACTTCTCTGAATTTTGCGGTGGGGTTCTCCGGCCATGTGTTGTTGTTTAGTCATGTCCGCCTCTTCGTGACCCCCTGAACCAGAGCACGCCAGGCCCTCCTGTCTTCCACTGCCTCCCGCAGTTTGGTCAAACTCATGTTAGTCACTTCGAGAACACTGTCTAACCATCTCATCCTCTGTCGTCCCCTTCTCCTTGTGCCCTCCATCTTTCCCAACATCAGGGTCTTTTCCAGGGAGTCTTCTCTTCTCATGAGGTGGCCAAAGTCTTGGAGCCTCAGCTTCAGGATCTGTCCTTCCAGTGAGCACTCAGGGCTGATTTCCTTAAGAATGGAGAGGTGTGATCTTCTTGCAGTCCGTGGGACTCTCAAGAGTCTCCTCCAGCACCAGAATTCAAAAAGCATCAATTCTTCGGCCATCAGCCTTCTTTATGGTCCAGCTTTCACTCCGGCCATGTAGTGTATCCCAAAAGGCATATTCCAGGGGAAAGTGTGCACAAAGGAGCATATATTCATGATCGCAACATACAAAACGTGTATAATATTGAGAAGAATTGCTTTGTAAAAACGTGTGCAGCAGGCAATAAAAAATGTGTCTGTTAGGTGAACATGGCACAACAAGTCTTCAACAGGACTCTCTCTTGCTCTCTTTTAAAAGGAATTTGCAAAGTGATGCAGAAACATAAGAGGCCTGAACTTAAGATCAGGAAAGCACTGAGAAGCAGAGAGAAACTGAAATGGTCAAATTTTCCATTCCTACTTAAGAGCAAAAGGCACTTCACAATTTGACCCCAGGCTGCGGGAGCCCAATGAAGTTTGTGCCGGAGTAATCAAAGCCCTTTTGCAACTCAGGAGTGAAGGACTCCACATGCGTAAGGACACGGTTCTGAGAACACCCCTTAAATTTGGGATCAGGCAAGACCTGGGAGGAGAACAGGGCCGTCTTTAGCATATGCGGCGCTGGGGTGCAAAAAACTGCCCAGCGCCCAACTCTCTCTCATGCGGGTGGAGGAGGAGAGCAATCCCCACAGAGGCTTGGGAGGGGAGCTGCGCAACTCGTGTGAGCAGCGTGTGTGCGCTGGGCGGGCCTCTCGACAAAAAGGGCAGCCCTTCTCCCTCCTTGGGGAAAAGCCCCCAAGAGCCGCACACATGCTCCTCGCGGCTCTTTATTTATTTATTTAAAATATTTTTTATTAAGTTTTCCATTTAACAATCCAATCATATCACATTAATTTTTCCAAATTATGCCAATACATATCATAAAGTCCAAATATTTTGCCAAATTATAAATTTTTGTTGGGGCTTCCCATGCTTCGAGTTCAGTAAGGGTCCAATCATCTCATATTTCTGCTGCTTTTAGTGTTCACCAGTCCCATCTTTCAATCTTCTTGTTGTTATCCTTTTTCTTCTTAATTGCCCCTGAGTTGTTTCCACAGGCAAGTTAAAGTAAGCAATATTATGCTTCTGTGTGAACTTTGTAAGGCTCTCCCTTTTATTTAAAGCTGGTAAGTCTTTTGTTTGCAATAAATCTTCACACGCTGATCCAAAAGTCCTCCTCGGGTGGCAGACGCCATCTTTCTCAGTTCCGATGAAATACAATCTAGGCCAGGGGTCTGCAACCTTTAAGACAAAAAGAGCCACTTGGACCCGTTTCCGAAGAAAAAAACAACTGGGAGCCGCAAAACCATTGTGACATTTAAAACAAATATATCTCCGGAGCCGCGATCTGACAGCGGGAAGGTGACGTCGGGATGGTGCGTGACTAACGCACTCACCACCCCCATGCGACGTCACAGTCAGTACAGCACCCGTCACAGTGGGGAGTGTCGGGGCGCACAATGCGCCTCCTCCCCTCGCTAGTATCCGCCCCGGAGCCGCGGCAAAGGTGTAAAAGAGCCACATGCGGCTCCGGAGCCGCGGGTTGCAGACCCCTGATCTAGGCGTTTGTTCATTAATTTTCCCAGACAAGTTGCACCATAAATTAGCCTTCCAGGGATGATTTGCCAAGTCGAACTTAGAATACAAACATGATAACAGAGTAATGGCTCACCTCCCCCTGTGACTATTAATCTCGCAACATAGTCTATCTCATAATGGCGGACCCCGATTAAAAACTGTGTCACAAGAGAGCCTTTTATTCCCCCCCCCCCCGATATTTCGAAAAGCAAAGGCTTTAGTTGATCTTTTTATTTCCACACAGTTTATTTTCCAGTCTCACTTGCTATAGGTCGTATTGACGGTTCTTCGGGGGGGGGGGTGTTGTTAGGTCATATCGTAATAAGTCCTCGCGGCTCTTTAAAGGGTGCGCTGAGCAGAGCCTCCCGCCTGCATTCGCTCCATAAGACACACACACATTTCCCCTTACTTTTTAGGAGGGGGGAAGTGCGTCTTATAGAGCGAAAAATACGGTATATATGTGTGTAAAAAGAAGTCTAAGAAATTGCGCATGGTGTGGAAAGAGTGGAGAGAGAGAAGTTTTTCACCCTTCCCCAGAACACCGTGACTCGCAAGACGGCCAATAAAGCCGGAGGTTGAAAGATTCAGGACTGATTAACAAAAGCCCTCCTTCACTCGGCACCTCGTTAACCTGTGGAACTCCCTCCCACAGGAGACAGCCATGGCCACCGAGTTGGGTGGCTTTAAAAGAGGATCAGGGTAATTCTTGGAGCCATCAATGGCTACTAGCTATGATGGCTGCGCTCGACTTCCACAGTCGTGGAGGCAGCAATGCTTCTGAGGGAAGGAGGGTTATTTTTGTGCTCGGATCTTATTTGAGGGTTTCCCAAAAGCCGCTGTGACAACAGGATGCGGGGCTAGACGCCCCTGCCACCCCCCTGCTCGATCCAGCCGGCTCTTTTCAGTTCTTATGTTCTTGTCAAGGGCCATTGTCCAAGTCCCACTTAATTTCAGCTATTTATTGACTGCAGCTTCCATTGATTTAAAAGCCGAGAGAGGGTACTTGGTGTCTGGGAGCAGGGATATACTTGAAAATCATACTTATCTTACCGTAAGGCAGGCACAGACTGCATTAGACACCGTGTGTGAAATGTTAGGCTGGGTCTTGGCAGTTGTTTTCGTGCTCCTCTGTTTACCTGGCTGTAAACAGAGATAATATCTGGGAAATATAGTCAGGAAATATCTGGTCCCTCCCGGGCAGAGATAATAAATTTAATTCGGTTGGTGCGTTTCATGGAAAATATCCGAATTCTCACTTTCAGAAACAGTATGCAAACTGACAAATAGCTGTCCTTCAAAACAGGCGCTTCTCAGAATTTCACAATGCAGTTCTCTGCCCAATACAGTGGTACCTCGGGTTAAGTACTTAATTCGTTCCGGAGGTCCGTACTTAACCTGAAACTGTTCTTAACCTGAAGCACCACTTTAGCTAATGGGGCCTCCTGCTGCTGCCACTGCGCCGCCAGAGCACGACTTCTGTTCTCATCCTGAAGCAAAGTTCTTAACCCGAGGTAATATTTCTGGGTTAGCAGAGTCTGTAACCTGAAGCGTATGTAACTTGAAGCGTATGTAACCCGAGGTACCACTGCAAACGTGTGCCACATATCAACGTGTCATTTAATAAATAAATAAATAAATAAATAAATAAATGCACATATTCGTGAAAATAACATGCAATAAAGCATTACGTTCTGCAGAATCGCTTTGCAGAAACGTGCCTATTTAGACAGACCTGCATGCAAACACGAGGGAAATTTTTCACTAAAACGCTGGTACATTTCCAGAAGGACTTTTGAAAAAACGTGCCGGCAGCAGGCAGGTGTGGAAATGGGGAGAACCGAATTTGAGGCTGGGGGGAATGAGGAACGGAAACAGCATGAAAGGAACGTATTCTCTGCACCGCCCACTAGAGCTTAAGGCTGTAATCCTATATCCTCCTACACAGAATTAAGTCCCAGGGACAAGTTCTCTCAGCTTGCTCCTGGCTTCCTGGAAAAGGCAACTGATTGTTCCCTTTGGGGGAAATGAAGCTAAACTAGCTATGTCTCTGGCCTGACCCAGCAGCCTTCTTTGTATGTTCTTCTTACCTTTCTTCCATTTCTTTCTCAGTCTTCTGGAAACATCCCCTTTATTTGATTTGGTTTCATAGAATTGTAGTTGGAAGGGACCCTGAGGGTCATCCAGCCCAACCCCCACTGTCCCCATACAGGGATTCGAACCCGCAACCTTGGCGTTATCAGCACCACTCTCTAACCAGCTGAGCTATTTATCGCATTCCTAGTCTGCTTTTCATTCAAATGAATCTCAAATCTTTAAGTTGCATTACAATCAATTGTTTTATGCTGGTGTTAGCCGCCCTGAGCACGGTCTTGGCTGGGGAGGGCGGGGTAGAACTAAAATTTAATAATTTAATAATGAAGCGGCTTACGAACAATAAACAAAATGGAACATGGCAAATGCGACATAAGTCACATAAAATAATTAACAAATCACTGATAAAACCATACAGAGTAATTAACAGTAATATTTTTATAAATAGATATTGCAATAAGACCTTCTTAAACCAGGTACAGTGGTACCTCAGGTTACATACGCTTCAGGTTACATACGCTTCAGTTACAGACTCCGCTAACCCAGAAATAGTACCTCAGGTTAAGAGCTTTGCTTCAGGATGAGAACAGAAATCGTTCAGAGGCGATGCAGCGGCAGCAGGAGGCCCCATTAGCTAAAGTGGTGCTTCAGGTTAAGAACAGTTTCAGGTTAAGAACGGACCTCCGGAACAAATTAAGTACTTAACCCGAGGTACCACTGTATCAAGGGACGTGGGTGGCCCTGTGGGTTAAACCACAGAGCCTAGCACTTGCCGATCAGAAGGTCGGCGGTTCGAATTCGAATGACGACGGGTAAGTGTTTGAATGACGGTGGGGTGAGCTCCCGTTGCTCAGTCCCTGCTCCTGCCCACCTAGCAGTTCGAAAGCACATCAAAGTGCAAGTAGATAAATAGGTACCATTCCGGCGGGACGTGCGCTGCTCTGGTTTCGCCAGAAGCGGCTTAGTCATACTGGCCACACTGTACGCCGGCTCCCTCG
The DNA here is from genome assembly GCF_964188315.1 of Podarcis muralis. NCBI lineage: Eukaryota > Metazoa > Chordata > Lepidosauria > Squamata > Lacertidae > Podarcis > Podarcis muralis. The sequence goes on along the minus strand of NC_135672.1, from coordinate 6,982,018 downwards.
GCCAGTAAAGCGAGATGAGTGCCGCAACCCCAGAGTCGGTCACAACTGGACCTAATGGTCAGGGGTCCCTTTACCTTTACTTTAAACCAGGTATCAAGGATGAGTTCATCCTTCATCTCTGGGCGATGGTTAGTCAAGCGGCAATAAGCAGATAAATTATAAGAGGTTTTCACATAAGACCAACATTATCGTTGGTGGAGACGAACAGCAAACAACAGACTTGAAAGTAGATTTAAAAAACGAAGGCTCTCCCTGCTTGCAACATACCTACTCAACAGCAGATGGGACAGCTTATGGATTCGGTCAAAATCAATGCATATAATCTCTTTGAGAGTCCTCGCTCAGCACTCCCAGCCCTTTTACTTGCCATGAATAGCCCTTCTTTTTTAAAAAATAAAGAAACAGAATCGGGTTCATCTTCAGTTTGATTCAAGGTTGTTGTTTAAACCAACAAGTGAATTGCAAAAGCTGTCATCGGGGGCAGGGCCTGCCCAAGATATTTTGGCACCCGAGGCTAACCACAAAATGGCGTCCCACCACCAGGGAAGGAGGCTCTACATCTGGGAACAAGGGTGGGAGGAGACCATCAGCGCCTCCTATTGGCCAAGGGGCTGCTGTAGTACCGGCATTGGGGTACTCTGGTCCATGGGGCCACCAGGAGTCGGACCCGACTAAACAACAACAATTCCACTAAGGTATACTAAGTGGTCTCTGAACTCCTTGATGGGATGATAATTAATTGTTGCTGTCCTCTACTGAGATCAGGTGACAAAGGTATTGGGTTGCAAATCTCCATTTTGAAAAGGAGTTGCCTTTGGTCTTTGTTCCCAGGTTCTGTGAGAGTGAGGATGCAAATGTCCAGGTAAACAACTGCAGGCTGTAATGGGAGAGACCTTTGCTTTTACGTCTGTTTGGGATTTTCTTTTAGTTCCAAGACGCTAAGCCTGATGCTGGACAGCACAAGATATTGTATGGATTTATTTGGTTGTATAATTTGATGGGGGGTTTTTGTATGTTTGTTTTTGAAGAAAGTTATGCAAGAAAAGCTTTAATTAAACTTATTGGGCCTTGACAATGTTTGATTTCTAACAGGAGTCAGTTTTTATGCACCCAGTCGCTTCAAGCTACCAATTCTTGTAGGTTGGTTCTGCTAAGATACCGTATTTTTTGCTCTTTCCCTCCTAAAAAGTAAGGGGAAATGGGTGTGCATCTTATGGAGCGAATGCAGGCTGCGCAGCTATCCCAGAAGCCAGAACAGCAAGAGGGATTGCTGCTTTCACTGCGCAAAGATCCCTCTTGCTGTTCTGGCTTCTGAGATTCAGAATTTTTTTTTTCTTGTTTTCCTCCTCCAAAAACTAGGTGCGCCTTGTGGTCTGGTGCGTCTTATAGAGCGAAAAATACGGTATGCATCATAGCCACAGTTTCCCCTAATAAATGCATCTTACTTGGCTGGAGAACTGGGTTGCAAAATTTGGGGAAGCACAATTTTTAAAGGAGCGGGGGGGGGGGGGGTTGCGTTGTTTCAGACAGCACAAATCATGCCGAACTGCCTTTAAATGTGAACGGAACGGAACTTATCCCCGCTGCCCCAGTCCCTAGACCCTACATACACATCTCCAGTAGAAGCAAAAAAAAAATCACACTCTCTCCAAAACCAGTAATACACTCCCAACCAGGTGAGCTGCCTGCTGCAGGCGCCTACTGCCAGACCAGCTGTTTCCATGTGAGACCTTGCCTTTGCCATGCCAGCTAATCCCCCCAAACCTGGAGGAAAAGCTCAGGTTTCGGAGCCACAACAGATGTGTAAAATTTAACCCTCCTTTCTAATCCTCAGCAAGCTCCAGATCCCAGCCTGGATGGAAAAACACGGGAGGCAGGTTGAGGTGGGCTGGAGGCCACCATCTGTCTGCCAGCGGCCTTGTAAACACTTTCTAAGAGCGACATTAGCGTCTCTATAGTAACAGTGGAGAACGCGAGAGGGAGAGCGAGGGGAGAGCCTTGGCTGGATCCACCATGGAGGTGGACAGGGTCCTCCTGCAGTGTTGCTTGTCGAGGGAGGATAAAGAGACAGGGGCCAAAATCTTGCAAACGGATGTGCTGTGAGCATCTTCCTCCTCTCAAGGGGACGTCCGTTTTTTAAAAACTGGGAAGGCTTCCCTCCAGCCACAGGGATTGCAACTTTGCAAAAAGCGTTGCGAAACGAGACTTTTTGTCTTTCCCCAGAGGGTAAACGCTGGAGGTTTGTGTTATGCTGTTGAAACCTGGTGGCGGAAGAGGAGAGGGCAGAAACCATCACAGAGGCCTCATTTTTTTTTAAAAAAAAAAAGTCTGTCCAGTGATTCAAGATACAGTGGACACTCGGGTTGCGAACGTGATCCGTGCGGGAGGCACGTTCGCAACCCACAGCGCGGCGTCTGCGCACATGCGGGTAGCGATCTGGCACTTCTGCGCATGAGCAAAACGCAATTTAGCACTTCTGTGCATGTGCGACCGCCGAAACCCAGAAGTAACCCATTCCGGTACTTCCGGGTTTCAGCAGGTCCGTAACCCCAAAAAATGCAACCTGAAGTGTCTGTAACCCGAGGTATGACTGTATCTTAGTTTAAAAAGTGTCTGGGAGGCAAAAGGGGCACAAAGTTTTCGTTTGCACCACAAGGACTAGTGTGGGGTGGCACACCTTTTCGGGGGCCCTGAAGCTTGAACTGTCATTTTTTTTGTAATATTTTTTATTAATTTTAGCATACAACAATTTTAAGACATACCACACAAATTATTATACATATATCCTTATTTGGACTTCCTTCAGCATCTCTGATAGCTTTCCATCTTAATTATTTGAAGCTTGAACAGTCATGGGGAGCTCTTCGCAATCAGCGACAAGGTCTGGGGGACCCACTGACATCATCTTCAGTGAGATTCTTCCACGGCAGATCACCAAACATTTACCACATTTTTTGCTTTATAAGACTCACTTTTTCCATCCTAAAAAGTAAGGGGGAAATGTGTGTGCGTCTTATGGAGCGAATGCAGGCTGCGCAGCTATCCCAGAAGCCAGAACAGCAAGAGGGATTGCTGCTTTCGCTGCGCAGCGATCCCTCTTGCTGTTCTGGCTTCTGAGATTCAGAATATTTTTTTCTTGTTTTCTTCCTCCAAAAACCAGGTGTGTCTTGTGGTCTGGTGCATCTTATAGAGCGAAAAATACGGTACAACTTCTGTGCTACTGACTTTCAGGCTTTGGGATTTTGTGTGTGTGTGTGTGTATACACACACACACACCAAAAAGTTAATCAAATTGACTCAAATCAATGAGACTCAGACTGGGTCTACTAGACCCAATTTTTTTAAGCAATGTGGGCTAAAACCGCTTCTGGAGCCCTGCTGGGATTAGGCCCTGAAGATTATATTTCATTAGTTTCACATTGGCTTGGCCCCTGCTAGTGTCCTGTGATGGTTAGAGTGTTGGACTAAGGCTGGGGAGACCTGGGTTCAGATCTCGGCTTGTTTACCATTAGGTGCTGGACCAATTTTTCTGTCTTGATGTTAAATTTGTATCCCATTTCCCCACCAAACTATGTTCAGAAAAGGGGACGCAGGTGGCGCTGTGGGTTAAACCATAGAGCCTAGGACTTGCTGATCAGAAGGTCGGCGGTTCGAATCCCCATGGCGGGGTGAGCTCCCGTTGCTCAGTCGCTGCTCCTGCCAACCTAGCAGTTCCAAAGCACGTCAAAGTGCAAGTAGATAAATAGGTACCGCTCCGGCGGGAAGGTAAACGGCGTTTCCGTGCGCTGCCATGGTTCGCCAGAAGCGGCTTAGTCCTGCTGGCCACATGACCCGGAAGCTGTACGCTGGCTGCCTCGGCCAATAAAGCGAGATGAGCGCCGCAACCCCAGAGTCGGCCACGACTGGACCTAATGGTCAGGGGTCCCTTTACCTTTACCTTTGACGGAGTCAACTTCTTGTGCCATGTTTGGAAGAAGTGATTTGTTTCATTGTCTGACGCTTGAACTATGATGACTGAATCTTGATAACAAGTCTCTGCATGTAACTAAAGAAACTTTATTTTAACAAAACAAAGAAAGGGAAAGGGAGCACAAGCGCACAGAGGAGAGGGGAGCGTTTTCATTTTCATCCCGGCTTCGTGCTCCAGGCCCCTGGTCTCTCCCTCTCCACCAAAGTCCTTTCTATACCGCACTTCATCCAAGTATCCCAGGGTGGTTTACAATATAAAACACAAGAATACATACCATATTAGCAAACAAAAACAATATCCACCCCCCCCCCCAATATTTATGCAGTCCCTGAGTGTTGAGATTCCTGCTAAGGTGTGCTGAATTTTTCAGCTTTCAAATAAGGGTGCTAAAAAGTTGTAACTTGAACTGGGAATTTGAAAGATGTTTTGGTTAAATTAATATGGTTTAGTTTTGCTTGGTAAGTAAAATGTTTGTAAAATTGCATAGAACTTGTTAAAAAAACGACTGCCAAGTATTTGCAGTTGTTGTTGTTGTTGTTAATTTTATTTATATCCCACCTTTCTCCCAAT